>NC_134041.1:16696394-16996394 GCF_965140245.1 Athene noctua | reverse complement strand
GGTGACATACATGATGACTCCAGGACATCTCTGGAATCAAGCATGCTACACACAGACACACACACACACACAAGTTTGAAAAACAAAAGACCAAGTACAAGAGATAAGTACAAATGCTACTAGCTGCTGTGACAGATTTTGAGATGGAGCCCAAAAGAAGGTAAGGCATCTGTCCTTATTGATGCCTTGTGAAGTTTGTGTTACCGGATGCTTGGTAACACCAAATGCAAATAGGATTTGTACAAACAGCACTAAATAATGTGTAATTACTGTACAATTTATTTAATAATAAAGGTAAAGGGGAAAAACAATACTAAAAAGTTGATAGGAAGTCCAGTGTCTAATAAAATTCTGTGTGTATGGTTTGTTCCTTCTGCACTACCCCCTGTATCTCCCCCTTTTTGGCTTAACTGTTGTTTGTTGTTTATTCATGATCTTTATTGACTGAGTTTTTATATTACAGGTTATGATGCATACTTCTAAGTCCACAGTTGAAATATATGATACTGTTTTTTTAGCAATGGGGAATCCATCACAGTATTCCAGTTCTCCAAAAGAAAACTAGTACATTTCCTGAAGCTGCCAAAGGAAGCGATTTTGCAATAATAAATCCCGTAAATGTTGAATTCATAGCAAATTATCACATAAAGCACATGTGCATGTCTGCTATTGAAACATTGATACCAAAAGGTTGTTGTACCAATATTTTTATTTTTTCTTTCAATTTTCTTACTTTTCCTGGTATCATCCATCTCTGTCTTTGACTGATAACATCTTTCACTGCTGTCTGCGATGCCAAAATATTTATGGCTTTTCTGTAGCAACTTTTCCAGGTCAAGTACTGCTTCATATCTGCATAGAAAAATACAGATGGCAACTGTGCACAAGCAGGGAAGTTTCAACAGCAGGAGATTGGACCAGAATTCTTGGTTATTCAATCTAGTAAGATAGCTGAAATACAGCGCTGTCAATAGGCTAGAGGCCATATTGTGACATGAAGCTGCTGACTCTTCAGAGCACATTTCTGCCAAAGTATTTCTGGATGCTTGTCAGTGTGTGGAAACTGAGTAGACTAAATTTGTAAAATGTTCACTGTGCTTATAAGCTTGAAATGACACACATTTTAATACTAGTTGAGGAATTTGTCTAAGATCAAACTTCAGACACTAGTCCTTAAGAGAGTCCTACAACAAAAACGGTTTCTCTGGCTATGACATATGCCCTCTTTAAAGGGGAAGGCAGGCAGGTTCAGGTGGTGTTGCTTGGCTAAGCAGAGCCCAAAACTGTGGTAGGACCTGGCAGCTGTCCTTTGCTGCAAGATACTCAGTTAACTGAAGGACCATCAGATCCAGTTGAAGAGGGACTGGTTAAGATAGTGAGAAGTAAGGGACAGCAGATAGAGCAAATTGACACTGCTAATGAGACAAAATCTCTTGGATGTTATGCCAAAGGAAACAACTGCTTCAGTTACTGAGAAAATTGCCCTTACATTCTGGGGAGGAAAATCTCACTTTGCTGACATATGCAACTGGATTTTGTACAATGAGATCAGATGCTATCCAGTGATTGATAGCGAATATTGGAAACCAGCTTCAGGTATCTCATACAAATGACCTGTCTGTGTTAAAGTGTCATGTATAACTTAAGAAAATGATTCATTGTTCAACTTTTATGGCAGAAAATTGAACACATCTGAACTTAAAACAGCTGCTTGTCAGGATTGTGTCATTGTTTGGTAATGCTAGTGTTTACTCAGACTGTGCCACACTGAATAACTAAGTGCAAGTTAATTCCAATTTCTCCTTGCCAGTTCCATTGCAGAAATTCAGCCCTTGCCCCATATGCTTCTGAATTAGAAATCACTGACATTCACATATTGAGACAGGGTCCAAGGGTGGAACTGTCAGCTGCAGCATGTACAACTGGTGTCAAAAGGACAAACTAAATAAGCAGAGTTCATGAACACAAATCCTTGAAAAATAATCTTCAAAGACCTGGAAAAGTTACATGTCAGCAAATTTGCCCAGTTGCAAACAGTTTTTGAAAGAGCAGAAAGAAACAAAGCTGAGATGAGAAGTGCTTCCCCCACCCCCCCAAAAAAGCTAAAAAGAATAGAAAGTTGTGGTTCAGCAAACAAAAAAAAAAAAGTGATATTCAGGCTGTCAATGGCAGCTCCACAGCAGACTGAAAATGGTCAGCCTGTGAGTCTGTGGGAAGGCAAGACAAGGCTGCAGTCAGGCCATGTGCCTAGCAGTTGAGTTGCTTTTGAGAAAAATTCCCATAAAGCAATTACCACATCTCCTGCAGAGGTAAAAATTAGCTGGATTAGCCACCAGGGATGCTTAATTCATGGAGAATGGAAACTGCAACCCCATTTGCTTGAAGAAAAGATTAAATGAGCTTTAACTGATGTTTTCAGGATGCTCGACAGAAGGAGTTCTTTGAACTATCATGAAAAGTCTGGGCTTTGGGGATATGCAAACAAGAATTGTAAGCCATAGGCCAAAAGAAAAGTCAATTGAGGAAAACCTTTTTTTTCAAAGACTGGTGAATGCATGGGGCATTGCCAAGGGCCTCAGAAGAAGAAACTAGTTCAGCTGCTTTTAGAAACCTATTGGATACAGATTGATGTAAGTTCTGTGAAGACTTCATGGTGAATGGTACTAATGATACTTCTGTGCTTATGTTGTGCTATGTTTTAAGCCTAGGTGAACTGATACATCATCACTGCTAGGTCTTTTTCTGAAGAAGAGTGGGGAAACAGGTTACAATATCTGGAGGTTAGCTTTTTCAAGCTGCTGCTTTTTTTTTTTTTAAGGACTTTTTGTTAGTAGTGCTCCTCATCAGCTAGTTTCAGCTGCCATGCTACCCCACAGAATACCCACAGCCCCACAAACTTTATGGTTTTGAAAGTTAGGACTAACCCCTTCACAGAATCACAGAATCATCTAGGTTGGAAAGGACCCTGGAGATCATCTAGTCTAACCGTTCGCCTAGCACAGTTCCCACCTACAGCACATCCTTAAGCTCTAAATCGACTACTCTTGAACACCCCCAGGGATGAGGACTCCACCACCTCCCTGGGCAGCCCATTCCAACGCCTAACAACCCGTTCTGGAAAGAAATGTTTCCTAATATCTAGTCTGAACTTTCCCTGGCACAACTTGAGGCCATTCCCTCTTGTCCTGTCGCTTTCTACTAGGCTAAAGAGGCTCAAACCCAGCTCTCTGCAGCTTCCTGTCAGGGAGCTATAGAGGGTGATAAGGTCTCCCCTCAGCCTCCTCTTCTCCAGACTAAATAATCCCAGTTCCCTCAGCCTCTCCTCATAGGACATGTGCTCCAGACCCTGCCCCAGCTCCGTTGCCCTTCTCTGGACACGCTCGAGTCATTCAATGTCCTTTTTGTAGTGAGGGGCCCAAAACTGAACACAGGAATCGAGGTCCAGCCTCACCAGTGCCGAGGACAGGGGAAAAATCACTTCCCTGTCCCTGCTGGCCACATTAATCCTGATACAAGCCAGGATGCCATTGGCCTTCTTGGCCCCCTGGGCACACTGCTGGCTCCTGTTCATCGGGCTGTCAATCAACCCCCCCAGGTCCCTCTCTGACTGGCAGCTCTCCAGCCACTCCTCCCCAAGCCTGTAGCGCTGCTGGGGGTTGTTGTGGCCCAAGGGCAGCCCCCGGCATTTGGCCTTATTGAAGCTCATGCAGTTGGCCTTAGCCCATCGCTCCAGTCTATCCTTAAATAAGTCAACACTCCCTGTACCATTGAGAACAGCCAAAGAGTATAATCTTTTCCATGTGAGATCTGTTACCCAAAGGAAAAAAGCCACTAGTTAGATGCATAAATGTAAATACCTTTTATCCCAATTCAGTTCAGCCTGGAGTAATATCTCTGGAGTAATATCTACCTTCAGAAGAAATTTTTTTTCCTTTGCACAGTGTGAATTTGACAGTCAAAACCAAGGATTTCTATAAATGTCATTATTCTGACTCTCACTTGAAAAGTGAAAGTATTTCAGATTTGGGTGGAGTTTAGTCACTCAATTCACTTCATGTCCTCTCCAAGCTGCTTATGGCAAGTAGACTGTGTAAAATGCAGTATCCTTCCCAGCAAGTGAACCGTGTCCTGACTGTCACTATAGTACTGACCTCAGGCTGCCTTTTTATCACAGTCATTTAAAAGATTCACATATAAATGGAACCAATGCAGATCTAGTAGAACATCAGAAAAGCCTACAGTCCTCCCCTATTCCCCCAACCACAAGAGGAATTTAGGTTTTCCAGGGAGTCAGGTGATACCTGTGTGGTCCTTATTTTGCAGCTGTGTTGTTATTTTCCCACCACCCAATCCTTAGCTTTATATCTGTACTTATATTCATGCCCAAGTGATTTTGCAGTGATAAAATATGAGAAAAACATTTAAGGCTATTTTAGCAATAATCAAGGATAAGTTGTTCTAGCATGCATTAAATTTATTCAGCAATAGTTTAGATATTGGCACATATCTAGTCTTTTTACTGTTTGTCTCTTTTACTGTCTGAATTTAACTGATGTATTTCATGTACTAGCAGTTTGGGAATTAAAATTTAGAGGAATAGTGTCTGCACATGGCTTCTGCAGTTTAGCTTCCAGTGTTTTGCCAGTATGCACATCCTTGTGCCACTTCATAAGCTATCTTCCTTTAAATGCGTTTATCTGCATAACACTAACAGAATTACCCTACTTTACACTGGTGTTACTGGAAGCAAAATTTAAGCCATTTATTTCTTTCCTAAAACTGCTGTAGGTTAAGCAATGGTACCAGTACATTTTGCCTTTCAAATATTCAGGGAGCTGAAGTTTTGAGTCCTTTAAAAAACTGAGTGAAACATCAGCTGCAAGGTGCAAATATGGTGCATCTCTGTTTTCATTCACCTCTTTCACTAGCAGTAACAAAGCATAGATTTTCACTCAGATTATCATCTCTGGTTGATTACCAAGTAGCTTTCTCACCTGACAGAAAATGCCAGTGAAACAGATGGCCAGATCTCAGTGTCAAAGTGAAGAAAATAGCATTTGCTTTTCAAATAGCATGCTTCCCAACATTATCCTGGGTAAAGTGGCTGCAGATCTGATTGCCACTCCGTTTTTAGTACTGTGGTTATGAGGTAGGAAATAGTTTCTAAAGTTTAGAGGTGGAACAACCACATTGAATACTAGAAAAGAACCACACAACCAAAAGCTATTATTGCTGTGTGGCATACATACAGCAGTTTGCACAGCTGTCAGCCAAGAGCTCCTCAGATGCCAAGGTTTAACATGCAGCCGTTTTCTAGTCTAGTCTTGCATTTTGGTAATTCAAACTGAAGTGCCATCAGGGGGCAAATGTAGTATTAGTCACTAAAGGAATTCAGAAGTAACTGATTCAGTAATTCAACTGTCAGTAAATTGTGAGTAAACTGTCATCAGTTTACTTTATTTGGCCAGAGAACCCAAATTACTAGTTTGTCCTTTCTCTGAGAAAATATAACCTCCAAAATTGTTCCATTCTGTTCCCTGAAGATGAAAATCCTTTTTACACACTTCAGTAATTTAAAAAAAAAAAAAAAAAGGGGGGGGGGGGCTGATAAAACTTTGTTTGTTTTCTAATGAGGCAGTCAGTTTGTATGATAGAACTTTGTTTTCTGATGAGGCAGTCAGTTTGTAACCAGGTCTTGCAAAGCATTAAAAAACCAGACTGTTGACCCAGAAGACCTTGTTGAAAATAGAGTGTAATTAGGTGACATTTTCAGAACTATTTTCTATTTTCTTTGTTGGTTAGTTTTATTTAGCTTTCCCAGTGGTTTGGAGACAGGGCTTTCTTTAAAACTTTGGGTTACTCTTACCTCTAAGTGCAGGATATTAACAGCTGCTCCAATTAGTTCATACCTGATACTGGTACAGTAGTGAGCAAATGTTCTACATAAAGGCTCTATTGAAAGTCTTTAGTTTCAAAAGCCTGCCTGTGGTTCAACAGTATGCTATTTTTGATCAGATCAAAAATAGAGTCATGTGAAAGCACTGATCTGGTACAATTTCACCCAGAAATCTATGACTAGCAGGGGGTTTTATTCCAGAGCAGGTATCAACTGTCCATGACACCTCCTTTCTCACAGATCAGCTACCTTTTGTTCTACTGCAGGTGCTACAAAGCCCAAATAGCAGCCAGTGTAAACCCTGAACAATGCTTTCTTCCTAATTTCTGTCCAGGCCTGATCTGCGTCACATCTGTTAGAAGCATGCATGAACAGATCTAGTATTAGTGCCTATGATACCAGAGTCACACAGATGGATTGATTTTCAAAATATTTGTTAGTACCATTATATCTGGTTAGGTTCATATTTAATTTTTAGAAATTCATTTTTATAATGTTACGAGTTGTGGAGGTATTTTTCTATCTATGTGCTGGGAATTAAATAGTAGAAGCTGATTGCTAGAGCATCCACTTTTCTTTCTCCTCCTATCAGTCATTCTTGGTTGTCTTTTAACATAGATATTTGTCTTGAATCTTCAAGGAACATCAAGGAGATTTTGATGCGTTAAAATCAAACCTAAACATTGGCTCATTTGGGGTTTTTTGAGTACTGTGCCAAAATGTATAAAGTTCTTCATGAAGTATGAAGTTGAGCTCTTATAGAAATGTTCAAGTGGGAACCTTAATGAACAGGCAGAGTTTATGATATTACTGAATACTGGATCTGGACTGAAGTGATTCAGCACAGATTCAGGACAAATTTTAATGAAAATTAATTGGAAATAAAGAAAAAGTTCATAGCAAAATGTTAATATGGAAAGATAATATTTTAAATTTACTTATGTCATCTCATAAGAAGAATGTTGAATAAAAATGTTTGAAAAAATGCTAAACTAAATAAAATAACATTAGATTGGAAATTTTTCAGTTATCACAAAAGAATGTGTTAGCATACAACCTGAGAGGTACCTGATTCCACAGGAATGTATGAAACCAGCTGAATATTCCTTTCTCACTACCACGCTTTTCAATGGATTAGCCCATACTTGGGTTTGCATTAAGTGTACAATGTGTTTTCAATTTTTCAACTACAGTCCAGTTTCTAACACAGAGCATGTGCCCTGCCAAGATGCTTTGTCTTTCTCAGGCATATGTTAGTTGTGAGATCTGGTCTCTGATTAATTTTCCACAGAAATGCTCCAGTCATGAAGGTTTCTAAAAATGCTGTTATTGTCACTGGAGAGTTTTACACAAATCCTTGTGAATAGAAGTTTATGACTATTTTTTTAATAAGTCAATGATTTTTAAAAAAACATTTCAGGTTTTTTTGCTTTACTTTTATGTTGCCTAATACATTCAGTTGTTGGAATCCACCACTGCTCCCCAGAGGATTGAAGGGATGATGGAAGACACTGAGTCAACAAACCTGCTTTGGACAGTATTCATCCTCTTCTGTAGAAGGAGAGAGTTGAAACCTCAATGAAGTCCTAGTGGCTGGACTTTATAGTAAACCAATCCAAATCTGGGATTTAAGTAGCCATGTGATCTTTGAGAAATCCCATAGAGAAAACATCACCTTAGGGTTTGATGGAACAAGATGTTTTGCTCTCTGTTGGCACTTTCTCTTCACTGTATGGTACTAATTGTTTTAAAGACCAAAATTATATTCCAAAGTAAGATTTATTCTTTCTTGCCTCTACATGTACCTGCCCTCACTTTATCTCAGTCTCAGATGCTTTGCCCTCTCTTTTGAATGGAGGGGTGGAAGAACATTTAGTTAACCTGTCATGAACTTCTTTCCCCTTCATTCCTCTTGAAGTCCCTATTGCCTTTACCATTTCAGTGGCTTAAGTTCTTTTTGTCATCTTGACTACTGTTTTGTTTTCCATACATATCCACTTCCCCTCATGCAGAGTTTCTTTTCCATCTTTTGTATCAACAAAAATCTGTTTCTTCTTTCAGTGGTTTTACTGTAAATTTTCTTTACTTTCTTCTGAGGAACACCCAGTGTCTAGCAAACTTTCTATTTAATAGCCAACTTTTGTTCTCACTCTGGTAGGTGTTGTAGGCTAGTCCTAATGTGCTGGGTAATACAACAGCACATTCACAGTCACTGCTTCCTAGTCATTCCTTCTCTTTCAGACCAGAGCAACTGAGTTAGAAAGACAATACTTTTGAATTGAAAAGGGGACTGATCGGGGCTGTATAGTAAATGCTTCACTGCTGGTGCAAAGCACAGCTGCCCATCTTTCTAATCACAATGTTCAGTCCCGTAAACAGTGTGGCATTGGCTGGGAGATCAGGAGTGTCTCTGTGGAAGGAGAATAGGTCCCAGTTACATCTTGGCTCTGATTATGTCTTCTGTCCTTTCTGGAATAAGAGAATCAGAGTGATTTGTTTTTAGCCTTTTGAAACCATAGCTACGCACCCCTTATCTTGATGAGCAAGAGTACAGGGTAATTCTTTGTCTCACAGATTTCTGCCTGGTACTGAGGCCCACTGTTGGCCATGATTGGTAGCACTGGTAGCTCTTGTTCTCAAAGGTCGCCACGAAAGTCCCTCATTCCTGCCAATGACGTCTGAGCATCTCCTTAGTGCCAGTATCACCAGGATGAATCTTTGGCTGCTGCCAAGCCAAGAGATGTCTCAGTTCTGACATATAATATTCAAGTTCTCACACATAATACACCAGTCCAGCAGCCATAGGCATGCCTGCTTATCTCTTTAGCCTCTTCCAGAAAGTAGTTTGTGCCAGTATTGTCAGCCTCAAAGGCAGCTGTATCAATGACGCATTGCAATGTATTTGAACTATGAGATTTCCAGAGTAGCTAGCACTCTAAGAAAATAAGAAGCAATCATATAACCTTAGTTACTTTGTACCTGTGATGTTAAAGTACTTGAGGCAAAACTGTATGGAAATTATGCAGGTAAAAGCTACAAAAATTTTTCTTTTTTTTCAAGGCAGAGATCTCAGACTGCAATGTTGTCTTTTGACTATGAAATTATTTCTATGGAATAAATTACTACTAGGTTCTTGAAAGGAATACGAGCAGTCTACTGAACTCAGAAGTAACGCGTTCAAAAAAATCTCACTTAAGTACCAGTGTAGTTCTACTTAAGCAAGTACATTCCTACACCTATAGAGATAGCAACGCCAATGTGTGAATTGCCGTTTTATTTGCACTGTTTAAAGGGCAAATAATTTTTGCTTTTTAAAGTGTTGCAGACAGTTGTGTATTATGTCACTACTAGGGGCTTCCACATTTCTGCCATTTTTCATGAGCAGTCATACAATGTATTCTTGGCACCTATTGCTTTTTCTTCAAGCTCACTGTGTCATAATTTTCACAGTTGGGACCTTGTGCTATAATTTTTTTCTTTTAGTTTCATAGTAAAGGGGGTATTGCAAACACTGGTAATAAGCTTTTTAGAAGTACTTCCTCTCATGTTTCTCATCCCATATGGTGGTACTTGTTCTATTCAGTGGAAATTTGTGGGAGAGCTTCAGGAGAGAGTTATTTCATTTTTGAAGGACTGAAAGGCTCTGATGCCCTGACTTCAAAGGCATTTGGGGCTCAAGTCTTAAAGGGAAAATTCTGACAACACCTGATCCAGTATAATTTTTGTTTTGACTGGCTTTCACTTTGTTCCACTGAAGTTATTCCTCTTGAAATTTGTGGTCATACTGAAGCTCTAACAGAGCAATTTTCACTTTTAATTGTATGTTTGTAGAGTCTTTAAAGTCTTACACTGCAGGACTGAGCTCAGTCGCAGATCTTAGTTGGCAGCACAGTATGATGATTAAATTATTGCAATTTCTTTTCTAGTAGTAGCCATTTACTAGATGTAGTGATCCTCCTGCATGGATTGTAAACTAGGTTAGCTTGTGTGGTCCTCACTTCCCCACAGGAGCACTTACACAAATAGACCAGTGGTTCTCTGGGATGTAGAAATGTGCTGTGCTCTGCTGCTGGGTTGCTGGGGAGCTACCAACCATGAACTCATGTAGACATCACACTAATAAAAGTCTGCTTACTTTTTGTATAGGGATCAGCTGGCTTACCTGGAGAAACCGGGCCATCTGGAAGCCTTGGTGAAAAGGTACAATAATGCTGACTACTTAGCAGCAAAAATCAGTTTTGAAAGCCATTGGGTTGATAAAATATTGGTGAGAGATAGTTTATTGACCACTGACAAAGCTAATATTCCTGTAGCTCTTTCAGAACACAGGGATGTAATAAATGGTAATCCAAATGCTGTAATTTGAGGTGTGCATCTAGTATCCTTGGTTTTACTTGGCAATTAATTTAGACACGATAGATTTACATTACTATCCACTACTATTGATTTACAGAAACTGGAATAAATTATACTTATTTTATAATGTCACTGGTTTTGCACTGCTGCATGTTGAAGACAAAAGTAGAAAGGTAAAATTTGGCTGTATGCATTAACCGAGTAGAGAAGACAACATAGTTTTGTCTGCTGTGCAGTAACAGTTGTATTTATGAAAGTAAATTTTGGCGGACTCAGTATGACTAGAACAGTATAAATAGCTTTAGCATATTTGACATGGTTTTATTTAGGTGAACTATTTTAAAACTGGAAAACAGGAAACTATTACCGGACTGCATGTCAGCTTCAATTACAATAAAAACATAATTGTTTGTCAGAATGATCCAGCACCATTTGTATTTCTTCCCTGTAGGGCTTAATTATTTCACCTAGACTGGTGGCTGCTGTTTAGATATTTTATTGAGAAAGTCTTAATAATGTATTAGAACTTTCATGAAAATCTGATTAGAATTTATATAATCTATGAAAGGAAATACGTCAGTGGAAAGCACTGTTTGTTAAAACTAAAATTTAAACAAGTCTCATATGGTAATCATAATATCATTTAAGAATTTAGTGTCAAAAGATTCTTTTTGTTTATAATTACACTTGGCCCAAAAAGATTACCTTGAAATACTGCCACTAGTTTAGCTAGGATGGAAAAGGCAGTAAAAGACTAATAAATCTACCACCAGCAAATGGAAATGAGATTCTTCATGGTGCAGTAATTGTTGTCATTGCTATGCTGCTTCTATAGAATTTATTGTCTTTCTCTTTTATGGGTCAAATAGTACAACGTAAACATGCTATTTGGATTTAAATGACAAACATACTTCCGGCATAATTATTTTAATGAAATGTGTCTTCACAATATGCAACATAAAATATAGTGTTATCACTATGTCATGTATGCTATCTGCAATAAAAGTGTAATCTTTGTATGGGGACAATCTACTGCCAAGCCATGTGTTTGGGCTAGGTCTTATATGAATAAAAGTATGTAAGACAAGAAAGAGACCCTTCCTACTTCCCCTGTTCCCATTGCTTCTGCAGCAGCTGCTGAAGGGCTAGTCTTGCTTTTAGACCTGAGCTTTCCTAACACATACTTGAAGAACTGAGGGAGAGAGGAACAAAATTTTCTTTTTCATTTGTTTGCTTGATGAATTTTATGAATTAAAGAACAGAACTATAAATGAGATGCACCCACCTGAGGGAAAAAAAGGATCTGCTAGCTGCAAATCTCTTCTTCAGTCTTCTAGGAAAAGGGAAGACAGAGAAACTCCACTTCATCATCTTTTCAAAATGTGGGTGGGCTTGTAGGAGGAAGGAGTGCAGAAATTCAACAAAAGTGAACAAAAGGTCTATGTGCTGTTTCTGAAGGGCAGTCCCTGAACCAATGGTGTCATGCACTGCAAAAAGTGGTTCCCTTTAGCAACCAAATCTCTTCTAGAATATGGGCTACAACCCTCACGGAAGACACCTTGGATCGCTGTGGTATTGTTATAGCAGGTTTGCCTTGCTGGCCAGATACGCCTGGCTCAGTGGACATGGAACAAGTTAAGGAAAATACACTCACTGTTATTTTCTTTTTAAATTTTTGTTAAAGGGAGAGCGAGGCAGTCCAGGACCAGTAGGTCCTCCTGGAGAGAAAGGTGTCATGGTAAGTCATAAGTAACATAGAATCCATAATTATGTTACTTACAAAGGCATTTTACTTTCCAAAACAGTAATAAATTCTCATTCTTCTGACTGTGCAAGCCTTATGGAAAAAAAGTAGTATTTCTGATGTGTTGATCCTAGGAAGTTTCATTTAGCAAGTTTATCCCCTCTGTGGAAATGACATTGCAAAGTGGTTCATTAAATAAATTAGGAGGGCAACTGTATTTTTGTAAAATAACTCTAAGCAGTCTTATGTAAAAAAAATAAACAGTTAATTGAAAGGAGAGAGAGATAAAGGAGGGAAAGTAAAATAATCTCCTATGTAGGCTGGGGTAACACAAGTTATTCTAATAGACTGGTAGCTAGCATCACCTCCAATTCTACTGCACAGCAGTACCCAAACAGCCCCTGGGTGCCACTCTTGTGGGAGATCCGGCTTCCTGACAATACCACTTGTCCTAAATCAGGATGCAACATTTCAAGCAGCACTGAACAGTGCAGAGGCCACTATCATGTTAGGTAGGTTGATGGGGCACAGAAGTAAAAAAACTGTATATATGTGTCTGTTGTCACGTTCATGTTGAAGTTCTCAAGGGAAAATGGTTAGGGTTTGGTTGTGTGTTTGCTAGTGAGCACTGTGATGGCTCCTGAATGTATGGAGAACACCTACAGACTTAACTGTTTACAAGGAGATGACAGGGAGATTATAGGCAACGTACTACATGCTGCATCCTGCGTCATGTCATACTGATGTGGTAGGCAGTGGTGAAATCTCAGCAGCCTTGCATAGAGACTGCAGATGTGGGCCTGAGAGTGGTGCAGTGGGGAATCTTCTTGTCATGGAAATGGATGGGGTTTTTTAATGTTTGTAGTAATTACTCTTTGGGCATCCGTTGGCAAGGAAGAGACCAAGAACCCTCAGGTTGCAGACCAACTTCATGGCCCATGCAGCAGGAGACAATAATTTTTGAAGCATTTGGTGCTTCATTAAATCTCTCTAATCTTGATTACCTTCAACCAGCTGCTTTTGATCCATTAGAGCTGCTTTTGATCTTATTAGAGAGGTTAATAAAGGACAATTTATTACTATAGGATCCAATCTTACTTAGCTACTTTTTTCAACTATTAGTAATGCTTATTGCCATAGGTAAATCCACTTAAGTCAAAGCAGTGAGAGCCCTTCCCACTAGTAAGCCGTCATAGCCCTCAGACAAGAGCTGTTCTTGGCATTTTGCCTTAGCCAGTTCTGCTTGCCCCAGGATGTGTCCACTTTCTGTTTTTACTGTCACAGCCCTGATGTGAGGATTTTGAAATTCATTTAGAACTCAGCAGTTTTTGTTTCAGTACATCCCTGTCAGCTAGTGCCTGTGTGTGGAAAAACTTCTTAGGTTGCTTTAATGATTAATGTGTTACATCGAAACAAGTACCCGTTTTCTCAACAACATTTTAGGAATAAATTTCGTAAGAATAAACATTTAATTAATTTACCTCCAATTTTTCAGGTAAGTAACTGGATTTATTGTTGTTATAATAACAATTTTGATAAAATGATTCTGTCTTTTCTATATTTATTTCAATTCTAGGGTTACCCAGGACCTCCAGGAGGCCCGGGACCTATGGGGCCAGAAGGATTAACTGTATGTATAAAGTGGTGCTTTAGATTGATGTAAAATTTACCATTTTCAAATTGACTTTTTGCTCTACTGAAGCTAAAGAATGGTTTCTAATTTGCACTGCAGTCTATAAAACTGTCATGAAAAATTGACCCATCCAGACACAAAGTTGGTTCCCCTGCTCTTCACCAGGATGATCCATGAGAGACAGGAAGACTAATTAAATCATTTACTCATCTATTTAAAAATCACTTAGTTGAGACAAGTAGGGGAATATAATTTTTTTAAGGATGGTTTATAATTGCACAACAATTTTATTTTTAATTCATTGATGCCTAATATAATTTAAATATATTCATTATGTGTTTAGTTTCACTGTTAAGCAAAAATAAATTATATTCTAATTTGCTATGTATTATTGTGTTATAATTTGGCTGCTATGGGTCTTCTGTACAGACAGAAACTGCTCTCAGAAATTACTAGGAGTTTTTTAACATAATATTGCTGAAATACAAGTATCCTTTAGCAATTTGGGGTTGTTGGACAGAAGTAAGTTATCCAACAGTCACATCATTGATTCTTATTCAGAATGAAGTTACATAGAATCTCTTATTTAGATTTTTCTAGATAAATTATATCAAAGCAATTAATTGAATTTGAACCATGAGTGAAAGTGATTGATTCGTATTGGTTGCATTGACTATTGCTCAATGTGTATAAACGTTGTAATTGTCAGAAATCTGCATATAGAAGACAATGAATAATAAGTTTATTTAACATGTAGGGACCTTCAGGGACAAGAGGACCACCAGGGCCACAGGGACCTAAGGGAAGAAGAGTAAGTAATATTGCTGGTTTATATTACTTAGAGCAGAGAACAGTGCATTGCCAATATGAATCTGATGTGTAACCCGTGTACAGTTGCTTCCTTTTAACTCTGTCCTCTGGACTCAAGCCATTTGTACTGCAATCAGGCAGATTATACTAGTATTTCCATATAGGAAATTATACAAATCTTCATTTCTCCTCATATTACAATTAAATGGAGGTTTGCTATTGATTCAGGCTGAGAGCAGGACCAGAACCAAAATCACTACTGACCTTATTTTCTGTATATGTAAATATTCAAATATTGGCATTTATAACTACCATTGCACTGTTTCAGTGTTTTAAGGACTCTTTTATTTATCTGCATGCCACTGGTGGCTTTTGAAAGACAAACAAAATCACCCAAACAGTTCTGAGAGAGGAATAAGCAGAGTCAGAAGATAGTACATGCTAGAATCTCAAACCTCTGATTAGATTGTCATTAGAATTCCCATTTCATTCATTTTTATCAGGGAAGTGGAACCATTTTTCCACTGTGTACAAAACACTAATCCAAAGCCCACATAAGTGAAGAGGGAGTCTGTCCACATCACTTTGTACAAGCATTTGATCATTAAGCATAAAATCAATATCAGTGAAAGTATTGCAGTTTGTTGCCTGGGGATAGTTGGTTCCATCATTTTCATAAATGCTTTCCTTCATCAACCTCACCAGTCACTTTCACTTCCTGTCTGGAGTTTTTCTGGTCATGTGTTTGCAGTCTGAGCTCAAGGTGTCTGCTGGAAGCACTGCCAGTATCATAGTGTAGATTGGTTTGGTTGCAGCATGAGCAAGTGTATTCTCACTGGATTTGTGGAGCTTGCTGAGAATAGCAGTGAAGATGCACCCTTCTAACATCAGCCTCACCTAGCAGTTTGACAGCATATCCAGGCTTCATAGGAGACTTGTACATCTCATACCAGTAGCTGGACCAGTCTTTGCAGGTGATGTTATCATCGGGCAGTGCTTGACACTCATTCCTGATAAAGGTGCTGAATCCTTGTCAGTGAGATAATTTTGTTGTTTTCTTTCTGTCATAGGAAGCAGAAATGTTTTTTGCTAGAGCAAAATACAATTATAGTCTTCCTTTATTCTCCTTTGTTATTGCAATACATATATTTTCTAAGAAAATACATGGTAAAATTTGAAAAGTTGTAAGATCTGGAGGTTTTACTCCAGTTAAAGATAGATACTTGAGAAGAACACGTTGCAATTTAAATAAGATTTTAGCTTAGAAAATATTGTGATTAGCAAACTTGGTAATACAATATTTATTAACTATATATTCTTCTACATTACTTTTTTGAGATTGCTAAGGTATTAAGATATTCAGTAAAGAGTTATATTTTCGGTGTATTCAAAATAATATATCTGAATATATTATATATTTGACCATTAATATAGTATATTTAAACACTGTTTTGTATACTCATTCTATTGGAAATATGCAGCATTTTGAAATATACAATATTTTGAATATTCTGTCTATTCAAAATATATAATGCTTATTAGCAACTTCACAGTAGGCTACAGGATTATTCATAAGAGAAACTTCAGTGTTTCAAATGACTCTTCCTTCTGTAGTATAGTTTCCTCCTTCTTCAGAAGAAATTTATTTTAATTTACCTCTTTGTTCATGGTGCTGTGTGTAGGAACAATTTGTGAAATGCAGCATATGAAATGTGTAATTTCTATTAAAAGTGTGCAGTAGTGGTTTTGGGTTACCCTGTATTAGAGATGTTTCCAGCTGGCAATGTCAAGTGTTTGGGGTGGTTGTTGTTGTTTTTGTTTAGTTTCAGACAGAGTATAATTTATCCGAGACTTCAATTTCCTTAAATGGTTAAATCAGATTTGAGCAGGTATCTACATACACTTAAAACCTGTTGTGCTTGTCTGAAGTACCTATTAGAGATTTGTCTGTGGGTTTCAGGATTATAGAGTTATCTCAACCGTTCATGGAAAAGGACATACTCACCATCTTCAGAGAGAATCTGTATGGTCTTCTGAAAATAGTCGTAATTTTTCCCTTACAACAGAGGTTTTTTTTAAAGCCTATTTAAAAGGATATATTAGTAAAAATTTATTTCTGCTAATTCAGTAATAGATGTTTTGGTTTAATAATGAATTATTTGTGAAAAAAAAAACCAACAAACAAACACAAAGTTGTACGCACTAAGAAATACTCAGTATTACTTTGATAATTTTACATGCAGAAATAGCAAATGCCTCCCACATCTCACAGGTCACCTGTTTATTTTATGAACTGAATATGTCACACATACATAATCCATCAGTGCCCAGAAAAATGACTTTATTGAGGCCTGTTTGTCAGGCAAAACTGAAATGCAGATATATTTGTTTATGTAACATATCTAACAAAATTCAAAGACAAACCTTAATCAGCTTCAGAGGGCAAGAATCTGCCCCCACTGACAAACACAGTGAACTGCTAAGAATTGGTGTAAGCAGGAGCATCCAGTCCCAGGCATCAGCTAGCAGAGAAGTAGCTCATGCAGTGTTCAAATGTGTTTATATAAATGTGTTCAGTGGAGAGAGGCTCTAAGAGCTCTTGGGAGCCCTATGTTAGTAACCAAGGCGGCCTTCTGACAGGGGTGTGAATTTCTGATTTGGTTTAGAGGAACAAAGGGAACAACAGCCTTTTTCTTTCACTGGCACGTTTGAAAATGCAAAACAAAACAGAAATGTGAAGTGATTGTGAGGCTGAAAAGAAGTAGCAGCTTGGCACCACTTTTTCTTCAGTGGCCTGATTCAGTAAAACAAATTAGGTGCCTTATCTGTGATTTCAGTAGGAGCATGTCTGTAAGTGAAATGCATGCTGAAGTGTTATGCTGAATCAGGACAAGTCAGTGACATCAGATGAGGAGTACACATATGCAGTCATTTTAACTGTAAAATGCTGATGTTTGAGCATCATCTAAAAAGGAAAATCTTTGGGTCCTGTTAGTCCACCAGCATTTCAGTTTGAGTGGTGGCTTATGGGATTCGGTGAGGTAGAACACTAGCTCAAAAGTAATTTGGTGTAAATAATTGTCTCCAAGATTGGTACTGAACTGCTACAGGTTGTACATTTGAACTCCTCTGGACATAGCATTCCCCTCTAAACTCCTCTGATTCTTCCCTCCTGGAAAGTCTGTCTGCCAGCATCACCAGAACTGGAATCAGAGCCAAGCTACCGACATGAATGTGAGTTTTCCCCTGCAGGGTCTTCTCCCTCCCAGCAGCATCTGCTACCTGGTGATTGTTTTTATGGAGGAATGACTTATTTTAATTTAGATTCTCTTTTGAAGGTAGAAGATAGTTTTTATTTAAGGAGTGTCACATCTTCTGCCAACTGATGCAAGAATCCTTGAGAGAGTCTGTCTCTGTGATTTTGGCAGCACATCACGGAGTACATTGCTTATAATTAACAATCACTCAAAATAAATCCCAAACATCCCAAGCTCTGTGGAAGTCCCAGTTTGGAGCTGTGGTTTATGCCTTTGCCTCCATCCAGCATGACTGGGAATGCTTCATGGAAAAGCATCTCAGAGCAGACCCAGGTCTTCAGGCTCTGCAAATAAACTCCCACTGAAGCCACTGAGAATTTTGTCTGCTCTCAAGATCAAAATGTCAGACCCAAAGTGGAATCTCGCATAAGGAAAATATCCGGGGAGCCCTGAAACCTGGGATTTGTCATCACTGAATTCAGAAAGAGAAGTGTCAGAACTCCAAGCTGTGTGGCAGGCCTCAGAAAAATGCATACGAGAGTCACATACAGAAGTTAAATAGAAGCATATGGAAATTCCTCTTTGTTGTGTAGTGAAACAAAAACGTATCCTATCTTCACAGCTGGAATCTGCAGGAAGTCTTAGGAGCACTGACCCTCTACTTCTGCACTATCACAGAGTAGAATTCCTTCATCTCATAAATTCTGGACCTTTCAGCAACCAGTTCGCATCCAAGATTACCCAGCAGCCTACTTCTGCCTGAGAGTATCCAGCTGCTCAGTATACAGTACACCTGGGAGTTCTGGCCAGCTGAAATCAGGCTGTCTAGGAGTCAGGCTATGGAGTATCTTGCTTTCAGGGGATTTGGGGGGATATGCCACTGACCATAGTGCCAGCACAGAGCTTCCTCAGCTCATGCTTGAGACTTGATGCACTTCAGCTGGAATCGTGGAAATTTGGAATTTGGAATTTCAGGGTTATGCGAAACAAGTGGCCAGTGTGCTTTGTGGTATATCAATAGCTGAGTGTGTTTATCTGTCTTAATTGTTCAAAGAAAGTGAGACTAAAATTGATGTCATTTTCTAATATTCTTCCATGTCAACCACCAAACTACATAGTGTGTTTATGTTATTTTCACTCTCCTTATATTTGGGAGGCAGGATGAGAAAGAACAAAAAGAGTTAACGGGTGCTTCTTGCCTTCTTTAGATGAAATTTTTCTCAGTTTATCGTCCTAGAGTTTTCAATGTAATATGTTCCATTTTAGAAACAAAGCTGAACCCATGCCAAAGAAAAAAGTAGTAGCAATCATTTGGCAGCCTTACTCAGCTCTGTTGTAAACTAAATTAAATAACAGCAGGCAAATCATGTGTATGTCTCATTCTGTACTAGCTATAGTAGGAAATGATACCGATCCAATTAATCTGTGCCAATAATGAGTCACATTATACTATTTATAGGAGTGTTATGGTGTGCTTTTGTTAGAATATTAAATTGTCTTCCCTCGGATTCCTGCACTCTGTTCTATGGCTGGCTAAAGGTAGGCTAAAGGCAAGCATGGCCCAGAGCCAGAAGCTGAGCATCCTGCAGGTTTCTGTTACTTTGTTTTAAATTCAGAATTATGTAGCAGAAAGTTGGTGGTTTGAGTGGTAGGCCTTTTCACCTGATTATTAGTGATCAGATCAGTTGTCATTCTCTTCCTAGTGATTGGGCTATCAATGTGAACTCCATTGTGAAGTGGAGAACTGTGTGACTAGCAGAAAGGTTTTGTGTGATGCACGTAACACAGACTGAGAATCCTGTGCAGTCTCCTGACAGGACCCTTTCTCAAACTATGGGCTTCCTTTATGATTAAAAGGAAGTCACAATTGTTCAAAGAATTTATCTGTTAATATTATTAATGATAGAAGATAAAGTCTAGAAAGAAATATCTTCGCTACACAAATCTATACAATCAAAATGTCTCCTTTTTCCTCCTTGAATATTTCATCTTGAGATTCTATCCACTGATCAGCCCTGTGGAGGATGCACAGACAAATGACAGGTCATGTATCTAAAAAGTCTGAGAGACACTAAAGTTATCCTGCTCACCTTAACACTCTCAACTTCCCCCTTCCTGTGTTGCCCTAGGTGGTTTCTCTGCAGCTCTTCAGTGAGCTTCTTTCCCCTTTTGCCCTCCAGCTTAATGACATGTCCTCACTCCATCTCAAAGTTTCCACCTGTCCTTTCTCCTCCCATTCTTTGAGACGTTTCACCTGAAAGGAATATCAGATCGTAGAATTCTAAACCTGCTTATTCTGCCTTGAATTTTCGCCACATTTTGCATGCATTATAGATAGCAGTTACAGAAAAAGTGCAAAGCAGTAACCTGATCAAGATGTTTAGCTTTCTTTTAAATTATGCTATATAATAATTCAATTATTGAGCATACACAGTTACATAATCTTAATGTGAGGCCCAGTCTTGGTCTTATAAAGGCCTCCGTCACCCTTGAAAACACCATTAGTGTTTTGGTTCAGATCTCTGAGTGCATTGAAGTCACCTGGAGTTTTTTCCACAAACTTCAATAGGTTTTGGTTTGGGACCTTTCTCATTGAGACCCATGCAGCAAACCAGAGTGTCATCTTCTGTAGCCTCTTTTCTCCTCTAACTTAAAAAAATGCCTTTAAATACTCAGTCCTGGCTTAGACCAAAACAGGCTAACCCAAGGATTGCTTCACAAAAGCTGTGTCCCAAATTACTGCAGTATAAAAAGTATTCAGACAGCTTTCCCTGACTGTTCATTTTCATTTTCCTATGGTTTCTGTGTGTTCCCTCATGCTGGCCAGAAGCAGCAGTGCTGAAATGCTGACAGATAATCTTCTCGTGGGACATTTCTGGCTCTGCTAGGGGTTGTAATTATAAATATCAGCTCACAGGACAGGCCTTTTCTTGAGAGATTTCTGTTTCCGGAGGAAAGCCTAAATGATTCTGGATACACACTTTTCCCGAATTATTCACCAGACATTTGCAGAGTAGCTCCAGAGAGAAGTGGGTGGGTTCTCACCATCTGTTCTAACAGAGGTTTTGATGTGCATCAGTAAATCCAAGTCAGAGAACGGAATTCTGCTATGTTTTGGCTCAAAAATTTCAAGAGGGACATGGAAGTCACAGACATTTTTGCGGGGAAAGTAATTAAATAAAATCAGATGTGCTTCCAATAAAGTCATTTTATAAGTCCCTATTATTACCTGTTAGAACAGTATTACAATTCTCTGGAAATCAGTTATGATTGCATGCCCTGCACTATAAACCATGACCCGAGATGTAAGGTTCTCTGCAACTCAGAAACACATTATGAAAGTGCAGATTGTTTTCCTCTAGGCACTGCCATAGCAGTGTACTGGTTCCCCCTGATGCCAGCCCAGATGCCACCAGGAAAGCTTTTGTGTCTCATCATTCTCCTGTATACTGCTGTCAAGAGCCTGGCTCTGTCTTGATACTTATCTAGCTCTTGCTTTAAAATCATCGTTGGTTTTATGTTGTTATTAACTGGTTTTAATTTTATTTTCCATACCGAAACAGGATGGTGTTTAGAATTATGAAAGTAACCTCCTAAGCCAGCATGGATAAAATATTATTTTCCATTATGCTCATAATCTATTTTAAGGATTTTTCATTTGACTGTAAACTAAAGGATTTAGGTTTCCAATCTTAAATAATAATTTCTGAATATTTGGGCAATAAATATTTGCTATATTGTGATACGATAGTATAACAGGTTATCTTTGTTCATCTATTGGCTATAAAATTCAATTTTCAAGAAACAATTTAGTCTAACAATAGAGTAGTTCACTGTGCAAGATTATAAATTGCTTTTAATCTTGCCTTAAATTGGTTTACTAATGGAAGAACTTTATCTGCCTGTTTTAGAGTCTTACTAGCAAGTTGGATTTTTATATAGACAACTTATAATATGCTCAAAAGCAAGCACTCCGTATAACCAGTGCTCATCTAAATTCTAAATATGTGTCTGTTCCAAAGTGAATGGAAAAAAGAGCAGAAAATGTCATCCTGCAACCTGGCTCCAACAAAGACCCTGAACACTTTGTTTACATGTTTTTAATTTTTTTTCTTCTTATATTCATGTTTCAGCAGATCAGAAACTTACTTTATTCTTTGAAGCTTTATTTCACACTTAACATACAATGAAATTTGGTTTTCGGGCTAACAAAACATTTTCCCTCTCCTAAAGCTTATATTGCATCTCTCTGATGATAACAAAAAGTAATGCATAATTAATGTTCCAAATCACTTGTTCAATATTCAGGGGCCAAGAGGTCTAGACGGTCCTCCAGGAGAACCAGGAACACAAGGCATTAAGGTGAGCACTTGCATTGGTCAGTACTATACAAAACATTGAGACAGACCATAACAGAGAAGAAAAGAAAACAAACAAACAAACAACCCACCCAGCATGTCAGAATCCATAGAGTTCCGTTTAATCCGGGAGTAGATTTGCAAATTTCTGTCTTCTTCAAGTACTTCAAGTCCTTATTACGGCATAAACCCATCTAAGCCTGAATCTGCACTTTTTGCAGAGTTACCCAGCATTTAAACTGACAGCAACTGTATACAGTTTATCTAGCAAAGGTACATAGAATTCACACATTGTTGGTTATTTATCAGGGAGAAAGAGGTGATCCAGGAAAGAAAGGAGTCCCTGGTCTCATTGTAAGTATTGGAGCCAATCCTTAAAACAAGCCTTAACAGTTGCTACTAATTTCTGAGCTGTGTTTGGAAATTATCTGAAGCCAGCATTGTCTTTCAATATTTCTCTTTGACCAGGGTAAAGCTGGAAATCCAGGAGAAAGAGGAGATCAGGGTGCACTTGTGAGTATAAAATTCTCTAGTACTTCTACCAAAAAAAAAGCACCACAGAATCTCATACTTTGTTTCACACTCAGGTATGAAGTAATTTGTCAACTTCAGAGCAGCTGGAAAACTCTGATAGTATGGTTTGCATTTATTAGTACAAAGAATCAGGGGCAGAAGTGAGAGTAAGTCTGAACATGGTCTAGTCTGCTACAAGACAAGTGTTTTCATGGATGATGTGCCACAGAATACAATATGATAGCAAACTGCAGCAGAATAAATGGCCATTGTAGTCAGTAAGGGGGTCCTAGAAGGTGCTTCATTTTTTTAGTTTTATCGTAGTTTTAAGGGAGAAAATCACTGTGAGAGAGAAAAATAATTCTCTGATAGATTTTAGAGTAGATGTATACTATCAGTGTTGGGATAGGTGTAGAAAAACGTGTAAACCTATATCACATGTATAGGAAAAAGTTCCTCCCTTTAGGGTGTTTTTCAATGGAAATCTAACACGTTCTATCTGAGGCTTTCTTTCACAAAGAAGGTTACTGATCTTTCCAGAATTTCGGATTTTCAATAAGGAAGGAAGCAGAAAAGCAGAAACAGAGCAGTAATGGGGGTGATCTTGTGCTGAAATTGATACTCATAATGTTGGTTATCACTGTTCTTCTCTTGCCTCTTCTGCTCAGATTTAGGAGCTTGTTGCCTCTCACCTTTGACATGATGGGTTTTCATTTCCTTTTCATTAACCAGGACTTTTACCTATATTTATATATATGGAAATGAATATGAATTAAGCAAAGCTTCATTAGGTTGAAATGATGGGCATTAGTACATTTATTTTACAGTACAAAATACTGCTCTATTACTCCTACAGCTACAGTTTCTAGAAGAGAGTGAGACTGATATGCTATGAGCCATGTTGAGCAGAAAGAAAAGTGGGCCATGAACCTTACTGATCATCTCAAATACAGTTTGTAGGGCAGAACACTCATAACATTGTGTTTAGGCCCAGTTTGCATACACAAGCAGCACAGAGTCTAAGGAGAATGGTGAGGAACTGGTAAATGGTAGGTCAGCTAAGAATCATCCTTATCTAAAGAAACTAAGGAAGGATTTATTCAGGGCTTCATCACCTGCCACAGGAGCTAGTGATGTGGCAATGTATATCAACCAGAAGAAAAGGCTGCATGTATTTCTTGGGTGTTTATGAGCAAGTTATTGAGTGAGCAGAAATAAGAGATGAAGTGGTTTTTCACAGAATATGAAACAGCTTTTTTCCAGTGATTTTTATTTTATTTTATTTTAATGTTCCAGGGTTTGCCTGGGCCTCCCGGAGCCACAGGAGACAAGGGACCAATGGGAGAGCCAGTAAGTTGATCCTTATGCCTGCTTAAAATTTTTTCCACATATTATACTGAATTCCCTGGAAATTCAAGCTCCATTTTACCAAGATTTGGTGTTGCCAGCTGTGGTTAGATTGGAATTGGGGGTAACTGTTCCAAAACTGCAGGGTCTGCCTCCCTTGCTTAGCATAACTTGTTCATACGGAGACCTGTTACTCATGTTGGGAAGCACTGTAGTAAGGGGTGTACAACAAAAGAGAGCATGACACAGCCTGGACCACAATATTATATGGCTTTATGCTGCATTGAGATAGACATGTATGTTACGGATTATGTAAATATATATGCCAATACATATATTAGTGGGGCTTTTTTCAGGCAGATTTTAGGATAGTTATTCAGGAACTCAGGGACCACATCTATTTGGCAGGTTAAATTTTCAACAAAAAAGAAACTGTTATAATGAACCTCAGACATTCCTCTGCTGGATGGATTCTTCTGATTGTTATTAGTTCAAAGCCACGCTCATTTTTACGTGACTGATACTGTAACAGAAGATGATGCAGAATCTGCAACAAATATATGCAAAGTGCTTCAAGGTGTAGCCATGACAGGAATAGTATTGCATCACCATCTCTGGGGGTAAATCAGATTATATAAATAGAGTGAAAGAATGTGTGTTGTCCTAGGGGGACTTGGGAGAAAACTGCTGTTTTACACTGCAGAAATCTAATAGAGTTGCCAAAAATCATGTGGTTTTGACTTACTTCTGAAAAGTTATTTTGCACATCAAATGACATATAGTTAATTTAAATCTTGAAAGTGAACTGTTGATATAAAGTATATTATTTCTACTAATTATTATTCTTTCTAATATTATTAAATATAATTTCTACTAATCCATAGGCTGACATGCTTGCAGAAAGCCACTGCGCATTTTGGAGGGCTAGAAAAATACCAACATTTATTTTGGTAAATTTTCTTTTGGATATAATTGTCTACTTAAATTGAGGTGCCCGTAGGAGTGGCAAAATGTTTCAACAGAAAATGTATTTTCTAACAGTTATTATTGGATTTCTGTCACTTCATCCCTTTCATTTATTTTATCAAATCTTCATGTGGTGACATCTGAGAGCCTTCTAATGCAAAGCTTATACATAAAACTTCCATTTTCCGTTCAAGTCTGAATTTTCATATATATAGAATGACTATCAGCCTTATCTAATCTAAGTGGTCTACTTTTGAGCAACCTACATTTCTGTAGTGCTCATCATCGTAGAATCTACACATGCAGTGTCAGAAGTAAAAAAAGCTTATCCTGTGAACAAGGTACCTTTTCTTTCAAGTACTGAAAGAGTAAAATGTCTTCAGAAAATGGTCTGTGGCACTAGAAAGAAGTGATGAAAATGACACAAGATATTATGAAATTAAACGTGTGGCTCTTTTTTTAACTGCCCACCCAAACAGCTTGATTTCATCTTCTGTCAGCTGGTTACTACATGAAATGCAGCTGCTGTAGCAGTTTCTCTGGCCTGTCACTAGTTCTGCACAGAGCAGAAAAACCCGAATTATTGGTGGAGGAGCAGAGAGAAACATAAGCAATTAGAACTATTTGTAGTAACGACCTTGATCTAAATTACATTCTCACTTTACCTACTTGTCAGATATTTCAGTAAAATCCTTCTTTGCAATTTACCTGTTGTTAATGGTTAAAAGTAGTCCCTATATTGCTATAAATTTTTGACTTCTGAAATTCCCTGAAAGTCTTAGGGGAAAGATACATTGCCAGTCCAGCAGACCTAGCTCCATGGTAATATTATGAAGAAATACTTGACTCATGAATCAAAATTAAGCTTTGTGGCCCTTGCCTAGTGGAATGCCATAGAGCAGCTGCAAATTAAAACTGATGGACTTAGTTTAGGACCAAGTGAATTCTCAATAGGAAATTAACTGCAATTTTAGTTGTTCACACTTAAATGAAGCTATAGGGTAAAATATATGCATCTGCTAAGATCCTATCAGTTATATGTGGTTTACATTGTTTTTACAAGGGAAGAATATACTCGCATTATCACTGCCAAGTCATCAGGAGGAGTAAAACCATATGCATAGCTGTAAGAGGAAGTGAAACGAAAAAAGAGTAAATATTTGCTTAAAAGACTTTGATCATAAATATGGGTAGCAGCATCATTCTTTTACATGAGAATAATAGATCAACAAAATGCATTGAATTTAGAATGTACTTAAACACAGATGAGTCCCAAATGAGTAAATGCACATGAACTTTCTAAGGTTCAAAAACTGTATACATCCAGAGGGTTGATTTGTCTTGACAAATGTTCACAGTGGCTATGGAATCAGCTGTAAGCTGTTACAGGCAGCCTCTACCCCCCAGCACACCAATCCCACTCTGTGAGCAGAGATGGACAATCTGACATTTGCCGAGTATTTGAGCATGCCACTTCAGGAAACAATCCCTACACGTTACTGCAATAAAGTTATTACTTACAGCAGGGCCTATAAAAAAATGCTCATTGTATAATTACTAATACTACCAAAAAGGCTACAGCCTTTAGCCCATTACACCTCAGTGATTGTCCTGTATAAACATTGCTGAATCTATAGTGAAGCACACAGTAGTTGTTTTCAGTTAATTCCATACCAGACTGTAGGCTTTTCCACAAAGCAAACCAGACAGTCTAACAAACCTTGATTAAACAAAGTCTCAGTTGATCAAGAGGAGAGCTTAGTTTAGATAAACTAAGAAGAGTCTAAAAGAAGAGACATCTCTGCTATTATTTGAAATCTATTATTTCAATGTATCAAGACTGGGAATGAGGTCTTCAGTACTGTATGCCATCAGGGTATGATATCCTGTTGGATTCAGGAGGAGAGACAATAAATTATGCTTCTTTATGCCAATTGGAAAGTTCTGGAGAGACAAAGTCAAAACTATACAATGTATTGTAAAGTTAATTGAATGACGCATCCAAAATTTTGTTTAATGCCAGGGTCCAAGAGGACAACCAGGGGATGCTGGCCCTATTGGAGAAATGGGTTTTGAGGTGAGCTTTTAATCATTTATATAGTAACTACAAACACTCAAGCAACTGAATAAGCCTGGACAATGTGTTTAGATGCCTTTTTTTTTTTTTTTTTTTTATTACCTGCAGCTGACTTAAATACCATGAGTAGCTGAAAGACTCTTAAAGCTGTTACCAAAAAAAATTGTCTAAAATAAGTAGCTTTTTCTGTTTTCTGTGAACACTGTCTTTGGGATATGTTCATGACATCTGCACCTATAAGGTGAATGTTTAGTTGAGCAAATGACCCTTTTTTTTTTTTTTTTTTTTTTTTTTTTTCTTGGAAGCACCATTCTCCTTGCAGTTAGACAGTAGAACAGCATTAATCATATGTCCTTGCAAATGGTAGCTGAAGCAAAGCAGCTGCAGGCAATCTTCTTACTAACTTTGCTTCTATTTTTTGCTTTGTTTTTAATATCTCTTTGAAAGAAATATGACAGAATGTATTAACCACATTTGCAATGAAGTAGCTAAGGAATGAGCTCACTTAGAACAGAAGGGATCTGGTTTATTCAAAGAAACATGCTTCCTCAGTGACCCAAAATCCAGCCTTCTGACTGACTATTAAAAAAAGGTTTAAATGTAAACTTTACAAGAAGTAATCTGATACCATTAACTCTTTAAGTGCTGAAGACTCCAAAAAGGGCTTTGTTCTCCAAAGGTTATATCTACTTGGCTCCAAGCCTAAACAGTGATGAAGTTGTCAGTCAGCTTTACAAAAGATAGATGATTGCTCAAGCCTGCTAGTAATTTATGGTGAAAGGTACAGGCTTGGTACTGCTGAGTCTTCAATACATTCCTGACCCACAGTGCAGTTCCTCCTAGACCCTTCTTCCTTTTGTTCTGTTGGACTCTAGTAAGAACAAAGAACTGTGTTGTCTTAATTTTTAATTTTCTGGACATACATCTTTCACAGTGTCTCATGCCATTTTTCCGCTTCAATTTTGGCTATATTGTTTGGTGGTTGCAAAATTATTATTGGTGATCATGTGTAACAGTAGCTCTTGTACTGTGCAGGGACCTCCTGGCCCTGAAGGAGAACCTGGCCTGCAGGGAGAACCAGGTGCAAAGGTAAATGTTGAAATTATTCTCTCTTGTGCTGCTTAAATTTTCAACTTTTCATAAAATCAGATCAGAGTGATCTGATTCATTATCCAAGTAGGTAGTGATACAGGAAATGAGCCATTAAGAAATACTGTTATTGTCATGATGACTGTGTTATATGTAAATCCTGTCACCGTTAGAAATATTGTCCCTTAAAATCCAGTTATTTCTTTTTCTTGTGGTGTTCCAGGGAGACACTGGACCTGCTGGGAAGGCTGGAGAACCAGGTGACCAAGGTTTAAGGGTAAGCTATGGATGCAAATCTTATTCCCAAAAGGAAAGTATGTTATGAATGAGTCAGAAATGCAGGCTGAGAAACCTTAATTTATTATAAAAATTCAATAAGGAACTATTTTCTGATATTTTTTTTTTTAAAGAAAATTGTAATACTGTAGCAAGTTAAAAAGAGTATTGTTTCTAATGTCATAGTATTTCCAAATGTCTCATGTCACTGAGAGACAGGAAAGAGTGGTCTGAGAATGAAGGTAAATCCAAGGGTGTTCAGCCTGGCTCTTAAGATGACAGCTCACAATAATGCTGTGTATGGATACCCAGTCTAGATGAGATAATGGGAACATTATAGTCTCAGCAGAGCAGGGTATCTCTCTGTACCACCATCCAAAATGGCCAGTTTGCTTCTGGTGCTGTGGATGGCTCATTTGACACTTGATCTCACCAAGCACTTGTACCCCTGCTTGTTCTTCCTGTGCATTTTAGCCCCCTCATCTGACTCAAACAGTTGCCTACATTCGAAGGCTAAAAAACCCCTTTTAAAGGTCTAGAAACATATTTTATCCAGGATACTTTTATAAAAGCATAAACTATATCCTTTCAGACTTAAGTCTTACCATTGAGATATCTTGTTCCATTAGCTTCTTGCTGTCATCTTTTCCTCCTGCCCAAAATCTCCAGCAACGTGCATTCCACAGTTCTGCCTGTCCTTGGAGTGTAATTCCTAGTACTGGTCCACAGTGGGTGCTCTGGACTTAACTATACCACTAGGTCTGAAATACTGTGTTATTAGATTAGGGCAGCTTGTATTTGCTTTTTTTACCATCTGCATCAAAAGTTGCAAGTTGCCAGTGTCTTTACCTGAGAAAGGCAAACGCTGTGATGCTGATACAGTTGGTAAATGATGAGTTTTTCATGGCCCTAAACTGAGTCACTAAACATACCAATATAGTAGTTATCCACATAAACATGGAAGTTTGAGGACACAGTAGGTATATTTTTGAGGTTACTGTAATTACATGTTGTATACTCTGAAACCAAACAATCTCAGTGCCACTGTCCAAATATCCAGAGTTATATGGACATAGTATTGCCTCATTTTTCTAATGTTGATCATCTTCTATGTTGTACTATGTTCAAGATTCACAGGGCTTTGACTGACACTGTAAATCATTGAAAAATGAAGACAAATAAAATATAAGAGCAACATAAAAGTTGCCTAAAAGATAATAAGCATGTGTAAAACTAATCTGAGTTCTTCCAAGGCAATACTTCTATGTCAAGAAGTTTAGGCAATAACTCTGTTTCCAACTGTTCCTTTCTATAAGGGTGAACCAGGACCTTCAGGAGAAGATGGTGTTCAAGGAAGAGATGGCCCAAAGGTACATTTGCTTTATGTTGCAGATGTAAAGCAGTCAGTTTAAGGACCCAGATCTCTTTTTTTCCTCCTATTTCACCAGGTCAAGAGAGAGCCCATTTGAGTACACTTAGTTTTAACACAGGAGGCCCTGTATATTACAGGCTTCCCTGTGTCTTTTAGGCACATACCTACCCTACAGGGGCTGCAAAGCTGAACAGCTTGACAACGAAATGCAAGCTCAAGAACTGAGTACAGCTTATTTCTGTTGTGGCTGTCATGATGGAGAGAGCAAGCCCAAGGCTGCTCCACTCCCTGCATTGAGTCAATACTGTGACAGATGTCAGTACAGGGGATGTCACAAAGGACACCCTCAGGTAGTTAGCGATGGATGAGGCAAAATCTCACTGTAGGAGTGTATGAATGAGATAGAAAGGGCTTTACCCTAACTTGGAGCGTGATCTGAATTTGACTGGTAGGATTCCTATCAGCTTTGTGTCAGACTTGAAGATTCAGAATTCATTTTTCTCAAGGATAAGTAATTCTGTAGCAGCAGCTTGACTAAGGTTTGGGTGTTTTTGCTTTGTTTTAGGGAGAACCTGGAGACCAGGGACTTCTTGGAGAAGGTGGTGAAAAAGGAGAGATGGGGTTACCAGGAATTGCTGGACCCCCTGGTGAACCTGGCATAATGGGTATTCCTGTAAGCATCTTCAGGTTTAAGTGGACTTTTTATTGATTTGCTTTTTGTAATTATTTTATTTTTATTTTTGCTTGCTGCTTTTATTTTTTATTTTCCAATTTTATATTGCAATTAGAGATAACCATCTTTAAATTAGCTTGTCTCCCTTTTCTGTGTGGTTCAGGTTTTCAGGGTTGGTAGAGAGAGGAGACAAGCGTTTTTTCCTTAAATATGGGAACTCTTATCAGATAGTGATTCCATCAGACACATCCATCAAACAGCCTGAAGCTTCTCACTTCAGATCTCTCCTCTCCAGACAACCTTCTGTCATTAGTCTCTATTGTCACCTTCATTTGGAGACTGTGAGCAATCTCAAGATATTAGATCATTCTTTAAATTTTAAAAACACCCAAAGCAATTGGCAAGATGCATATACTACCATAAATTGTGCTGTAAGTTCTTTCATTGTTTTGTATCACTTTCCCTACTCATGGTGCTGTTTTACTGTCCTAGGGCTATCTAGTTTTTAGTTTAGATTACAAGTTCCTTGGGGTAAAGAACTGCCATTCTGAGCAGTTTGTAAATGATGAAGCATTAGACTTTGAAGCACATGAGATTTGGCTCCAATTTAAGATTTTGTGCTATTGTTCTTACCACATACATGCTTAGCTGTCATTCCTTTTAATAAACCTTAACAATAAAAGGAAGGTCTAAAAATAACATTTGTAGAAAAAGTGATATCCTGAACATTGAGGTTGCTTTAGTTACAAAATTACTGCAGCACAGACACCTACAGCACAGGATTTCTTAAAGTGTTGGTGTGGATTATAGCACCTTCTCTGGGAAGGAGTACAAGGCAAATCAAAAGTGATTTAAAACCAGTATCACATGATAGATATCACATAATCCAAATTGTTCCTGCTGTTGACTCCTGATTGGTTGGATGGCCTGCCTTTTCCTGACAATGCTCTTTCTACACTGCTGCCAAGGCGTTGTAAAGACAACCTTATGGATGCTGTCCATCCTGCACTGGAAATGACTTCCAGAAATGAGAGTCTGTGGTGCTGGGCAGTGCTGCTTTGGATAATAATTCTCTGCTGTGGTGTAATGTCATCTTTGGTGGACCTTCTCTTCTTAATTTGTCAGTCACCCTGTAATGAGGCATATACCATAAAAAGTAAGGAGAAGAGACAAATAATTTCATTGTTACATTTTGCTCTTAAAAGACGTTTATTCTTGAACTAACTTCATTTTGTTGCCTCTGTGAAAAGAATTAAACCAGTTGCCATAGAGAACTGAAACAGAGATTGCTGATGGAGAGAAATGGCAGCAAGCATACATAGGTCAAATAGTAAATGAGCATTGGGATCCATAGTCAACATTGTTAAATCAGTTTGGGTATTTGTTCTGGCAACACTCCTAGCAGCTAAAATCCACTATAAAATCTATTTTTCTGAAGTTTTATGCAACTTATTAATGTGAACTAATATTTTTGAGCACAGTTTCCAAAGCAAGTATGTAGCCTCAAGTCAGACATCAAATTCCCTTACCAAAAATCATCATGTACTTATTTGCAGACCTCTGGCTGCCTTCTCTGTAGCTCTTATGTGATGTTGGAGTACAAGTAAACATCAGTTGGAGGGCCAGCTGTCAATGGCTGTGAGCACTGTTCCCTCTGTCCTCTAAACAGCAGTGTTACAATCTGCTGTCTTTAGACCTGTCTTCTTCACAGTGAACTACTCTTGTAGTGAAGAGAAAAAATGCTCTGTTAGTTGTTAGCACACTTAGTGTGCTACAGAACAGTTTTTGTTTCTGATACAATTATATCACCCTGGCTTTTTTTTTCCTGTTTTGGGTTGGCAATTCTGGAGAAGCTCGAAAGTTTCATACATTGAAATCATCATAAAACAGCTCAGCCCTGACATACCTACATTGTGTGTAATTATACTTGTATACAGTAAACAACATCAGCAGTGCTGCTGAGCTTCAGTGAGACAGGCAGGTCTGGCAATTCGATGTTTGGGAGGATGTGGTTAGCAGGGAATTTTTTACGTTTCTGTTCCACGCATTCCAAAGGCGGCTGCAGAGCTGCCTCCCTCCCCACTCATCCTCCCTGGCGTCTGTGAGTGTTCCCATCGCAGTTTTGGTTTGACCTCCTTCTAGGGGTGCAGACAGATCATAACATCCTGGTATAAACATGGAAATCGCTTTCCTATAATCAATTGTCTGATGGTTTTATTGGGGATGAAAGTAATACTACATTTTCCTTAAACAAAAGCTTAAAAAGCAACAAATAAACTTCACAAATCAGTTTAAATTATACTGACCCTGTCTTATCACCACAGTGACAAAAAAGCCCAAATATATCTCCCTTTATCCAAAACTGAAGCTAACTTACCTCCTCTAACTCACAGAACTTTTGGGTAAATTGAAGCTGGTGAGCAGTGGACACATCCAGCCCTTTGGGAGGGTCAGTTTTTGAGATGCCCTAGAGGGCAGTGAGCCTGTAGCTCCATAGCACCCTTCATCTGCAGGCAGCACACACAGCCACCAAGAGGCACCGGCACTTACTGTGTTAGGTTTCTGCTCTGCAGCAAGTTGTGTCAGGGCCCTGCTTTCACACTTGAGAGCCCCGAGGTTTTCACAGTTTTCCTCTGGTTGTGTATTGTATTTCTCTGGATCCAGTGGTTATCTTGAAGCAATTTTATTCCTAAAGTAATATTTTCTGTGTGGACAAGATTTTTGGGTGGTTTTCCCCCTATTTTTACTAGTTAAATAAGTGATCCCTGATGCTTGCCCACTTGTTTCTGCTGTAACTTGAAACAGTTCTACTAACTTGCTTACAGCTACAGTTAATGAGATTTTTCCTCCCACCTCTCTGCATTACAAAAGCCTGCTTAGTTATCCAAATTGGAGCAGAGTTTAAACATGTTTCCAGGCCTTTCTCAATCATTTGTTTTTCTCTCTCTAATAAATATACAGGGCCCCGAAGGAACACCAGGAAATCCAGGTCAGAGGGGCCGTTTAGGAAAGAAGGTAGTATCTTCCCCAGTTTCCTTCCTTTTATCTGAAACTCAAATTTACATTACAAAATAATTCCACTGAACCAAGCTTACCCCTGTTTTATGTCATGCTTCAAGTAATTTCGTTTTCTTTCTAGCCATAGCAATTAGAATTGTCATCATTCTGCAATCAATAACATTCAGGACCTTAGAAAATTTAAATTTGTATCAAGATGTGATTTTGCAACTCAGAACAGCTTCTGCTGCTATCAAAATATGTTAAGCTTTGGCTAAAACAAAACAAAAATAATAGAAAATCTTTAGCAGAGGGCTTTTTTTCACTGCAGAGTTCCGAGTTCAGACATTCTAAGAACTACAGTAAACGACATACGTAAATGTAGTACTCCTAACTTTGCTTAAGCGTAAACTGCATTTTGAAAGTTAGTATTGATCTCTTATTATTTTTAATACAATAATACCAACAGGGGGAAAAGGGGCAGCTTGGTCCTCCTGGAGAAGTTGGACCTGCTGGTGACTCTGGCCAACCTGGAGAAATTGGTCCCAAAGGTGCAAGAGGAACTCGAGGTCCAGTGGTTCGTACAAAACATGCTTACTTCAGAGTTCGTGTATTTCTGGTTTAGCAGAATCGTGTCTCTCCATGGGAGGAGGCAAGTCACAGCATGAATAAATGTTTTTTGCAGTATCTGGAGGTGCAGGCAGTGTCCTTCCCAGCCTGTGCGTCCTGATGATGCCCTAGTCTTTCAGCACCAGAATGAGGCCGGTGCGCCTTTCCAGACAGAAACACAGGCCATAGACCTGGAAGGAGTCATCTCATGCTCTGATCAGGTTCCTGATCTGACAATCAGAGGAGCAGGATGGCAGGGCACGCCATGGAATACTCATGCCCCACAGTCCACATATAACCTCACTGCTGTGGCTGTTTCTTAAAACTTTCCAGTTCCAAGAACAGAAATCATGGGGTTTGCTATTATATAAAATAAGCCTCAGCCATGGCTGAAACAAAATACTTCAGAGGAGGACTGCTACTCCTACTGAATGGGAACCTGATCCAGAGTAAACTGAATTGAGTATATTTCCATTAACTTTGAGCTCCTTTCAACACAAGCTCCCCAAGATTGCTCCACCCTGTGTAACAGATGCACAGACACATGCAGCCTCCACACTAGTGAGGCAACACACCCACCTTGCTGCTCCAGGGCCCAATCCTGTGGCCACTGAATGCAGCACTGCATCCCTGAACACAAGAAGTACAGATGTAAAGTAACGATCTAATGGCAAATATTTTCAAGAGAAGGACTCAACTTCCTAAGGTGAGGACCACCCTCAGCTTCTCTTGGCATACTTAGCATTTATAAACAGAGTTCCTCTGCCCTGCTGAAAGCTCAGATTATTTTGATCTATATTATGCACAGGGATTATAAGGTTAGGACTGAAAATGTTGACCATTTTTTCTACAGAACAGGGAAAAGCCCAATATTCATTACCAAATGAAGTTGGACTGAACAAGAAAATTGTCTGTGGTTCTCAAATCTCAATATTTGAAGATTCTTCCAAGGGATAACTTTATAAAGTAGGCATTGTTGTAACATTTTTACAAGGGAGCTCATTTTTCTATCACTGATTATTGCATTTAACAGGGACACTTAGGAGGAACTGGACCTCAAGGAGAGTCAGGAATTCCAGGTTATGGGGTGAGTTTTTTTATTGTATTTATGTACACACATATCCCTAAGTAAGTCTGTGGTACTCTAAATAATTTCAAATATCATGGATATCTGTATCTAGAATATAAAAATATCTTTAAGAGGTGTCTAATATTCATGTATGTTTATATGACATGTGGTTGCCTACTCGGAATGTTAGTGTTAAGTGATGATTTGTCCAAGGGAGATACCCCTTGTGAATAAAGTTCCTATAAAACTACTACAGCTATTCACCTCTGCTTACTGTCTGGCCCCGCAGTTTCCTTTTCTGTAACAGAAACTGATTGAATGAGGCTAGTTGAAGGACATAAAGATATTGCAGCTTTCACTGACAAAATAATTATGATCATCATAGATGGAGTCCTGCTCTGTCTTTTTCTGAACAGAAACTTCCATCAGTGGCCCTAACCCTGAAGTGAGAACCAGCCCAGCTCTCCTCACCTGCATCAAGTCGTGCCAGAACCTTTGGCTTCCCACTGTGCACAGAGCTTTTCTGCCTGGGCCCATTAATTTTGTACCACATCACTATTTAGTATTATTAGCAAGCAGCAAAAAAATAATAGCAACAAGCAGCTACACGGAAGTTTGGAATTAATTATTTCTTTAATTATTTGTTTTGGAACTAATTTTTGTTTTGGTTGCTTCCTTAGGGTCACCAGGGTTCTGCAGGGCCCCCAGGGCCACCAGGCCCCAAAGGAGAAAAGGTACGAAGATGGATTATACTGTGTTACAGTCTGAGTAATTATAAAGGGAAGAAATGTTACTGCATGCTCACTGTATTCCACAGCATGCAGCAAAAGCCACCACTGGCAATATTTATTAGTATTGTGAGAGAATATGAAAAAAAATGCAAAACTAGGGAAACGGATCATTCAGAGGCAGAGTTCTGAATTATACAGTTGAAATGTTTCACGTTTTAAAACACAAGGTACTCACTGTAAGAAACACGTTCTATTGTATCAGATAGCACCACTGCCCTTAATAAACACAGCTGACAGAAACAATTAGTGGGGAACCAGCTGAGTATTTACTTAGCTTTAAGCCTGTGAGTGCACCCATGGATTTTACTGAAAGTCCAAGTAAGATGGACAAAGGGCTGTGCTTAATATAAAATATTAGGGGCAGGATGTTGCCTCAGTGCAGTTTTGACAATTTTAGTGTCAAATTCACTGTTGTTCTTTCAAGCCTCAAATCCTGCAAACAGATTTGTATGCTAACTGCAGTCTCTGTGCTCCCAAGCAGGTGCAGGGATTCCCTTCATGAAGATTAGTTTGGAGTTGCACCTGACAGAGAAATACATTCTGATATTAGGGCCAGTTTTGTGCTAATAGGCAATTAGTGGTTGATGTTACAAAGAGGTTATGATATCATTTTCAAAAACAATAACTGAAAACCACATTGTTGGGAGCTAGGTGCCTTGCATGCTTGGTCACTTCTGAAAAAGCACTTCGAGGCACTTTAGAAATCCTTCATCATATTTAAAATGTGAGCCTCTTATGTGAGCATTAAATGCCATCTGGAATAGATAACTTTTTGTCCATTAGTTTGGATGGAAGTTGTTTCATATTTAAAATTTATTAGACTTCAGGCTGAATGTTGGAGTCTTCTGTATATTTGTTTGTTTATATTAAGTATATTTCTAAAAATAGTGGAAGAAACTTTCTTTTTTCCCCCTTTCAAATATCCCGTTTATCTTTTTTTTTCATTAAATAAAGAAATGATTACATGGACATTGTTCAAATACTTTTTTTTTAATAGCTGCCCTGAAGAATAGAGCAAATACTTAGCTTTTTTAGTCCTATATGTCTTTGGGACATTTAGGTGCATGTTAAAATGGAGTTACCATTTCCACTGTATTAAAATCATAAGTATCACATTCATTTTTTGCATTTATACAGTATGCTCTCTGAGTGTTTATTAACATTTGAAGATGTGTGCATTGTAGGCAAGGTTGAATTTCCCAGTTAATATTGTTTAATATCTTTGTTTTAGGGTTACCCAGGTGAAGACAATACAGTCCTTGGACCACCTGGGCCCATAGGTGAACCAGTAGGTCTTTCTTTCTCAAAAAAATTATATTAGTGCCTCTCAAGACAAGAGACAATGCAGGTTCTTTCTGAAACTTTGTATCACTGTCTCAGGAGTCAGTACCCCTTTGTACAAAAATGTAGAATAACGGTCCTTTAATCAGTAATCCTTCCCTGAAAAATGCAGTCATGTGCTCTTAGGAGTATGTGCCCTGTTTAATTGCACTAATGCCACTAATGCTGTTAGTCTGTGTTCAGACCAGCACATTTTGGAACAGAATTTTACCCTCTCTGTTTATCCTGAATTAGAACTAATTGATTTACTAACCAGAAATATTTTTTGACTTATTTCATTATCACTACAAAGCTAATTTAGCTGATTTAGAGAGAAGCATTTTGTAACCATTTTTTTTAACTGAATTTGTATGTGGGATATCTCCCTGCAGCAATTACAAACACATCCAAAAAAAAAGCCATCTCAAAATCTTATTAAAAGTGTTTCATGTTCAGGCTTAGATTGTGCCAGAAGTAATACTTGTACAACCTACTTTTATTCAGATTAACCTCAATATGTATACCTCACTTCCTCAAAAGGCAGGACTACAAGACCCTGATGTAACTGGAGACAGAGTCTGGACTAGGTTCTTAACTTAATTACAGTAATGCATGAGAAGAGAGTCCAGCCAATTCTTTTGTAGCCAAACTGTCTCTGTAATGCTGACTGCTCAAACGGCAAGCAGCGCCTTTCTGCCTTGTGGATTCCCTCTAGGAAACATGCCATGAGGCTGCTGAAACCTTGGAGAGTATACAAACAGTTGCATAAGAGTATCTATTGGTGGATTTGCACTAGAAGCAGCTAATCTGTTCATTTGTGAACTGTAAAGCTACATTGCAGTTATTGATGCCTGGCCAATTTTTCATTATGTGCTTTTACTTAAGACAGGTGAGAAAAAGGCAGTCCCTTATTATTTTGTCTAATGATTGGCTGGATGTATTTTGAAAAGTCTTGGCTATTCTTACTTTCTATGGGCATGAGTCCTTATCCCATCATTTTTCTTTTGACTGAGATTTGGTCCATTTGCAGCAATGGGAGTTAAAATTCTGGGGAAAAAAATCCCATTTCTTGTGGGACTGGGCAAGCCTTTCCCTAAAGTAGAGTTAGTGAGGTGTCTGAATTCAGCAGGAAGAACATGACTCTCAAAAATCATGCTGTTCTCTCTGCTCCTGTGCAGCTCGTATATGTGAGACATGCTGAGGGATTGAAATTACGTTTTTTAGGACAAACATAAAAATGAAAGCAGATTCTGAGTACAGCAAGTCATTTCAGAAAATAACCCAATTTTTCATGTGTTGTCTTACAGAAACCATAAGGGAGTTTTTCTCACATGTCTTGAAAATACAGTCTCTTCATTTATTCTTGGAGATTTTAAATTTAATTATCATAAATATATATGGGTATAAACCTGGAGAAGTTCTGCTGAGGTCAATACTCCTGTTTCATTTATGCCCCTGTAACATCTACTTTTTATCTTATAGTCCCCAGTTACAAAATATTTTAGACAGTGGCTACTGTCTGACTGCAATGCATTTTGTTTAGAAAAAAAATAATGTTTATTCCTTTAGACAAGCTAACTTTACTATTTGCAATCCTCACTTCCATCTTGTTAGTTGGTCTGTTTTGAGAGAAATCTCAGCTTGCTTTTTGTACTTCACTGAAGCATTATTTCAGTTCAGCTATTCCATTTAGCTCTTTGATTTTCTCTCTAGGGTCCTAGTGGTGAACGTGGAGATAGAGGAGAACCTGGTGATGAGGGCTACAAGGTAAGGCATCTTGCTTTTTATTGTCTTTATTTGAACATATAGAATAATGTAGCAGAAGTATCATCTTCTCTCACAAGTGTGCAGAGATGCAATTGCTGGTGCCTCACTGCATTGATGAGCTCTTAGAATACACTGAAGCATTTTTCCTGTGAGGAGAAGTTGGGAGAGCTGGGACTCATGAGCTGTAGTGGTCTTAATGTGCATAAATACCTGATGGGAGGACATCAAGATGCAGGACCCAAGCTCGACTCAGTAGTGTCCAGCAGGACAAGAGGCAAAGAGCACAAACTGAAACACATGAAATTCCTTTTAAACACAAGAAAACGCTTTTTTACTATGAGGGTGACTGAGCACCAGAACAGGCTGGAGTCTCCATCCTTGGAAATACTCAAAACCCAATTGGACATGGTCCTGGACAATCCTTTCTACTTGGCACTGCTTGAGAAGGGAGTGTTTCACTAGATGATCTCGAGGTCCCTTTAAACCAAAACAATCCTGTGATTCTGTAATATTGAATGAATTAACATTTTTCTCTGAAATTTATGCACTATTTCTTTGTAAATCTAATCCTAATAATATTCATGAATTGCATTCAGTCTTTCAGTATATACAAATTGGATGGTAACTCATGCTAATCAGTGATACAGTTTGTTTGCTGAAATACAAAAGAGACAATCCTTGACACAGAATATCCTGTTTATATTACACAGATAATAGATATAGTAATAAATCAGTGAACTGAATATGATTGGTGCTTACAGAAGTGGAGAAATGTCTTAAACAATATGTAATTCCCACATGCAATTTGGAGTAGAGAATTTAAAGAAGGAAAGCTCCCTAAGGCCTGATCTCAGGAGAGCTGAGCATACTTTATCTAGGTCATGTCAGTGAATCTGAGGCCACCCAGTACCTCCCAGAATGGGCTTTGCAAGGAATCTATAGTGCACTGAGCGTGACATCCTTAGTTATATTGCAATATGTTATATTTTCTGCTTCTCAGGGTCATATAGGTCTCCCGGGGCTTAGAGGACCTATTGGACAACAGGGGCCTCCAGTAAGTGTTTCAAACAAGTGAGATTTCTCTATTGGCTGTTGAAAATGTGTTTTCATCTGCATTCAAATGATTCTTTTTATTTATTTAATATATGTTCTTTCTAAAGGGAGAGCCAGGTGAACTGGGAGAGCAAGGACCAAAAGGAGAAAGAGGTTCACAAGTAAGTAGAAAAAAGTAAAGCAAAACTGCACTTAATTGGAATTTGTATGGTTTCGCTGTTCACTATCATTGGAAAACTGTTACATAAGGCTAAAACTCAGTGTTTGGGTTTCCTTTTCATACCTGCAGGGATAGTAAAAATATAGAATGGAAAACTGCATATTGATCTGGGATAGTAAATATGTGTTATTTGATAGGTAAGTGGGTTTACTTTGGAGTGATATAAAGCATTATGAGAGTCTCTTTTGGAAACATTTGAGTGATATTCAGTTGTACCCTTAAATGGAGTTCTTTGTAGCAAACTAGTTCTGGAAGACACCTAGGATTTTTACTGCTGTGATTTGTAAATGAAGCCTCCTGGTACTGCACTGCATTGAATTTTCAGAGACCTGGAAATAAGGAATTTGCTACAGAATAGTAGAGGCATCATGACAAAGCAAGTCATGAAAAAGATCAAAGGCTAAATCTTTTGCTTTAGAAATAATAGTTCATCTTGGGGGTGAGTTGAATGTTGCCAGAAGAAATTTTATATTCTCCCATGGGGTATATTTCATTGGCTTTTGCAATTTCAAAAGATTTAGGCTAAAAGATTTCTTACAGTACCAAATGCCATTGCAACTTAAATGAGAAATTTTTCTGGGAAGTTCCATAGTGCAACTCTGTTAGTTTCAAAATTTTCTAGGTAAATACAAGAATCTATAATAGATTAGAAATGGGGACCAACAGAAAGGAAACACGATGTAAAGACATTGTCAGTGTGCACTCTAACCATGTGCTCAGATATATTGCCTTTGATAAACTACTCACAGCACATGATAAAATCAGTCATTCCTCTGTCTTTCCCCTGGAGAATGTTTTCTTTGTATTGCAAACGCCTCTCAGATTAGAACTGCCATTTGCAAATATGAAACCGATATCCAGTCTGGAGCAATCCATAAGAGCCTAAAGGTTTACACAAAAATGTTAACAGTGAAAACATTCATACAATCTAACTCCAGTGGCATGACTGGTGCTCCTATAGCAAGCCTTACAAAGCCAATCCCACAAACTGCAATGCTGAATCATCTGGGTTTACTTTACATGCATTCGGAAATTTTAATGAGAACAATATAAAGTTCTTTAAATATACACATTCCAGTTCTGATCAGTGGACTTTTTTAATGTCTTTCGTAACAAAAAGTCATTAAATTAAGGAATTGAGCAAAATTTTGCTGATTTTATCATACTTACATTAATTATAAACCATTTACACTTACAATGACTTAGCTTTTTCACTTTATTGCATGTTATATAATGTTGCAGCAAAGTAGCTTAGCATCACCTTTGTTAAAGAACAGCATTTAAAATAATTAATCCAGAAAATTTTGGAAGCTTTTTTCTACTTGATCTACTCTAACAAGCGATTTTCTTGTCCTTTCTGTCTGAGTGATTGTATCTTTTAGAGGTATGATAAAATTCATGCCACAGATCTTTAAACCCTATGAAGAATATCCTATAAACAAAATTATCTGAAATGCTTTTGACCTATTCTGAGCTTTTCTTCCTTGGTACTTGACCTCCTGTGTCACTAAGCCACTTACAAGAATGTTATCTGATATCAGTATCACTTAGTTTTCTAAGTCTTTGGGCTCCTAGATCAGTCAAGATAAAAAAATGTCTGGTTTTAAGTAAATTTTTATCTTTTGTGTACATCTTAGATAAAAAGAACGTTCCCATATGTGACACTGTTGTTTTCTAGTATTCTCTTCCACATACACTCAGTGCATCTACATTGCCTACTTTTCATTACTTCCCTTTATAAAAGGCGCAGGAAGTGCTGTAAAAGCGTAGGGTGTGGCTGATAGAGGAGAAATTGCCACATTCCTAGTGAAAAAATTTTATTCCTATTGTTGTTGAAAAATTTCTGAAAACTACACTATACCAATTTGGGAAATGGAAAAATATATACAATTCTACCAAAAATGTGTTCGCTTTCACTTGAAAGGCTTTCTGCTGTCTCCTGGAATGGAAATAATCTGATCCAAAGCCAGGCAATGTGAGCATGCGTACTAGATGGGAACAATTCTCAGCTCTTATTAAGGTATTGAGTTTAAGACATTTGTCAGTTCACAAGTATTTGTAACTTTTAGGGACCCACAGGGAAGAAAGGAGCAACGGGTCAGGCAGGCAAACCTGGAATTCCTGTAAGTAACAAAATTCTACAGTCTATCTTCAGGTTATAAAACACAGAAAATAACAACTAATAAAACCAAAATTGAGTCATGCCAGTGGTACCAGAAAGTCTCACGCTTGCTCTAAAGAACTTTCTTATTATCTAGGAAGTGTAAAAGAACCCCTGTGAAAATAAGGATAATTTTTGAACCTGTGTCAAATTATGCTGACTTATATTCAGTTACTCAGCACGTGGAAGTGAAGTGCAGCTAATGTATCAACGAGGTCCTTCCCACTTGTAAAGTTACTTAATTAGATCATTTTTGCATGTGGCTTGTAGTCCATGTTTACCACATTATATCGCACTGGGCTATACTAGTGTTCACTCCTGGCACCCATCAGTTCTGTGAACAGCTGCAGCCTACAGAAGCCTGGATCCATACGTCCATGATGGATACAGCTGGCAGATCCCTTGAGGTTTACTTCTTTCTCTCACTTGCCCTGAGCTGAAATTTTTAATGTTCTTTCTAGAGTTACTGTAGAGAAGCTAACTTGCATCCCTTTCTCCCTGAGGGAGAACAAAGAGCAGGAAGCAGTACGTGTTCTGTAAACATAACCAAAACCAAAATGGATCAAGGCTTATTTTCATCCCCTAATAAATAGTACCACACAAGTACATATGGTAAAATAACTTTTACTACCTCATGTCAAAACATTGTCAGTAACCAGAGAAATGCAGCTGCCTCACAGAGCTTGTACCTGCTAGACAGAGTGCAAGAAGAGCCTTCTGAAGGCAAAGAAATGTGTGTCTTCTGTAAATACTTGGCTCTTTCCTCTGAAGGACTGCAGAGAGTGTATCATTCAGCAGACAAAGGAAAAGAAGGAAAAGCAAGACATATGGAGAAGTGAGGAAGAGAAGACAGTAAAACTAGAACTTGAGGAAGTTTCAAAGCACATCCCAAGTTCAAGATACTTCAGCAACCTGAAGTTAGAAATAAGATTAAGATGACACACTTCTTACATTCTCTATGGCTGTTGTTTACTTTTTCAGACAAGATGTGTTGTATTTAGCATATTTCAAGTTTCTGAGAAATGCGTTCATACAGAGATAATTGCAGAACTCCAAGCCCCTTAAAACAGTGTATGTCAATCTAAAGGGAAATTTTAAAAAAATCACTGTTCCTCTAGTAGATCGACATGAGGCTTTTTTGTGCAAGTAAAGCAACAATGCAAATTTTTGTGCAAATAAAGCAACAAACTTGCCTTATTAGAAATTTTTATGTGTTTTTGATATGCTCAAATTTGAACAGCATAAATTTGTGAATGTACAATCCAGAATACCTAATAAAATGAAGGCTGAAAAGATATATGGTTGGTTTTTTTACAGGGATAAATAAATTACTTTATCAGCTTTCCTTGCTTCAGTTTAAGAATCAACACTCTCAGCCATCTTCCAGACCTGGCACACAGAGGGGTCAGTCCCATGGTTTCAGCTGAATTTGTTCAGATCCTGTAACACAGCAAGTCTAAGGTTAAGCCAATAGCATTTTAGACCAAACATCCTAAATTAGAGCTCCCTCTGAGAGTATTCATTTGTGGGTCTGTGTATGCAGGGTTTAAGAAATACTGTGACTGAAATCTAGTTCTGTGATAGTGAAGATGAAGAGAGCTGACAGAGCTATATTTGATTTGAATTTGTTTCAAGGGAAGACCAGGGCCAGTGGGGCAGAAAGGAGCAGTTGGGTACCCTGGACCAGAAGGCATTCCTGGGAACCCTGGCAAGCCTGGGCTGTCAGGGAAGCCTGGCTCTAAGGTAAATTGCTTTCCACATTGCCTCTCTATGTCACTGTGCATTACAGATTTTCTAAGATTATGGTATGGAAGGTATATTCTCAGTTCCTTGAGCATCTTGAAAATTAGACCAATTCTTTTCTTTTCTTTCTCTTTTTCTCCTGATACTCTGGCCAGAACGTAAAATTAGCATATGGGAAATGTGTTGTGAGAACTATTTCATTAGCATATGTTAGTGGTAACTACAGCTAAGGGAAAATGCTTTCTTAATCGGAGAGACTTCACAGTTCTGTTCTTGAAAATGAGCCATAGACCCCATCTGAGACTGCTTCCTCTCAGGCTCTGAGATAATCCCACGTTTTCCTTATTGTCTTTGAATTTGTAATCTATGTCTCTCTACCTAAGCGATTCTGAAGCTTTGCCTAAAACCAGAGAAAATGAGTATTAGGTATCTGAGGTACCTGGAAGAATTCCTGGAAACAAGTTTTTTGTCTGTTCTTTGCTGTGGGCCAAGGGTGGTGACTGCTGCCTCTGGGAGCAGTGACACAGCTCTTTGCTTATTCACTCCAGAGAGGAGAGAGAAAATACCTTTAGTTGTTCTGATGGTTGAAAGTCTGATCACTTTGATTTCAAGTATGCCATTTCTCAATAGTTTTAGTTAAATTGTCCAGTGACTGCTATAAAAGGATGCCAAGTTAGATCTGGCGTTAGGAATTAATCAAGGTGCTGAATGAGGCACTGTTACAAGTATAAATTTTCTATCTGGTTCAAGAGAAAATTAAACAAGTTCCCCATAGGGGGCAGATATACTCTGTTGGAGCCTCTCCAGTTTCAGATAATGTCTTGCTGAACCTGTTGTAAATACTTAAAATTCTTTGGAGTTGGATTTAGGTGTATCACCCCAAAGAATTCTTACATTTTTGTCTTCTTATTAAAAATGTCATCTTTCACATTAAAAAAAGACTCCATTACTCCATATTAACAATAGATAGTAGCATTGCAACTTGTAATAAAGAGAGGCTTGTAGCTGATTTTTGCCACAATGAATAAAAAGAACAGAACTTTTGCTGTGTAAGTTTATCAGTCCATCGGGATAGAAGCCATAGTACCATATTCAAAAGCCATGAAAATCACATTTAATATAAAAATCCTGTTTCATATAACGCTCTTATCTATCTCTATGAGTGCTTAACTGAATGACATGAAAGAAGAGAGAGAGAGATGTTTGTATATATTTCTACTAAATGATACTACAGAAACATTCATTTGGATGGTAGCAAATTTCCATTTTGTACTTTTTAACATGTCAAAATTGGCTTAACTCCATGTACTCAGTAGCATCTGTTTCCATTTAAAATAGTTGCTTTTATTTATAGTCTAATGTTATTATACATTTTCATAACGAATGTTCTGATCTTTCTTCGTGTGGTAAGTTATTGTATATGAGTGTACACAATCATACTAATATTATCAGTATGTCTAATATTTATAAATAAGCATGTAGAACTTTGAATATTTCTGTGGGAAGGTAGTCTCATTTTGTTTCTTGATGCTGAGTTCCTTCTTCCTGAAAAAATGAATACTGTCAATCTCAACTGTTTTTTCAGCCCCCCTGTAGTGAATTAATTCAGCATCTTATTTTCATCAGAAGGAGCTTCTTATCATAAGCTCAGAATCCTCAGGCATCACACAACACTCATCCAAAAACCATCTCAAGGAGTCATCCTCTGTAATTTACCGATATTAGTGCTCTCTTCCTGCATATTTCAAAATAGAGTTAGAACTAAATAGGGATCAGCACTAAGGGCTTTTAATCTAAACATGCAAATTTACAGTTCTAGAGAAAATTTTAGGTCTCATAACCTATTCTATATGATTCCCTGTGGGAGGTGAAAGCAGTCACTGGTATGGTCCTGAGTGCTTCCATATATATTATACATTATACTTGAGTGCACAACTACTGTGGACAGAAGATTGCTTGCTATTTTTAGATCACTGGTACCTAAGCTGGTGATCCAACTGGGCAACTATTCCTCTTTAGGATGCTAACATGGAAGATGCCTTGCATAAGCCCAAAGAGGCAATTGATTTTCTTGAATCTTCTCAGAAGTCTTTCAAGGCCTAGGCAGAAGATCCCACACAAATGACATCAGGATATATTTAGGGTAGGACAGAACAAGGTTTAAGATGAGTGCTGAACTGAACAACGGCAATGGGCAATGGCATGGTTAGCATTTGCTTTGCTGACAATCAGTGACTTAAACTATAATAACTTGACTCCTCAGAAACCTCAATCCACCCCACAGTTAAAGCACATGTAGCTTTGTTGCTAAGTATGATGGAGTTTTGCTTTTGGATTATTAGCAGAAATCGAGATGATACTGGTGACCATTGTCTTTCCATATATTTTGAAGTACTATCAATGTGTGTTCATATTATCATATACGGAAAGCATTAAGTGGTTTTGACTGATTTTATTTTCTATGCCTGTTTTAGCATACAATGAAAAAACATGTTTAGCTGTTCTGCTTGTAATCAATTATTTTCAATTTGTTAAGGGTAATAAAGGAAACTCAGGCTTACCAGGTCTGGCTGGTTATCCTGGAGCTCGAGGTCCCAAGGGATTGCAGGGCATGCCAGGGCCCATGGGAGCACCCGGCCTAAAGGTACACACATTGGATCTTGTTTAAGTACAATATTACTAATATTGCTTAGTCTTCATGCTGCATCCAGTGACTGTGGAACCACCATGCTACTGTTAATCATATGAGTAATTGACATCAAAACTTATTTGAAGGGGTAAGGCTGAAAGTTGTGCTGACCTTCTTTCTATAAACTGTAATTAGAAAACAGAGGTCACATCCATCTGGATGCTATTCTCAACTCCAGACGCCATTCCAAACACTTTGTATTGATTCACTCGAAGCTTTAGGGCCAAATGTTTGCTCACATTTCTTTTTAATCATCTGTAACTACTAGAACAGTTTGGATGATTTGAACATCTAAGCCATCTGTTAGCGGAGAAATACTGCAATTTCAAGCCTAAGTCCCAAGTTTGAGGGTTAACAAGTGTGTCTGGGATGTCTGTCTATCATAGGACTTAAACTGTTCTTGTTCAGCCCTGTCAGAAAGAAATCTGAGAGTGCTCCATTTTCTAGGCAGTTCCAGGTACCTGACATCAGCATAACGTCATATCCTCATGTTAATTAGACTCATTTCAGTGGTAAATGCAGCAAAAAATGGAAACATTACAGATAATTTTCTCCACTGAAACTAGGATTTCTCCTCTAAAATCATGATTTGCAGTGCTCTGAGATTTTATTGGTAAGCAGTTTTTTTCAGACCTTAAGTTACTTGAAAACTGGGGGAGAGAAATACTGTCTTTGTTATCTTTTCATGAAAATATTGTAGTATAAACTATATTCGCTATTTGAAGTGTTTATTGCCAGTGCTCCCAGTCTGGATTTTACTCCTTTGTCTAGACAATGAGCTGTAGGAGGTAGTTCCTGCTCAGAAGTGTTTGCAATCTGAAAAAGACAGGGAATAGATGAGGTGAGAGAAAACTGTTACCACATAGTGCAAAATAAGTGTTATGAGTGGACATACTGAGTCAGGCCTAAAGTCTGTCTTTGTCAGAGCAGAAAGGTAACACCTAGGAAAGGGCATAATCACAAAGCAAAGCATGAAAGGTTATTCACATCCTTAATTGCAGCTTGGTAACCTGAGCCTAGACATGTTTTCTATGTATTTGACAGTCCTCAGGAGGATTTCTCTTACATGAACTTGTCTAGTTTCCAATTGAATCAATGTAAACTTCTAGTCTAACAGCAAGGAGTTCCACAACTATATTATGTCTTGCTCAGAGGATTACTTTTTAAATTTACTTCTAACCTGCCTGTTCCGTATTTCATTTTGTGAATTCTAGTGCTTGCACTGGGCGATACCGTACTGGAAATTGTCCAACATGTATGTTTTTTGTGTGTTTCCAAGTCAAAGAACAGTCAAGACACATTTGCATTTTAATGAATGCATAATTACTGAAAGCATTCCTGATGGAAATAAAATGAATTGAGTAGGTCTATTTCTTAGAGAGAAAACATGTACCACACTTTTGCCAGGAAACCTATCGTTACATTTATAACTGTCATAATTGTAATAAAGGATATATTATCTTCCTACCGACAGGGTGAAAAAGGGCTTCTGGGTCATCCAGGAAAGCGAGGCAAAAGGGGCCTTCCAGGATCACAAGGTGACCAAGGACCAGCAGGAGATGCTGGACTGAAAGGACAGGCTGTACGTAATCACAGCTGTTGATGCAAAACAAGTAGTCCAAGAGTTACCAACGTGAAATAATAGTAAGGATGCCTGCTTCTATTACAGGGAGAAGTTGGAGAACAAGGTTTAATGGGGTTTCAAGGATTCCCAGGTCCAAAAGTATGTTCTTATTTTTTTCTGTTAGGTCTTAAGCCATTTACAGAGAACATTAGGAAAGCATAGAATTAATCAGCTTTAACAATCATTTGTTCAAAATCTATCTGAAATGTTGGAACATTGTAGTATCAAGGATCAACATTCTGGGTCAGTGAGCTTGGTATTTTCACTGTTACTGCTGTTAGAAATTATCCTGCTTTCACTGATTACAAGAGATTGAAACAACTGGATAGCTAATGTCCATGTTTGATTAAACTGTTCCTTTGTATTTTCAGGGTCCTGCAGGGGACATTGGCTTAGTTGGAATTCGGGGCCCAAAAGGTCCAACAGGCCAAGTTGTAAGTGTTTCAGTCCACTAAAGAGATTGTCAGGATGGCTTGCAAGTGTCATATGTTTTTAATTTAGGAAATCATCCTTTCTCTTATTTACAAGGCCAGAACCCTCTAACCAAAGCTTTCTTTCTGAGACTATGACTCCACTAGAAGCCCTTTGCTGCTCTGGTTGCAACATGGGTACAGATATACAAACTGAGCTGGGCTCTTAATCTTGAAGGAAAAAAGCAATCTCTGCTGACAAAGTGTGGCTCTCCTAGTATAATTTCATCTACACAAGTATCCTTATTGTTGTCCTATCTTTGTCTATTGGGGTTGAACATTCTCCTTCTTACTGGCAACAATGCTGATTGTATAACTCTGTCCCACAGCAAAAGAAAAAGGGGTCATAATTTGCCTGCAGTAGGACAGAGTGGTGCTCAGGCATTATTGATTAACAGTCTTTTTTAATAAATATTTTCTTTTTATCTATAAGGTTACTAACCTGCATTAACTCATTCTTCATGATACCTTCTTCATGACATTCTACTTTGCTACTCACCAAAAATGTGGAAGCATCTAGTATTTTTTAATACTGGGGAATATGCATTCAGTTTACAGCATCAAGTGAAAAATGTGGAAAAGGTTGCAGCATGGAAGGCCTTACTACAAAATGTTTTTCTCTCACTGCTGCCATTGCCATCACAAAACTGAATTAGTTCAGCTAACCAGATGCAGAGTAGCAGCTTTAGGGGCCTGTTCTAAGCTACTTTCTTTCTCTAAACATTCCTGTACAACATAAACATTGGAAATGAGCAGTTTGCTCTAAGTGAAATGGAACAGGAAAGCAACATTTCAGCAGTGCTTACTCACTGCCTTACAAGAGTACTTGTGGGTAGTAATAGAGCTCAAGATATAGCTGATAGTAGCTCAATAAGTATGTGGTCTTTGGTAATTAGAGTACTTAAGTTTCCACTGTTTTTAGTGCATCAGCTTTCACATAAAATTATGTTTGGGGGCTTTCCAAGCATAACTGTTACTAATTATTAAAATAATTACCTTGCTGATTTTGTAGCAATGTGATCTCAATATTCAGAAAGAGAATATCACCATGATCTTTTGGATATTTGCCCAGGCTGTGTGCTGAGCAACTTTAAACCAGGACATGTCATAAAGATTTTCTTTATTTTGAAAACATGAGGGACTAATAAATTCTTTGCTTGTTTACAGGGATATATTGGCCCTGCTGGTCAAGAAGGCATAACAGGACCAACTGGCAGGCCTGTAAGTTTCTCTTCTCTTTTGCATAATTTGGTTATTTCACCTACCCTTATTTTTAATAATCTGGTTTGCAACTAGCGATCTCCTCATTTCTCTATTTGCAAATAGCAACTAGCAGGATCATCTTCATGTTATCCAGTGCTGGTAAGGTAACATATGTGACTCCAGCATCTGTAATACAAACAAGAAAAAAATGACAAAACTGCAATGGCCTTCTAAGTACAGTATACAGAGGCCATGCCTACAGGGAGCAGTGGGCAAGTCAAGGTGTAAAACAGTATATAGTAACTACCACCTGAATATTCTTTCTCAGCCTTAGGTCTGAGACATATCTAGAGAGTATCCACACTTGGTTTCAATGTAGTTTAATTTTTATGTGTTGATTTGGTTGAACTGTCCAGAGTGCCCCTCTAGATATGCTGAGAGTGGCCACAAGCCCTTGTTGGGATGTACCAGGTGCTGGTGAGGTCCCAGCACTCAAACATCTTCTTGGCCTTTCTGACAACCTTCAATGCACCCCAGATTCCCTGCAGCAGAGAAGCTCTACTCTCATCCCCATTTTCATCTCTTGTTGCACTTTCTGTGTCAGAGACAAGGGCACCCTCTGGCTCATGTCTGCAGACTACTCAAGCCATGTAAGGTAGTTTTAGAAGCTCTTTGTACTACTCAGGTTCCTCTGAACAAGACTTGGAGTGAATGAAGAATGTCTAAATATTGAAATAATAATCATAAAAATAACAGGAATATACAGTAAAAGTAATAAATACCAATATTTACAAGTGAAAAAAAAAAGGAAAATGGAAATGTTCCTTCTATATTTAGACTATTCTTTCCACTTGTTGGAAAAAGACAGTACTTTAAGTCTTGCTGCGCTCTTTTCAATTCCATTCAGGAGACAAACTTTACAGTTGTGTATACTTGTATGAAGACTTTTAATAGACTTCATATTGAATGTAATAGTTTGCCATTATCATTAAGAAAGCATTACAGTTGAAGATTACTTCAAGATATATGAAATGGTACCATCAATATGCAAAATTCTTCCAGAAATGAATTGTAACGTTGTTAGTGTCTTCAGAATCACAGTTTAAGTGCAAAACTAGCCAAAAATGCCATGGAGACAGAAAAACAGTGTTTAATCTGACTGTGAGAGGAGAATTAATGGGGTAGTAGAATCAGATATGTAACCAATGGATTTCTTCAGTGATGGAGAATACCAGTTTTTGCTCTCTACTCTTAAGATGGTGAAGCACATACTACAGTGGGTCAAATTGTAGAGGATACAACTGATTGACAGGGAGAACACTGACAGTTAAAATTACTTTCCATATATAGGAATTACAGGATGTTTTCAAGAAATTTATTTTTCTAATAGTACAGGAAAATTAAAGTCCCGGAATTGTAAAGATGAGACTGGACTTTTCACGTGAGCAGTGTAACTCTCAAGGATATTAATCTACTCATTTCAGTCCTAGGCAGTTAGAAAGCATACTGGATTAACAACTTCTATTTCTTACAGGGACCGAGAGGTGAAAAGGGCACAAGGGGTGAAATGGTAAGATGAAACAACTTTCGTGCTTTAATTTTTTTTGGCTGTGTAAAAACTATTCCTGTGTTACGCTGAATGTACTCTTCCATGCTCTGAATGCCAGTCATGTTGTGCTCCTGGAGAGTGCTGGCCAAGAAAGCTGGTAGCATGAGTCAAAAACCTGACCTTTTCTTGTTCAAGTTGACTTATGTAGATACACCTAGTGGGTGTGTGTTGTCGGGGCAGTATGGCAGTTACATACTCCAAATCTGTCCCAGTTCAGATCTAATAGAAAAATCCTTTGTCACATTTGTTGTCAGTGCTCCAGTGCCTCACAGTACAGCATGCGTACACATCTTTGTACATCTATATCACCTCATCTAGAGAGGTAGAAGTTCAGGAGAAGCCTAAAGTTGAGGATGGGTGGCCATGCAGTGTATGCCAACTGTAGTAGCAGTAGGCAGCACTGATAGGTTATGAAATTGCTGTCTCTCATTTTTCAGTAAGAATATTCCATTAGTTTTTGTACATTAATAAATGTTGGATTTGGTTAAAAAATTGTGATAGAGCTAGTAAAGTCTCCAATTAATAATGCCTATATGAAAAGCCATTAAATTATCATATTTATAGCAAACATGAATACAATGGTAATTGATATCCATGAGGTCACTTTATGTGGCAGGTTTAGAATTAGTTCCTTTTCCAGTAACTAGACAATGTGATCTTGTTCCTGTTGCTCTTATCTTGTCTTTCACCCCAACTCACTTAAAATCATTTTGTTTCTCTTGTCTTATTCTATTTTGCTTTTAGCAGCCACCTGTGTACAATTACAACTCAACTGCCTTATAAAAGTTTTGAAAAATAAATCAGAAATATTCAAAATTGCTTAAAGAATTAAGGCTTGGAGCAAAGCTTGCTCTACATGTCTTGGGGAACTCTCCTCTGACTGTAATGCTCATGAGGCAATTGCTATCTCAGAATGAGGGAAGCTAGTTTCTTAATTCATGATGCTATTAACCATCTTAACTGTCTTTTTCTACTGTTTCTTCATAAGAATTGCTAAAACATCAAAGACCTAAAAATGCTGACAATAATAAAAAACATCCAAAATGGCGAACAAAAAACACCCATTTCCATTATTGGTGCTGGTGTTTAAGAAGTTATTTCCTAAATAAGTTCTTGAATTCATCAAGATGAGTTAATCTCCTAAAACTGTCTTCAGAAGAATGTTTCGTTTTGAATCATACACAATGGCATTAGTTTATATTATGCAGCCAAGAAAAAGATTTATTTCCAGCGATTTTCAGATACAAAGGAGAAAATTATTTTCAATATAACTGTGTATTCCAAGCTTGAATTTATACCTCTAAAATTGATATTGCCATCCTTCCTAGAATCACAAATATTTTAACTTTTTTTTAGCAGTCCAAGATTTAGTTACAGTTTTCAGTCTGTCAGGGATACAGTATTCATTACTAGAAAGAAATGTCCTTTTAGCCTCCGAAAAACATGAAATGTAAAATCATGTCTCCTTATGAGGTCAGTGGTGAACCGAAGTTCAGGTCCTGTAGGCTATTTCTGGAGAAAAAAAATGATAGAGTCAGAAACCGAGTTTGTTGAAAAATTGTAATCAGAATTATTTTTCAAGTCAAAATATTCATATCACTGTGATTGAAACATTTAAAAAAACATGGAATACGTTTTGGATATTGTTTCGGAATTCTGACATTTCTGAAAGTGTGTTTTCATATTCTTCATTTTTGGGTTTTTATTTCATGGCATGTCACATAAGGAATTATAATATAGAGTCATAGGATAATCCAGGTTGCAAAGCATATCAAGACATTTCTAGACCAACCTCCTGTTTAAAAGAGGCAGCTCTGAGATCTGACCACATTGCTCAGGGCTTTAGACAGCTGGGTCTTCAAAACTTCCAGGGATGGAGATTGGATAATCTTTTTGGGTAGTGTGTTCCAGTGTGTGAATATCCTCAAGGTGAAAAAATATACAATATGATATGATAAGGCATAATCTGCAATTTTCTATTACCATCCTTTATCTTAGATTTACAGTCATTAACAGCAGCTACTACAATGTATTGTGTATCAGACTATTATATTGCAGGATGTTATTAGGCTTCACCCATTATGAGATATGATGACATAACATCAAAATGACAAAAGTGGTCAGGGAAAGCTTAGCATTAATCATTTTTGTTAAAAATACTTTTGGTTTCTTGGAAATTTTCAAAAGTCATGGAAAATATGGAAATCCTTGGGATTGTTCATCTTTTCAAAGTTAAGCATGTATCATTGCATGTAAAAGCAGGGCCTTACAGTATTAGAAAAAGATTGTGGTTTTGAACTTCTGTACTAGCAATTAAATTGGGTGATTAAAGAATTGAAGAGCACACTAAAACTAACTGTTCTATACTCTTTTTGTTATTATGAACTGGAATCACACTTTTCTCACTTAAACTCTAATGTGATGAAAGGGTAAATTAAGCAGATTTGTAAAGGTAATCCTGTACGTTCCAGTAAAACATTTAGCAACTAACTTAATCCATTAAAAGTATAATTTAACCTTATTTTGCTGCTCTGCAACAGAAAGAAAGAACACGTATAACATCTCTACAGGATTTTCAACACACCCTGTGCAATGTAGTGATATTTAAAAAGCTTGTAAAGGTAATTGACATAGCCCTCTGAAGTTTTAATGCATTTAAGAAATGTAATAACCCCAAAAGTAGTTCACTATAGTTAACAAATAGCATTTAATATTTACTTTTTCTTCACATGGGTTTTATTGGCAAGGAGACAGTGAATTAAGACAAATCACATTCCTCTTCTGGAAAATACCTTAAATTCATTGGAACAGTGCAGGTTTTGATTTTTTTTAAATATTCAGTTCTATCTCAGAAACCACTATAAATTTGACCTGTTCTTGTCTCAAGACTTTTTGAGTCTTAAAATTGTGATGCATGCCAAGAACATAGAATCTTAACTGAAGCATTCAGTCATCTGAAAAATCCACTGGAATGTCTAGATCTCAGCACTCAGAACAAGGACATCTATTCATTAGAGAGTAGTGGTTACTTAGGGACAAACTGTTGAAGACTTTGTGCCTTGCCTTGACTTGGTATTTGCATAATCAAGTCCTAAACCAAGATAAACAAATATATCCTTACACTGTCAAATTCATTTCTTGAGTTTCTTCTTCACACTTTCATTTTATACTAAACATACTTCACCAAGCATGGTCAGACAGTCTGGTAATATATACACATGGGATTGAAGGTACCCTGCAGCAGTCTAACCGTACCTGAGTTGCTGATCTGATTAATTAAATGTGGAGGTCAGCCTTCTCAGCTGGTATACAGCAATAGCTCTGTGAAACCCAGTTGATTTGCAACAGCTAAGTCAACACCCCAAAACAGCGAATGTCATCTCTACAAACTCATCTCTCATCCGTTTTGTAATAATGAAAAACAACAATAATATTTTATGCCTATTTAATAGTAATAGGATTTCAAATAAAATTTCAAGCTTAGAAATAATTAAATTCAGAAGAGTAAAAGGAAGCTAGGTACTTGCCACAGAACCCACAGGGATTTCTATACTACTGTGTGTTAAAATTGCTTATTCTTTGATTTCCATTTTCCAACATTAATCATTAATGTCTTTATAAAACATCAGTAAATATTTACGTGAAAAATGGCTTTAGAGTCCCTTCTATAGTAAGTGGATGAAACAAAAATAAATAGGGTCAGGAAGTATCAGTTGAGAAACTGACAATATTTACAGTCCCTAGAGCTTATGCCATTAAGGTCATCTTAGTTAAGCATCAGAAGATCCTGTTCTCCAAAGAACATGTGTAAAACATGGGTCTTGGCCTCATAGTCTTGTTGGTATAGATTTGGTGCTAGGAATTACATGGTGGCTCCCAGTTCTCACACCCTTCATAATCCAGCACCTGAGCCCCTCTGGCAAGGCCAGGACAGGGGATGTGCAGGCACGCTTAACTTGGGCAGCTGTGGAGGTCACTGTAACCCCTAACGGACACGTTCCCCAGTAGCTACCATTGCTCCACCTTACAAACACGCCTAGAGATAGTAAGAAATGCAGCTGGTATTCTCCTAAGAACTGATACATTTGGAGCCTCAGTGACCTAAGTAAATCACTCCTATCTGCTTCAAGATTTTTTTATTTTTTTTTTTTTAAATATACATGAATTAATGTTAGATTGAATCTGGCCTTTCTTTAACCATTTCCAGCTGCCATTTCTGCTGGCAGCTTGAAGCACAGCCCAAGTTCAGTAGTTGCAGCATGCAGTGACACACAGATCTTGCTGTGAAATCTCACAGCAGGAATACTTCTTATTACTGTATTAAGTGATTTACAACTTAATACCTCTTTGACTAGATCAGTTTTGCAACATTTGTCATCATGACCATGTCAGATAAGATTATTTCTCTTCTGGCAGATACTTAGTACTAGTGTGACCACACTGGCTCTTGCTGGAACAGCTTATTGTGCTTATCGGTACAAGTAGCACTGGCTAAAGAATGTTTTGCTTAAATTAACTCAGTTACATTAAAAGGTTCACTAATAATGATGCAGGTCTGGCCTATGTCTTACATTCCTTCTTCCTCTCCTTTCCTCGTATTAAGGCACTGCCACCTGTTCTTTTCCTTGTCGTTGTTCTTGCTATTGTTTATGTTACAGCAGCTCCTAGAGGCTTTGAGTATATAGAGATTGGAGAATCTAACAGAAACACAAGTATCTCTGTATATTAATAAATATTCATAATCTTTCCATCTTAATGTGAATAGTTGCTCAAAGAAAGGATAATTCAGATGGGGTTGTCCAACCCTAAGGGAAGCCTAAAACTTAGATTTTAAGACTACGTGCACTGTAGGCACTATAAACTAGTGAAAAGCAGCTGTTCCTTTTCCTCCTCTCCTCCCCACTAAAATGATGCCACTTATGATGAGGAAATAAGGGCATAACTCCTTGAATATGAAGGAAACCTGCAATATCACATAAACAATGAACCTAACATGTTCTGGCTGAAAACTGACACTACTAATAAATGGAGCTAATAAATGCCTAGCAGATACTCATGGAGTATCGCAGATCACTTAGTTTGTACAACTACCCATAACATTATTTACAATGCTTTTACAATCATTCACCCCTTGTAGTGCTTGTATTGGCAACATGCATATAATGCTGGCACAATGTACAACACGTTATACATTAATACTTTGTATGATTTATGTTCCCTTAATATCAAAAGTAATTGGATAAACAAGTTACCAGACAACCCAGCAATTTTAACATCTTTATTGTACACATTTTGGTATTTTGTGATATGAAAAATACATAAATGTTAAAGCAGACATGTTAATCTATCAACTGTTGCATTTTATCTTCGTTTCTTCTAGGGGCCTCAGGGACCTCATGGCCAGCCAGGGCCACCTGTAAGTGAATAAAAAACCACATCTGTATTTTTCCAGTGTGATTGCATTATATAATCATGCAAAGCACCTAACCTCTCGTTTCTCCCATTTTCCAGGGACCACCTGGACCACCAGGACCACGAGTAAGTTCTGTAACCCTAACCTACAATACAATCCTTTTTTGAAAGTGAAAATAGCAGGATCCTCTTTAAATGCATTACTCCTTCCATCACTGCACATGAAATGCAAATACCTTTTTCCACAACTTCCATCACTACAGTAATACATTTTTTGAACCTTCCATCTTACACTGTCAGTTCTGTTATGCCACACTATTGAGTCCACAACAGGCAACATTCATGGACATGCTCATAGTTTTGACAGAGGTTAACTCTGTCACACCCTAAAAGGTTTTCCTCCTGTTCTGTATTAGAATACTCTGAAAGGTAGCAACAGAAAAATTTGTGCTATTTCTGTTCTCCCTGTATATGTGTGTATATATAGATACACATACACAGAGATCAAGTTTGTCGAGGGATTATGCCAGTTAGGACAGACTCAGTATCTGAAGTGTCCTAAAGCTGTAACGATGTATGTAATCTCAGAACAAACTGCAAGAACTAGATGCTTGGGTGATTTAATTCTTTAAAAATTAACAAGCCTGCTGCCTGGGTTTGGTGTATACATCACACAAAGTGCAGAGAACAAAGATATGCAAAAAACAATTTCCTCCTTCAGAGGCTAGTTTGTCAGTCTTTGTATTTGTTCATGCATCATGAAGACTACTTGGATCTGTCAACTACTGATAGCTGATTGAGATATTGCACTTCTCTGTAAAGGAATAACACTTTTCCACACTTAAACTGGATTGGTTTTCTTAAGTATATAAATTAAATGGCTGGGAGGAACAGGTTGGGGCACTAGTCTGTAACAACTATTATAGTATCTTTTTTCCAGGTTCCAGTGGTATGATCATTAAATTCGGTGTGGGTGTACTAATAAAAATCAAATATGCTTTTTCTGTATGCATGCTTTCATTCTTTGTAAATGGAAGGGAGGATCCTATTTTAAAAGTAAGTGTTTACAATGAAATATTTTCTTAAATGACAAAATAATGAAGCTATCAGGTACATTGCTACAGTGCTCAAAGAATTTATCCACCTGCATTTGAGAATATTCTTGCTCACCTTTTTATGTTCTGAAATAATATTTTTTTCAGAAACAAATGGACATCAATGCTGCAGTTCAAGCTTTGATTGAGTCAAATGCTGCACTGCAGATGGAGGTAATATATTTCAATGTATTTACACTGCCATGTAGGGTATGCAATTATAATTCTAATTTTTGAGGACAGAGCAGGGCTTCTTTATAAAGACTTAATTTACAATGAATCATGGATAGCAAGTAATTACTGTAGAATATAGTTAAACATGCTAGGATTTACAGGATACAATTGAAATGGAGTTAAGAAAAACAGCAACATGTCTATCTGTTTGTCATAATTGGCAGTAATGGAAATTTACTGACTGTCACACATTGTGGACTGTTCAGCCACAGATAATGATAGTGGCATTTAGACCTTGATCCAAAAAATACTGACATATATGCCAGTGTGCGTTCCCACTGACTGCAAGAAAATTCCTTACATGGGTGAAGTCAAATAGATCAAGCCTAAGAGTAGATTTCACTGTTCAAAATCTGAAACTGTTAAGTATACTTTAAAATGCACTCTTCTTTCTTTTTTCCTGTATCCACATTTTTATGTCAATATTTCATAATGACATATTTGCATGATCTTAAGCTGCCTTAACTTCACTGCTCTGATAATTTTAATAAAATGTACTCATTTGTTTATTGTTATATGTTATTCTTACCCTGGGTTACATGGCTGATTGCATGCATTATAAATACTTTGCTTCTGTCTGGCTATTCAATAGCCATTTGACTTTTACTGAATATACTGTTGTTGGATACTTTGTGGTAACACATTTGCTAATGGCCCTTGGCAGAAATACCAGAATACTGAAGCAACTTTACTAGATCACAGTACAGAGATATTCAAAACACTGCACTACCTTAGCAATTTACTGCACAGCATCAAGAACCCTCTTGGCACACGGGATAACCCAGCACGCATCTGCAGGGATTTGCTTAACTGTGAACGTAAAGTCTCAGATGGTAAGTGTCCACTTTCATTAAAGCTTGAACACAACTAGGCTTTGAAACTAGTTGCTTCCAAACATTACTTTCTACATCAGAATTCCAATGTGTAGGGGTTTTTTTATTATATTCTGTTCCAGTGTGCCTGTCACTGCTATCTTTATTTTATCTAACATAATTTTTTAAAGATTTTTTAAATTTTATGATAAAATTTCTGAATTTTAAAGATGAAAGTATGCAGCTGTCTAATATTATATAGATACTAGAGACAGATTATATATATAAGTAAATAAGTGTCCAGAAAACTCAAAACTGAATCCAGTTTTGTGATTAAAAGTTTCCAAAGTATTTATGGCTAATCTTGCAATTAATTTTGTGTGGATCAGTTTCTAGAATCCTAAGGAGAAAATTGTATACCTTACACTACATCTGTCAGGTACACTGACAGTTGTTGTATCCCAGAAGATCCTGAATCAATATTTCAAATAAAAAACAATTCTTTAAACCTGTATTATTAATAATGTGACATAATTCAGTTTCTGAGTGACTAATAAAATAATAAATAACTGTAAATATCCCTATTATTAAGTATTAGCATTAACAAGCTAAAGAGGAAATGGGAAATTACGTTAGACGTTACAAGAAATCACTGTTCTATGGCATATATAAGGACAGATCAATTCTTTAAAACTCTAGTGGAGATGAGCCTAACCATTATTAGAACTGGGCTCTCCTAAATAAGTCTCAGTCCTTTAGGGCCATGGAGGGCACTGACAAAGTGCTCCACTTCAGAAGATTACACACACCCATATAAATTGTAGAGCACAGGCTCACCTATATTTAACCACAAATTAAGGGAAGATAAATCCTGATATAATTTGCATGTGTCCTATTTCTTTTATTGGACATGGATTCACAATGGCAAATACTCTTTATTACCATCACTAGGATATATAATTTAGAAGTGTCTGAAGGGAGATAGTGGAGAAAGAAAGGATCTTCAAGATGCTGTGACAGCAAGAGAATTTATACTGGTATTTTACATTCCTGAATATATTCTCTGTATAAAGACAAGCCCAAAGGAAAAAAAAAAGTTATAGTACAGAAAGAGCAGTCTGGAAATACCGTTTGTTCTTACTATTTAGCTGTGGAATAAGAAAACACTTTTGAAACTATGACAGTACTCAGAAGTCACTGTATATGTAATCAAAATTGAATGGTTATGATAATTTTGCTCAGTATCTGTTATTAGTAGAATTACAATAGTGAAAAGACTTTCATGTTCCTTTTCTTTCATTTCCTAGTGAAGTTATGGTGATAATATATCTAATACTTGCCAAAAAGTATGAATATTTTAGCAAATTGTTTAGCAGCAATTATATTTTGGTTTTATTTTCCATCTGGGATTATATACTACTAGGAAAATACTGGATTGATCCAAACATTGGATGTCCTTCTGATGCCATTGAAGTTTTCTGCAACTTCACTGCAGGCGGTCAAACATGTTTAACGCCGCTGTCTGTGACAAAGGTATGCATTACTTCCAGACAGACTGTATCTGTGCTGAAACTCTGAACGAATGAATGCTTATTTACTTAACTCATGAAAAAATGTTAGATTTCAGGGGGTTTTAAATGTACATCTTTGGAAGGGCATGTTATATATTCTGTTACAGAAGTTACAGATTTTCTGGAGACAATATAAGCTAGTGCAACTCTCCCTTTGTTCATTTAATCACCTTCTGTGCTGAAGGACTGGTCTGCTTTATACTTTTCTATACAAGGCATAAAAATAAGCCTGACATGCTTCTAATCTACATTGTTAACTCATCACTCAGGGCAGCTAAGTGTGGAGATGCTAAGGTCACTGCAATGTGAAGGAAGAAAATTATGACTACTTTTCAACACTTAGCTACTTTTAAATGCCATTAGATAAGAGACTAGTTTCCTTTATATCATTAGTCCATGCTCCTCTTTACATGTAGTCCTTAAACCCTTGGAAACAGAAATTTTATATTTGTGGAGTTTTGCACTGTAGTCATTGAAGAGCATCAGAAATACCATAAAGTTCCTGTATGCATTTACAGAATCACAGAATCATCTAGGTTGGAAAGGACCCTGGAGATCATCGAGTCCAACCGTTCACCTAGCACAGTTCCCACCTACAGCACATCCTTAATCTCTAATTCAACCCTACTCTTGAACACCCCCAGGGATGGGGACTCCACCACCTCCCTGGGCAGCCCATTCCAATGCCTAACAACCCGTTCTGGAAAGAAATACTTCCTAATATCTAGTCTGAACTTTCCCTGGCACAACTTGAGGCCATTCCCTCTTGTCCTGTCGCTTTCTACTAGGCTAAAGAGGCTCAAACCCAGCTCTCTGCAGCTTCCTTTCAGGGAGCTGTAGAGGGTGATAAGGTCTCCCCTCAGCCTCCTCTTCTCCAGACTAAACAATCCCAGTTCCCTCAGCCTCTCCTCATAGGACATGTGCTCCAGACCCTGCCCCAGCTCCGTTGCCCTTCTCTGGACATGCTCGAGTCATTCAATGTCCTTTTTGTAGTGAGGGGCCCAAAACTGAACACAGGAATCGAGGTGCGGCCTCACCAGTGCCAAGTACAGGGGCAAAATCACTTCCCTGTCCCTGCTGGCCACATTAATCCTGATACAAGCCAGGATGCCATTGGCCTTCTTGGCCCCCTGGGCACACTGCTGGCTCCTGTTCATCGGGCTGTCAATCAACCCCCCCAGGTCCCTCTCTGACTGGCAGCTCTCCAGCCACTCCTCCCCAAGCCCGTAGCGCTGCTGGGGGTTGTTGTGGCCCAAGGGCAGCCCCCAGCATTTGGCCTTATTGAAACTCCTCCAGTTGGCCTCAGCCCATGGCTCAAGCCTGTCCAGGTCTCTCTGCAGAGCCTCCCTGCCCTCGAGCAGATCAACACTCCCACCCAACTGGGTGTCATCTGCAAACTGACTGAGGGTGCACTCGATCCCCTCATCTAGATCATCAGTAAAGATGTTAAACAGGAGTGGCCCCAACACTGAGCCCTGGGGGACACCACTCATGACTGGCCGCCAGCTGGATTTAACTCCGTTCACCACAACTCTTTGGGCCCGGCCATCCAGCCAGTTTTTAACCCAGCGAAGTGTGCGATTGTCCAAGCCTCGAGCAGTCATTTTTGCCAGGAGAATGCTGTGGGAAACAGTGTCAAAAGCCTTGCTAATGTCAAGGTAAATTACATCCACAGCCTTTCCCTCATCCAATAAGCAGGTCGCCCTGTTGTAGAAGGAGATCACGTTTGTCAAGCAGGACCTGCCTTTCAATACACCCATGCTGACTGGGCCTGAGCATCCAGTTGTCCTGCATGTGTTGTATGATGGTACTCAGGAGGAGCTGCTCCATCAGCTTCCTGGGCACCGAAGTCAAGCTGACAGGCCTGTAATTTCCCAGATTGTACTTCCAACCCTTCTTATAGATGGGCGTCACATTGGCCAATTTCCAATCAGTCAGGACCTCCCCGGTCAGCCAGGACTGCTGGCAAATGATGGAAAGTGGCCTGGCGAGCACCCCAGCCAGCTCCTTCAGCACTCTTGTGTGTAACTCATCTGGTCCCATAGACTTGTGTGTGTCCATGTGATGCAGCAGGTCACTGACTGTCTCCTGGATTGCAGGGGGGTCGTTCTCCCAGTCTCTGTATTCTGGCTGTGGAGGCTGGATTTCATCAATAAACTAACCTTGCTATTAAAGACTGAGGCAAAGAAGGCATTAAGCACCTCAGCCTTCTCCTCATCACTTGTCACCATGTTTCCTTCTGTGTTTAGCAGGGGATGGAGACTCTCCCTGGACTTTCTTTTGCTACTGACATACTTATAGAAACATTTCTTGTTGTCCTTGATTGCAGAGGCCAAATTAATTTCCAGTTGGGCTTTAGCCCTTCTGTTTTCCACCCTGCATATCCTCACAGCCTCTTTGTAATCACTGTGAGTGGCTAGCCCCTTCTTCCAAAGGCTGTAAACTCTCCTTTTCTCCCTGAGTTGCAGCCAAAGCTCCCTGTTCAGCCAGGGTGGTCTTCTCTGGTGTCGGCTTCTCTTAGAGCACCTGGGGACTGCCTGCTCCTGAGGCATTAACACTTCCTTCTTAAAGAGCACCCAGCCTTCCTGGACCCCTGTACCCTTCAGGAGAGTCTCCCAGAGGATCCTTTCAAGCAGGTGCCTAAACAAGACAAAGTCAGCCCTTCTGAAGTCCAGAATGTCAGTCCTGCTTAGCTCTCTCCTGACCTCTCTAAGGATAGAGAACTCTATCATTTCATGATCGCTGTGCCCTAGTCAGCCTCCAACCTCCACGTCGTCCACCAGCCCTTCTCTGTTCACAAAGAGGAGATCCAGCAGGGCAACTTCTCTGGTCGGTTTACTCACCAGCTGCGTCAGGAAGTTGTCTCCCATACATTCTAGGAATCTCTGGGACCGGTCTCATTCTGCCATGTTGTATTTCCAGCAGATGTCTGGGAAGTTAAAGTCGCCCACAAGAACAAGGGCAAGCGATCGTGAGATTTCACCTAAGTGCCTATAAAATATCTCGTCCATCTCTCTGTCCTGGTTGGGTGGCCTACAGTAGACTCCTACTACAACATCTGCTCTGTTGGCCTTCTCCCTGATTCTAACGCAAAGACACTCCACCCTGTCTTCACTACACCTGTGTTTGAAGCAATCATAACAGTCCTTAACACACAGAGCCACTCCACCACCTCTCCTTCCCTGTCTGTCCCTCCTAAAGAGCTTTTACCCATCAATTGGCACACTCCAGTCATGGGAGACATCCCACCATGTTTCTGTAATAGCAACAACATCATAATTTTCCTGTTTCATCACGGCTACAAGCTCCTCCTGTTCGTTACCCATGCTGTGTGCATTGGTATACATGCACTTCAGATGGGCCGATGTTTTGCCCCCTTCCCCCTTCAAATCTAGCCTAAAGCTCTGTCAATGAGCCCAGCTAACTCCTGCCCAAAAATCCCCTTCCCTCTCCGGGACAGATGCATCCCATCTAATGTCAAAAGATCAGGTGCCCTGTATATCAACCCATGATTAAAGAATCTAAAGCCCTGATGGTAACACCAGTCTTGGAGCCACCAGTTCATCTGCTGAATTCTCTTGTAATCTTCCTCATCCATCCCCCCAACCAAAGGGATGGAGGAGAACACAATTTGTGCCCCCAACCCCTTAAGCAGTTTTCCCAAGGACCAGAAGTCTCTCTTCATTGCTTTAGGCCTTCTGGTGATGCCATCACTACCTACCTGAAAAACCAGGAGAGGGTAGTAGTCCTTCAGTCTCACGAGGGTAGGGAGTGTTGCTGTGAGGTCCTTGACACGGGCCCCAGGGAGGCAGCAGAGTTCCCTATGAAGCAGGTCTGGTCTGCATATGGGGCCTTCAACACCCCTTAGAGTGGAGTCACCCACTACAGTGACTCTTTTCAGAGCTGGTTTTAATACCTGGTCTGAAGTGACCTGGCCTTGGTGAACCTTGGTCTTCTTCGTTTGTCTCATTTTCTTCCTCCTTCTCTTTTTTGTTCAAAAGTTCCAGGGCCCCAAATCTATCGTGAAGGGGCACCATGGAGGGTGAGGGAGGTGGGGAGAGGATTTTCCTGCCTCCCCAAGCAGGGAACCTGTTTCCAGCCTCCCTCGTGTCTTAGGGCCCCTCCTTCTGCCTGATAGAAAGAGGATGAGGGATTACCTGCCTTGTTTGGAGCTTCCATTATCTTCTGTTTCTTCAGGGGTTCGAGGGTGTTACTCCACCAGTCAATTTCCCGTTCACACTCCCTAATACTTCTTAATCTCTCAACCTCTTCTTTGAGTTCCGCCACCAGGCTGAGCAGATCACCCAGCTGATTGCAGTGCACACAGGTGCTGTCCCTGCTGCCCTCCGGCAGGACTGACAGGCTCAGGCACTCCCTGCAGCCCGAGACCTGAACCTCTGCATGTTTGTGTGGCAGCTCTGTCTGGGTCACCACGTTCTTTCCGGCAGTGGTTTTGATGCGAGTAGAGACCATGGTTCGGTCTACTCGTGGAGGACCGTAAAGGGGCTAGCTTGGGTAAGTTCAGGAACTTCCTGCATTTGGAAGATCCCTGAATATGACCTGGTCTTGGAGAAATTGTCGATGAGTAATGAGTTACTATATTTTCTATCTGAAATCAAAGTATGCTTACAAATTTTGGGATTTTCAATGGGATGTAGGTATTGCCAGAACGTGTGGTCTAATAAGACTCAACAGCAGAATTATGTGGCTGCAGTTAAAACACTACTGCTGATAATATCTTTAGTTGAATCAGAAAATCATTTGTTTCAGTTTCCTTATTTAAAAATAATATTTTTTGCCCTGCTGTACTTCAACAATGTTGTAAGTATTAGCAAATGTTTATATTTAAGCTTTGAAAATGTCCCCTGAAAGCTTCTGTTTATAGTAATCATTATAATAGAACCTAACAGCTTTCCTGAAAAACACAAATCATGCTCTTTGGCATTGGTCCCAATGTATAAACATATATACATGCTCCTATGGCTGAACACCACACATGTGTGCATGTCACTTTGTGTTGCTCTGGCCATTCAGCATAGTCCAGCTGTAAGTCTAACAATGCATTTCTCTTGGATCTTAGCTGGAGTTCGGCATTGGAAAAGTGCAGATGAACTTCCTTCATTTACTGAGCTCAGAAGCAACCCATAGCATCACAGTTCATTGTCTGAACACACCAATGTGGAGATTAAATAAAGCAGGTGGCCAGAAAACATCTGTTAGCTTCAAAGGATGGAATGGTCAAATATTTAAAGCAGATACGCTACTTGAACCGAAGGTGCTTATGGATGAATGCATGGTAAATACTTTTTAGTACTAGCATTATTAAAACCATAAAGGAGTTACTGTTTAAACCTTATTAACTTTCTGCAAATAGATAGCAACATTTAGATTGATGTCCCTTGAATCTTACTTCTTACATCATTCTGCCAGCATGCCAACCTTTTGATATTGAATTCAACATCTATCCAAACATAAAAGCAAATGCAGTAATGCAGGGTATCTATACTTGCTGTTCGCGTTGAGTGTCATATATTTCAAGACACTGCAGAGAGATCAGAACAGAATAAGGAAGTCCTCCAGGAAACTTTAGGAACAGTTACTCTGAAAATAAAAATTCAGGCTTCAGTAAGAGTCCTGTTGAGGTTATCCAACACAAAATCTCAGGTTCGTACAGTCTGGAAATTATTTTTTGACAACTAAATATCTTTAAATTTATTGACTATGAGTCAATTGTGTGCGTATTTAATAAAATAATGATGAATGGAAATGGACTCCATGGCTAGATAAAATATTAAATCATATTTGTATTTATGAAAAATTGGAAGAGTTTATTAATTTTCTTATGCTTACTAGATTATTACACTCACAAAGATGTGAGCCATTTGGTAAGTGTCTTGGTAGAACACTATGAAATATAGAAACCAAGCACTGTACCCTTTCAGTAGTTTATAGCTCTGCTTTCATTTACAATAATGAAAGATATGATACTAGTTCCATATCGATACCAGGGTGTCAAGTGAGATTTTTATTCTTAAAACAGAAAGTGTTTTACTGAGACACTTTGAAGCTGTTATGCTTCCAGCCCTTATTAGCACACACTAATGGGATGCTCTAGCCTGTGTCATGCAGATAAGGTACAGCCATTGAAGTCCCTTCTCCCCACCTCTCAGTCTGTTTAGGATTGTTTTAATCCTGAGAAAAATTAAGGTATGCAGTAGTGACTGTTGAGAACCTCCAGTTTTCTGTGAGATTCTACAAGGTCTGTCACTCTTTCTGTGGGAAACTATGTATTGTACAGATCTGTTGTTGAATCTCACACATTTTCCTCTGCAGAGATTTCACTTTTCAGTGGTGTCACTGTATTTGATAGTTTTTAAGAATGGAGTGATTGCAAACATGAAGACACTCCCAGCCTCAGACAATGTTATCATGTTATTTTATAATTTTTATGAGGTATCAATTTTTTACTGAAGTTTTAAAATTTAGAATAAACAATACAAAGTTCATGGCAAAAATGCAGCTCTCATTCACCATGATTACTCTTCAAGGGCCTATGAAATCATTCAAGTGCCTGTAGTGTTCATAACCTGAGACCTACTGTTCAGCAGGTGAATTTAGCAAGAGATCTAGGAGTCTGTGTGAGCCCGGGACTGCTTGCAAATTGACAGATGCTCTGCTCTGAGCCATGTTGCACTGTGTCTGCATCTGCTCCAGTGGGATTCCAGGCTGGGCTTTTTTACAGTTACAGTTTTGCCAGGAGTGCCCATGGTATTGCATGAGAGAAATGGCATTTGTTAAATTACACTGTTTCTTTAGGAACTGCTGGGAGACAAAATGCTTCTGTACGCTTCTCCTCTTACTCTATAAGCACAATTTCCATTTGTGTTTTGAAGCTTATCTTTGATATGAATTTAATACTCTGCTTCTGTGTGTTGCAGATTGAAGATGGCAGCTGGCGGAAGACACAGTTCTTTTTTCACACTCAGGACACTAATCAGCTTCCAGTTGTTCAAGTTAACACACTTCCTCATCTCAAACCAGGACAGCAACACTTCATAGAAAGTGGTTCAGTGTGCTTCCTTTAAGGTTTCTGTCCTGGTTTTTTTTGCATCAACATGGAATTACTGCATAGATTGAATGCAAAACTAATGATCTGTTACAGGCAAAATGACTAGAAAACTGAGGAATCATTTTAAACAGTGTTGGTTAAAGAACCTCAGGAAGAAAAAGACTTCCTCCTAAGGACAAATGGCATTGAGAAAGAAAAGAAAAGAAAAGAAAGAAAGAAAGAAAGAAAGAAAGAAAGAAAGAAAGAAAGAAAGAAAGAAAGAAAGAAAGAAAGAAAGAAAGAAGAGACTACAACAATTTTCATAAAGTATTTTAAAAAAATAATTGTTGGTACTTTCTTGCATAATTTCCTGGAACTGAGTATTTGAACATGGAATTTTTCAGGTCCTCTCGTGTTCTTATCAATCTCTTTAAGAGCACTGCAAAAACACCATCCCAAGGAAAGCTGGAGACATACAATACTAAGGAGCAATACTGGCTAATGCTCCTAAATGTGCAATAGCTTATATATGAAAAATGAATTATGCCACAGTACAATATGTTGTCTTTTCTTAAATATTGTTTTATTGTAGTCCTTTGTGGACACATACGTCTTAACAGATGACACACTACCTCTTTTGTGTTTCCTGTCCATGTTGCCTTGGTGCTCTTCATAACAGAAGGTGCTTGTGGCCTTAGCAGAGATTATTTGAGTCCTTTTTTATCTTTCAGACTGTATGTGCTGGTTACATCAGGATATGTTTCTGTTGTAAAGGTACTTATTTTAAATCATTGGTCACATACTTCACTACAATGAAAACATTATTTATGTGGATATTTTTTGTTTAAAATATTTTTGTGTACTGTTGTGGAAATGGTATATGAGACAGCACATTGTATATGATGCATATAGTCAGAACAGTTAGCTTTACAGCCATTGTAAAAATTGTTGTAGAAGAGATACCTACAGTAGTTTTGAGTTTTAGATTCTGTATTTCAGTTAACATGTCAAAGGCATCTTAAGATGATATATTGTGTATATATTTTGTAACTTGTGAAAAAAATCTACTACAGCATGTCTTCTGAATGGCTGCTGTTAAATTATAATCAGCCTTTCATCAACCTAGGAATTCCATTTTTTGCAAAGTCATTAGATCATTTCGGGTTTTTAAAGCCTAAAATGTTCAACCATCTTTTTTTTTTTTTTTTTTTTAATTAAAACCAAACCATTTTACCATTAAGAAAATCTCTCTTTATAATGATATGTCTCTATCTATTTTCAATCCAAAGTGTGCTCAGTAGTACATTGCAGGGTGATACCAGACTATACTGGGGAGCAGGGGAGAGTTCAAACTGCTAGTTTAATTGTCTTGATCCACAGGAAACCACACTTACCAAAGTATAATAAAATAAGCTTCTAAGCTATCTGCTTGTCGTTTACTATTCTGTTTCATATTGTATAGTTCATCCTTTGTAATGATGAAAATCCTTTAGAAGGGTACTTGTTAGGTGGCAATGCTTCCTTGACCAAGGGGAAATGCACACACTTTGTGCCGTGGAATACTGCGAGAGCGACAGTGTTTACTTTTACAAGGTAAAGTACATGTACATCCCAATTTATATTTTATATTGAAGCATGCAGTTTACATTTTATATTGAGGTTTTGTCCCCTTTGAGAAAATCAGATGAAGCTAAAGACAAAGCAAGATTGCAACATGATGATAGAGGTTAGAGAACATGTCTCACTTTCTGCATTTTCAGGATCATTACACTCTGACAGTATCACTTCACATTTGCTCTTAGTTTGGCTGTGGAGCTGGCATCACGACAAAAGGATTATATATATATATATTTTTAAGAATGTCATCTTTTAGAAAATGTTCCGCTTCGTGTGTATTTTTATTAGTCTCGTTTTATTTTTGGAAATTCTTTATAGCCTATGTTTATGGTTTATTTATCTCAGAATTTACTTATTTTAAAATCAAACAGCTTGAAGTATTATAAGGTTGCTCAAATGTAAATATGTGCATTTCTGTAATTGAGGCAAAAGTGCACATCCTGCACATCCCATGCAGCCCGCACAATGAATTTGTGACGTCTACCATGTCGCTTGAGTTGGAGTTTGCCAGAAACATTTGCCTGAAAGCATCCTGCCTGACGGTATACTTGTATACGGTGCAGCGTGCGTTTTGGAAAGGCTCTTGCGTTCAGGCTGCTCCACCGGAGGTCCTGAAGGCAGACGCAGATCTTGCACAATTTTGTCCCACAATGTTAACAAGTACCTGTACTTGTTAATTATCTTTTTATCAACCGAGGTGGTTGACTACTTTGTTACTTTTAATTTTAGAGCAAGCCCTGAGCTAGATTACAGGTCTTTGTCAGCATCCTCTTAGCGCCCTCTTCCTTTTATTATTTTTCATGGTCAAAAATCCACTAAAAACCACCTGGGAAGCGGGGCGCTGAACCGGCCTGACGCAGGAGGGAACACCCGCGAAGGCTCCGCGCTCTCTCAGCGCCGCCTCGGGCGGGGCGGGGCCGGGCCCTCCTCCCTGCTGCGGGGCGAGGCCCCGCGGCGCGGCAGGGCGAGGCCGCCGAGGGTCGCCAGGCGGCGCCGCCGCCCAGGAAAGGCCGCGGCCGGGCCCGCCCCGGCCAGGCCCCGTCGGGCACCGCGTGGGGAGGCGGCGCCGCGCAGCCATGGCGGAGCAGGAAGGCCCCGAGAGCGCTCGGCGGTCGGCGGCCGGGCGGAAGATGTCCCTGCAGAGGTACGGGCAAGCGCGGGGCCGCGCCCGGGAGCGCCCTCAGGCCTCCTGCAGGCGCCCGCGGCCGGCCGGGCTTCGGCAGCGCCGTCACTTGGGCTCCGCGAAAACCCGAGGCCGCCGAAGGGAAAGGCTGCTCCGGCCTCTCCTCCCGCGGCGCCGCCGCCGTGGGCCTGCCCCGGGGGGCTTCGCGGGGCCCGCTGCGGGCCGAGCCTGCCCCTCCCCTCCCGGGTGGTGCCGGAGCCCGCAGGTGCCCGAGGCGCCCGGTATCGCCGCGTCCTGCGCGGCAGCGCCCGCGCCTTCTCGCTCCTCCTCTGTGGAGAGGAGCAGTCGCCGCTGCGGGGACGTTCCTGTTCGTACGCGGGAGGGGGCTGCTCCTGCCCTGGGGCAGCGCTGCCCTGGGGAGCCGCGCCCGCTTGTGAAGCGGGGCCTGCGCGCAGCTGACTGGCGAAGCCCTCCCTGGTGTTGCCGCTGGATTGCGAACTTGCGTTGGGCACTGTGGAGAGAATAAAAAGACAAAAGGAATCCTTGTTCGGAGTAATTCCCGTTTCTGTCTTGCAGTGTATGAAACACTTTTTTTCTGTTCTTACAATGCTTCGTGCTGCCAGTACATGGAGTCACTTTCTCGTCAGGAGATGGTACTGCTAAGCTTGTCCTTCACACCTCCACTGTCAGTTGGCAGCGAGCCCGTGGTGGGGAGAGCAAGAAAAATATTTTTCCTCTATACGTTTCTCCTCTAGTAGTTGAAAGTGGTGGGTTTGTGCCATTACTGGTGTGGGGGGAGGGTTATTTCCCTTCCCCATTTGTTGGAGTTGAATGAAAAGTGACAGTTATTTTATTTAATATATCAAGAACTCTTTCGTAAGAATAGAATAAATATCTGTTGTAATAGCCTAGTGAAAAAGCAGAAGATTCTACTTGTAGAGGAAATTTTTTTTTTAATGAGTTAATATTTGTTAGTTATATTCATAAACCTTACACGTTGTACCTGAGAGGTTCCCAGACTTCGGGGTTTGCACTGCTAACAGCCAGAAGAAGTTTTGCTGATGATATTGTCATGGTTCTGTTTTGCTGAAAAAATGGGGTGTAGTGTTCAGGTTCGAGTGTGAATTCTAGACATACATCTTCCATCTGCCTAAAACCAGGAGTATTACAAGGCAGCGTGGTAGGATGCACAGTACGGGTGATGTAGCCAGGCCACAAAGCGTAAACTGATACAGCCTTGCTGTGCTTCCAGCTCTAGCACAGGATTTTTATTTTTCTTCCAAGCATCTGTGCTGTGTTTTAACATAGGTAAGACCCCAGTATGTGTTAGGAGATATTCCCCATAGCTTGCGTTATTTTGTCTGCCATCTTACCCAATCTAGGGTACTTATATTTTCTCTTTCTTTTTTCAAGGTTCACATACCTTTTCCTGAAAATGCCAATTGATGGCATAGTGCCTGGTTGTTGAGCAGGCACCTTCCCAGGCCAGTGAGGTGCCAAGATGCCACTTTATTAAGAGGTGCTTTTTGCTTCTTTCAGATGTGAAACATGCAGCAAAGAGGAAGCTAAGTACAGATGTCCACGATGCATGAAATATTCGTGCAGGTATCTATTACCTGAATTAAACTGGTTTGGTGCTTTTCCCTACTCACGCTAAGCGTGGCATGTTAATGTTTTTCTTTTTGTCATTTCAGCCTATTGTGTGTGAAGAAGCATAAGCTTGCACTGAGCTGTAATGGAGTCAGGGATAAAACGGCATTTGTCTCTGTAAATGAATTTACTGACTTGAACCTTTTAAGTGGTACGTATCCCTTGTGCTTTTTAAAATTTGTTTTCACTAGATTAGCACTACCTTTTTCCTTGTTCTTTTTTTACCTTCAGATTATCGTTTCCTAGAAGATGTAGGAAGGACAGCTGATGCTGCTGCTCGACATCCTACTATGCATAGTCCAGCAACAAAAAAACTTGTAAGTTTTACACCAGCAGCTTGGCCTGTTAAGGATAGGGTTGACTACCTTTGAATTCCCAAGGCAGCCCCAATCCAGATTTCAGAGCTGATAGCTCTCTTAGGAAGGTATGAATGACCCTGAATTTTAGAGCCAGAAATCAAAAGAATTAGGTTTATGTAATAATAGTATCGATGGCTGAGTTCAGTTGCTTAGAAGAATAAATGGCTAACAGTGTAGGTTCTTAAAACTGGTACATGACCACTCTTGCTGTTTGATGATAGATGTGCATTAAGAAAAACTGAATGTTTTTTTTCCACCTGAACAACTTCTTTGAATTTTTAAGCCCAAAATTCCCAGGTAAACAATGGATTTATTTATTGCCTAAAATTTATTACATGCTTCCCTATATACCAAATGAAGGCAACTAGAGTTCTGCAAAGAATAAATCTAAGCAATAATGAAGCAAAAGCCATCCTTCTAAGGATGAGGGGGGATTTTTGCTGACACTCTTCCAATTCCAGTAAAGCATTAACAAGATCACAGAAGTGTGTGACATTTCCTGGAAGTCTTATGACGATAAACTGCAAAGACCAAGATCAAGAGGAGGAAAAAAAAAAAAACACACCAAAAACTGACCAGCAGAAAACTTAAATCTGCTCCAAAATACTTTGACTCGTTGATATGTCACAAACAGGCATCAGGGCTATGTTGTTTTCTGGTCTTGTGAAGAGATCTTTAAATATAGCACTAAACTCAGTTGGAGAGAACTGATGTTCATTACAAAGTAGATTAAGAAGACTCCAGCTTTCTCTTATCACCATGGTGTCTTGAAAACAGGCACTGAAGGTGTGAGATGCTTCATAGGTAGCAGTTTTTATCATGTGGTACTAGGCATGTTTGAGACGATACTCTTAATGCTACCTTCAAATCAGAATTTGTCAGGGTGGCTGAGGTAGTGTTATGTGCATCCCTTCTGCTAGTGGAGTTGTAGCCCAGAAACCAGCTGCGTGGATGGTATTATGCCCACAGTGGCTGTCTGTGGCTTTCAGGGTATGTTTAAGAACTTTTACTTACAGTAAATAGAGGTCATGGGCATGTTGTTGTTTAACCATGGAAAAGCTTCAGCTGAAAATGTTTCAGGTGGTTTCTAGTCTTTATTAACTTTTTCATTCATGATTTTGTTTAAAAAAAGTCAAAATACTTCATTAAATGTGGCCTTTGCTACAATTCTCCTGTAATTCCTGTCAGCATTACTCTTACTGTTTAACTGTCAGACTTTGAATATATTACTCAGATTTCTTTTAAAAATTTGTTTTTATTTTTTGCTAGTTATATGTCTTGAGAAACAAAGCTCGGAAGTGTGATATTGACCTGAGAACGCTGCCCATTGGATTTACAAAAAGAAGAGAAAATTCAACCACCTTCAATTGCATGTGAGTCTGCAGTTGGTTATGGTCTGCAGTATTTTGTTTTCACTGAACACATAATGATGATAATCTTAATTCATACTGATATGGTTGCTTTTAAAATCTGTTAGATACACTTTTTTTTTTTTTACAAAAGCTATCTAGCTTTAGTATTTCATGCTGCAGGTTTTCATTTTCTAGGCTCTTTGAGCTCATTTTAACAGCTTATGCAATTTATGCTTTCATTTTGAAACATACCAACATCAAGTAACGGAAGTATCAGTGCTGTTGTGGTTTTCCATCTTTTAATGAACATTGAGCTTTGCTGCTGGAAAAAGAAAACAGTTCTTTAAAGGTTTGTGCTAGAGGATTGATGTAGAATGATTGCAAAAATCCCCCTCTCTGAAAAGGCTGACTTAAAAGTCTGAAGAGGTGCTTTCAATACAGTTCCAGTACTGTTGTGTGTTAGGAGTCGCTGTGCTTGGAGGATGTGGATACAGCACAGCTCAGACAAGTGCAGGCAGACCAATATGAATTCAGGAAAAGGCTAAGAAGACTTTAAATGTTCTTCCCTTTATCCACTCTGTGGGTTTTCTCTGATAGCCAGCATTTGTATTTTAAAGTATTTTCACAGTAAAAATAAAAATTACGAAGCATTTCATTATGGCAGGAAACGGGTCTAGAGTTCAGCTTGATGATCTACTGGGAGCAAGTATAAATGCCTTAGAAGCTTCTCGCAGTAATCAGCTGTGCCTGCTAGCCCGATGGCTCCTCCAGTTGTTTTCCTCATGGTCTGAGTTTTGGCAGCAGTTGGCTTGCAGGGTGCCTTTTCCCGTTCCCTGGCCGTTGAGGCTGCGAGGGGTCCGGCCGGCCGAGGGGCTGCCACCAGGCGTCTCTCTCTGACCAAGTAACAGCGACCCGAAACGCTGCTCCCCAGGCTTGCCTCTCATCTCTGCTGTGCTGCAGCTGAAGCCTACTGCTCTGGTTTTGCAGATAGTTTTTAGCAGAACATAAGACACAAAGTAGATATAGAAGTGTGACCTTTTAAAGTTACAGATTTTACCAGTTCTGCTAGAGAAAACCCAGGGTGGACCAATGGAAAGAAAGGAAATCTGGGGTGTTTTCTCCATCCTCCACCCCAAATTTATATATCACTTAGGCTCTCTTCTCAGAATAGACCAGGCGGTAGCCCTAAACCTTGCAGATTAGTCATTTGAGCGGAGGCTGTGTGCCTCTTCACTGGCTTTCTTTTCCTTGGCCACATGCTCTACCTTTTACAGATATCTTGTGCTAGTCTAATGCTGTTGAAGTATCTCAGGCTTAGAGCTGAGTTTAACTTTTCTGGAGAATTTCCTTAATGCTGTGGATAAAACAATTATAAACACCCTTTAAGGAGTACAGGGTATGGAGTAGTCTTTTAAGAGCCAGAGCCCATTGCAGAAAGCCCAGGCATGCTGGGATCAGTAGCTAAGAGAAGGACAGAACAGAAAAGACACAAATACAGGGAGGTTTGACACTATTGGGAAGATCCTGGGTGTGGTATAATACTGTGCTGACAGAAATTTGCCGTCATGTACCATGTTTTTCACTTCTTTTTCTGTAGAAAGCCTTTTTGGGTACATACTGAAGTGTAGCTTGTGTTGGGAACAAATTCAGCTTTGAGCAGATTAGACTTCCACGTGTATTGTGCTTTATGTTGTTTAACAAGCAGATTTAAAAACTAAGAGAAGGGCAAGGAAGGTAACTTATTGGCAAATAGGCATGGAAATATTTCACAAGATGCCTGGAAGAATGCCTTACTGTTTTTTGTCAATCATAAAGTCCTGGGGTATTTTTGTTGTTGTTTGGAATGCTAGCCTTTCTGGGACTTTCACATCCCACCAGAAAGAACGTGATAACATTCTCCGTTCTTAAGAGGATAGGAGTAACTGTCTCTTTCCTGTAAATGCTGTTTAAGGGTATGAATATGCTCAGTGAGTACTACACAAAGAACATGTTTCCTCTCTTTTGCTGCTGCAGGCTGTTTGAATTCAGTGATGCAAATTAAAAATGAACTTTTGGTTTTGGCTTGGTTGTTTGGGTTTTTTTTTTAATTGGCATATTTTCCTTTCTCTGCTTAAAAAAGCTGAGGAATCAAACCTCAGGACTGATCAAACCAGTATCAGCTATTTAACATCTATACCATGTGACTTCATGACACCCGTAGCATTTTGTTGATGATTACATTCAAATGGGGTAAAGCTGTGCAAATAATTGTGTTATATGAGCTTAACACCAGACAGTGGTCAGAGTCTGATGTGTCTACTCTTCTCATGGTGTTTGTCAGTTGAGATTTGTCAAGGGGTTGCTCCAGGGTGTGCAGGTTGGAAGCTGCTCAACATATGTGCGTGGAAAGCTGAGAACAGTCTTCACTGATGTCCTCTTCATGCTCTCCATGCGAGCCAAACTGTTAGGCTGTACAAGGCAGGAATGACAGTAATCCAAAACTAGGAAGTATGAGATGCATTCTTGTGTCATCCCCTGCCAGCTCTGGAAGGCAGATCAGCGGTTGTTTGGATGTGTTAACCAGACTCCTCATTTCCTGGTTTCCATTAGTTTGTTTGCTAAATTCAGTGTTGTGAAAGCGTACATGCCAATGCTGGGCAACACATGGCTTAGACTAACTTGTAATATAGATAATGGAGGTTCATTAGAAAGTAGACTGAGTCCAGTTTGTGAACTCATAGGACATCTGACTTAGGGATGGTTTAGAACTCCTGATTCACAAATTATTTTTAATGTCCTGTTTCACCCTGCCTTTCCTCTGGTACCCTTATTTTCCAGTAGAAGTGGTAGGTCCCCTTCTGGACACAGGCTGCCATGGAGTTGAAGTGGCTTCCTGGGATAGGGAACCTTTGGGAAAGGGGTGGAGAACATGACCAGGTTGGGACGAGGCCTGGGGCAGCAACTGGGGAGCTCCAGGCAGCAGAACCTCAAACAGGAAGAGGGAATGGGGCTTGCAACTCCATGGCTCCTGGTTCCCTGGTGGGAGATGATGACAGCGGTGAGACGCTGAAATGGGTCAGGGCAGCTCCCTCAGCTCTGCAGTTCGTGCTGCCCTGCTCCAACCCTCCCTGCTGCTTACACAGTCATAGGCATCTCCACCCAGCTTCCTCCCCGCTCTGTTCACAGCACGCCCCAGACAAAATCCTCTCACCTCTCCTCCCCACCAAATAGGGCCAGAGGGCTGCAAGCCTCCTCCCTCACGGAAGGCATGCCTGCAGCTTGGGAGCATTCAATCAGATGATACATGTGGGTGAAGAAGGAATCTTTTTCACTCTCTCTCTGATTTAATTCTGAGAATAAACTACAGCATGGAGATTTGGGATTAGCATAGTGTTAGAGCAGCTACTCTGAGGTAGACCTGAAAACCCTGAAATGTCAACTCTAATCCTAAGCTAGATAGGGATAAATAAAATTGTTTGAAGTGTTGCTGATTTTGAGAATTTACAAGGAGTTATCTGGGGCTAATACAACACTGTTAGAACTGTTAAACTTGAATTTAGTTGCTACTTAGTACATAGTTTTGCTTGCTTTCTAGGACCCACCAAAGTAAGCAGCCAGGCAAAAGAATGCTACTCTGGAGTGAACAGAGATCAGGACATTGATGCATTTTAGTAAATCGGTGGCTTTTCAGAACATCCCCTTGTGAAGATGAGTACTGACCGAGTTCTGTACCTGAAATTTTTCCTTTTTTTTAGCAACTGAAATGTTTCATTTTCATAGTGAATCTGATGGTAATTTTGTTTATTTGCAGAAGTTAAAGAAGACAGTAGTTTTATTCTGTAAAGATTATTACAGTTTGCGTTACTTGGGCCTTGACAGCATCCCTTTGATTTACACAGGACTTCAGTTCAAGCCCAGCATGTTTGATTATTGCAACACATATGGTTAGTAACATCTCCTGCTGTTGGGAGGCCCCTTGATAGAAGACCATGTGTGTTATAAAGGAAGTGCTTTTCAGTTTCTTCACTGATTGTCTTGCTGTTTACTGTATCTAGGAAACATACTAACTTTCAGTAGAAATACTTCCGTTTTACTGTTTATACATCAAATCCAGGAATTAGCTTGGTGAAGTTTCAAGAAAATGGAAACATCCTCTTTTGTGAGCTGTTGTTAGACGTGCAGCAAAGTCAATTTGGCACTAGGAACACAGAATCGGGAGGGAGGGGGCAGATAAAATCATCACATGTCTGTGTTTCAAATTTTTACTTTTTTAATCTACAAGAGAATCTAGTCACTTTCTCAAGCAATGAAGATTCAGCCCAAGTAAGTTGAGAAAGGCATTATTATCCAAAGGTGTAGATACTGAACCCCCAGTATTTCAGTTAAACGTCAGTGCATTAAGTGAGAGTACTAGGTATTGTCAAATTAAAGGATAACTGGTCCTTCATTAAACTTCTTTATGTCCTTTTCATCTCTTTTATCAATTCAAAATAACACAGAAAATAGTACAGTATTTGCATTTTGATGCAAAATGTCCTGTATACAGTTTTTTAAACATTTTAGGAATATTAGTTGCTAAATAGAAACAAAATCATCAGTGAATCTGTTTTTGACAAGCTGGCTATGAGGTACTTCGGTAGAACGAGAACTGCACTTGATATCTTAAGATGTGATGAATTTGGAATTTTTAGTCAACATATATTTTATTTTACATATATATACATACACATTTAAAAAGGTTTTATGTACATAAAACCTTCTGCTGCAATCTAGGCAAAATAGACCATTCAGAGGAAACCTAGGTAAAAAAGTTAAGTTTTATGGGATATTTCATATATATAATTTAAGAAATACATAAACATTGGACATTTCTAAAAATCTGCCAAGGCACTTAACTGGTATGTCCAAGTCCCAGAATCCTTTGTAGATCTGCCCTCTAATTTCCAGCAACTGTACTGTCTATATCCACAGTACCTGGAGCATCTCCTTAGGTAGTGCATTAACTATAAAAGATGGTGAGAATTTTTGCAGTTGTCCTGAGCTCTAGCTGAAGGTAACAGCCACTTTCTGTATACTGCTGCTGTCTTTGTAACATTGAAAAAAAAATCTTACAGTTGTTGCTGTGAAAAAAAATAAAAATCATTTACATGTAGCTGTGTTAAAACTATAGTTGATTGTAGAAAATAATTTTTTAGGAGAAATGAAAGGGAGACAGTTACTTTTCTTTAGAAGAACAATAATTGCAAACCAGCCTGTGCAGTTCTGAACATAATTTGCAACTACATCTCACGCAGGGGAAGAGGTGCTTGGCTCCTCTTCTTCCCTCTGATCAGTTTCCATGCTTCTTAAGTAGCCAAAATAGGATGTGAAGCCAAGCAATGCAGGGATGGGCTGTGATGCTGCTTTTACTGACATCAAGGATGTGCTTGTGCCTCGTCCAGATCTCTGCCGTTTGGTAGTTTTATAGTCAGCGCCTTGGTATTCAAGCAAGCAAGCTGTGGAGTGGCGTTCCATGGCAGCTGAGCAGCATGGAACGCTTCGTGCAGTGAGCTGTCACCCAGCTGCAGATGACTTATTCAATTAAGCATTTTCATTTAGAAAATGAACATAGTACATGTCAGTTGTATTTGAAGGGAATACTACCCCAGTGAGCCCTAATGGAAAATGAAGTCAGTGAGATCTGAGCCAGGATATCTAATTTTAATCAGAACTTGTTGTGAAGCAGCTTTGATAGCATCTAAGGTTGACATCAAGTTCTCTAACTGGGCAGAGATCAGTGATGGTGAGGGATGCTTCACTTTAATAACAGGCATCCAGCAGGTTATTTTTCAATACTTCATTGTACAGCAGAGTGTGAGGCTATTCCAATTCTAAGCTTCTTTTTTCCTTGCCTCTTCCATCACTGTTCTTAATCTATTTTACCTCTTTCTGCTTGCCATTTACTTTCAGGCAAGAGTACTTTGAAGAGAAATGAAGTAATTAACTGCAGTTTCGGTATTGGCATGCTGAAATAAAATCAACATTTCTTTTTTTCCAAAGGGAAACTTTTTGACAAGGAACAATCTTTTAAACTTCAATGTTGAGAATCCCCGATTCAGAGCTTTTTCTGTGCACTATTCCATAGACTGGATTGTGCCTGGAAGGGGGAGGGAGGGTGAAAGTCTGAAAAGAACCCTGTTAAGCTGATTATACAGCTGCAGTGATGAGCTGAGTTTGCCTCAGTGAGCCCACAGGGAACTGGTCTTGCATGTGAAATCAGAATGTGCTGTGTGATGACCATTTCTGCAGACACATGGAGAGTATTCCTAACAACAGGTAGCAGACAGCTAGAAGTACTTCTGGAACTTTCTCTTTCAAGTGCCTGTGTTAGAGACAGCCCTCTAGGCCACATATGTGTTTCTGTGACCTGCGTCATGGTTTGTCTGTTTTCCACTTGGAAGAGAAGATCTGCAGTACTCCCATTGCTTTGGCTGTCTCAATTTAAAATTTTGACAGAAAGTAAGTCCATGTCACAGTAAGGGCTGGTCACTTAAAGAGTAGATAAACGTGGCCTGTTTGAAAAAATTGTGGAAGATGATGAGTTAAATGAAAAAATACTAGGAATCCTCACGTTAGTTGGTAACATATGACAAAAACCTCATCTGAACAGTACTTATAAGTATGTTAATAAATGTGCTCATCATTAGTATTTCCTGCAGCTAGTGATGGTGACCCTATTTCTGTGTCTAAGGATTACCAACTTTAAGGTGTCCTTGGGAAAGTGCTTTGAATTAATACCATGCCATGTTGAATGACAGATACTAATATATATGAGAGGAATCACAAACTTGTTAATCGCAAGTCAACTGAACTGATTCCATAAATCTGTTGACATTCCAATTTGCTCTATGCGTACAGTAGTGTTGATATTTCCTTCAGCTGTCAAGATGAAGAACTGGAAAACCTTGTTTCACTCATCTTGCAAAAGACTTCCAAACTTTCACTCACTTATTTTGAGTTATTTCAAAACTGGTTTTCAGTTTGGTAATTTAAGGCAGCATCATACCAATATGCAAAGTAGCATAAAATTCACGAGGCAGGGTACTATGTCAGCTTCTGCATATACCTGCTATGTAATTAATGTTTTCTATGTTGTCCTCCAGCTTTGGTCATAGAATCCTCTTAGCTTTTTCAGATCTAATGTGCTCTAACTTCACCTTCTCATTTAAGGAAGGCTCTCATTCTCAGCTTCAACAAACATGAGCAGATAAAGGAGAAGAAGCACTAGACATGCTGCACAACTCTGCTGAGCCACATGTTGCGTTGGGGACCTTGGCCTTCATGAGTTCTTTTTGTCCTAATTATTAGCTCCTTGGAGCTAGGGTTCTTGCTTGCTCTTGTTTTGATAAACGCTCACACTTCTGATTTTTACTTACACTGTGGAAAGTATAGTTCAGCTGTAAAACTCAGGTTTTTTTCTCAGGAGTAACTAGGTATAAGGGAATGATTACTTATTTTATAAGAGCACCTTTTATAAAGTGCTTGCATTTAAAAATTGCTATAATAGTTAATTGAACTTAGCAGCTACGTTTACTGTTTTGCTACTGGATGCACATACACTTGTCTCTGCAGCCAGCTAGAACCTGCTGGATAATGTTTCATCTGCCTGATAAACAACATGTTGGAACACTGTGTTTACTTTTAATTGTAGTACCAGAATCTTTGCATAACTGATGGTGATTTTTCTGGATATAATGATTCATAGGTCTTAAGTAGTGTTTAAAAAAAAATTAAAATTAGAAAAAGCTGGGAAGGGCGTATCATTAGATGTTCCTATGCTTCACATAGATATTTGGCCTCTGATTTCTAAATGGTAGTAGTTCCCTACTTGCTCTTCCAAATCTTTGCCATTTGTAATGAGTGTAAAATTCTGAACCAGCACAAAGGGCCATGTACCTGCCTTTTAGACTGTGCTTTTTCTTAGGAGATTCTTTTAGAAAAGTACTGCTACACTTGCCATACTGAATGGGAGAATTTGGAGCAATGAGTTAAGTCAATATTGACTTCAGCAGTGTTTCTGCAGATGAGTAAAAAGGCAAAGAGATTTCCTTATCTAGTGAAGTATCCCTGAGGTAATACTGCCTTTCTGAAGATGATATTGCACTGGAAGCATGCTTTGGTAGCTTCTGTTCTCAGGTATTTATGCTAGCTAGACAGGGAAGATGGGTCTTAAAACAAACTGGAGAAAGGAACTAGATGTCAATTTTGATTCTTAGCTTCCTGATCTTTCAGTAAAACACTTATTCTTTCTAATTTCTGTGACCCATGTTATGCCAAAATGCAGCTTCCCTCCCTGCCCATGAAACATTTTCTATTGAGGCCATCACTGCTGTGAAAAGATGAGTACCCTGTTTTGTGTAGAACCTGGCCTCAGCAAGGACCTCTGTCTATTACTGATGCACAGGTTTGGCAATCTGTCCTGGGTGATGTGCCAAAAAGCAGTTTCCTTTTCTGAAATTAAAGGGCAGCTATACATATAGAAAGTCAGCTGGAAGATGCTCCCTTTCAAAATGTGAAATGCAGTTGATCAGTTAATTGGTGATATCTTACCCGTATTTGTAAGGAACAAATTTTTGTCCCACGAGGATTGGAATGCAGAAGGATCTGAAAGTGTTGCATCTTTCAAAGTGCATCTCAGCTTCTCTGCATACCCTTTTTACTCTTTGAAAATGCCATTCAGAATCTTGACTATTTATTTTCTTCTGCACCCATCTATAGGCTACCAAGTTTTGTCATAGAAAAAACAAGTAGTAGTTACCAGCTAACATTAAGAATATCTGTTTCTTTTCTTTACAGGGAGAAAAAGTTCTACTGGCATCTGAAGCTTGTATTTCCTCACTGTCGTGCTGAATACACTTTAAAAGGGTAAAGAGCTTGAAAAACAGTTTTTTATAAAGTTTAAATCAGTCTGCTGAAATTGAACTGGAAAATATTTTGATCAGTTCTTATCTATTTCTATTATGCAAGGTAAACTCAAATATTATCTCTAGTCTTAATTAAAAGGGCATTTAAATTGAAAAAATACTTAAAGTTGTGTAGTCCTTTCCTCTTTGAAATCTAGAAGGCTTTTCAAATCAGTCTAAATGATTGTTAGTCCTTTTCTCTGAGTAAGCAGAGCAGCTTGTATATTCGTGATAGTGATATCCTGTACACCTAATATACTCTGTTCTCATAGAGCAGATGTTCAGGCAAGATTTGCCATCCCTCTTTGCCTGCACACTGGAGCTAAGCTTCACATAGGATGAAATGGTTGCATTGTTTGCTTTGTAGGAAAGCCCACAAGCACATTTTGCAAAGGCCAAAAAATAAGCTTCTGTTGACAAATCTTTCTCCTTTTTTCCTAGCCTGAAGGAGGATGAGAAGTATGCCCTTGTCTAGTTCTAGGGCTGCAGGAACAGCATGTTTCTGCTGCAGGGTTAGAAACTAGAGATATGCATCTGTTTACTCCTTATAGATGTCAGTGAAGTTCCAGTGTTGAAATTGAGATAAAGCTGTCAATTATCTATGCTGTATTGATACACATTTATGATCCTCCCCTACTCAGTTGTGCCACTGTAGCGTGCAAATATACAGCCTCCTCCAAATGACTCAGATTCTTGTGTACATGATGAACCATGTCTTACGTTATTTGATTTTTATCTTTACTGAAAGGGTGCCTGATGATAAAATACTCGCTGATATCCTTAAGCCATACATTGATCCAGTGGAGTCAGATCCTGTAGTCTGTCAAAGGTGTGTATTGAATAACTTTTCTGCCTAGTTCATTTAATGCACCAATAAAAGAAGGGAATGGTTCTGAATAAATAGCTTAAACTGGCTGCATTTTCAGCATGCAGAGATGAGTTCTCAGTCAGCAGTACATCTTTTAATTCCTGTGATGAAAACCATCCTAACACTGGCCAACCAACTAACCTGGAGTATAGCCACAAAATTTAAACCAGGAAAAGATTAAGAAATTGACTCATGGCCTAAAGATCAAATAAAGCAATTGTAATTCTAAAAAATGTAACCATAATTAACTTCAGTGGGTGTGACAATGAACCTTTTCTTTAGAGTAATTAGAAAAACATACTAGTAATTACAGCCCTCATTTATAGGAAATACTTACTATGTGGCAAATTATTGTCTTTATGAAGAAATACTTACTTGTGGCTGTTGACATGCAAAAGATATCTGTCTTTTACTGATGATAGGAAGAAAAGTCATTGTATGTCATTGTTTCTTCATCTCTGTTGCATGTTATTCTTTTTTCAGATTAAAAATCTATACAGTGTCTCCTCAGTCAGATGTACGAATTTTAATGAAAATAGAAAACAGGAGGCGAAACTCTGTCAGGTAAGGTGGTTCCTCAGTTTGTGTGCTTATTAGTTAAATATAGCAAAAAGGAATAATACGTTTCTGGGTCTTTAGCATTCCAAATGGAGATTACATAATCTCATGGATTGAATTTAGTGTATTCAGTAAATTACCAGCCATCTTAAAAATTATTCAGCAAATGTTTCTTTGTCTTCTAATATGTCAACACTGAAATTTCAGTGCAATTACTGAATTGCAGTATTGAAATATACTCAGCTGAATCATACTTGGACAATTTAAGAAACTAGGGCACTCACAGCTACATTGATGGACTAGTGAGTGTGTGTGTACCTGAGCTGCTTCAGCAGCAGTCCATGCAAATGTAGCAATGTCTGGTGAATATATGTTTCTGTTAAAATGTTTAATTACTATATTGACCAGCAGAAATACAGACATCCATTCCCTTCTGCAAGTTCCTCTGTGGATATGTTAACCCCTCCCCAGGAGAGCTGAAGTGATAGTTGAGTAGAGCTGTCTTTTTAAAACACTGCAGCAAAAATTAGGTGCTTATCAGCATCCACTCACTGCGTTTGAAATAACACATTTTTCTTGAAAGTTACTAGCTCATCACTCTTCATGTTACCATATTTCTGGGTGCGGCCTTTTAAGTCTCCAGAATTCAGACTTGTGCAGAATTGTTTTCCTGGTTTCCAGAACAGACAGTGATCTTGAACTTCAAAATGAAACTTTAAAGAAATATTTTTTGTTGATATAAATACCATTTTGAATGCTCCACCCTGTTGTCATTGTTACTGAAAAGGATATGTATCAGCTTAATATCATAGCTTACTGTGGTTGACCAGTGATTCCTAGTTAGGGTTCTTAAAGTACATTCTTTTCTTCAGATGTAACAAATGTAAATAATATGCTTCCCTAAAGCATGGTATATTATTTTAAAGGAGGGGAAAAAAGGTATATTAAAAGAATTTTAGTTGTAACTGAGCTTCCTGTTTGTGCTGTGTTTTCTCCCAGGAGTATTAAAAAATGTGTGATGTACTTTTGAAATTCAAGCCCAAACTCTTCATGGTTTTGATCAATTTTTTTTCTCTTTGCAATTTGAAATATGGTTGTGACGTTTGCCATCAGAATTGTCAGCTAGAAACCCATTGGTTTTAAGTGAAATTGAAGATTACAAAGCCGTGGTTCGTGTATGCAGGGAAAAGACACAAAAGGCCAAAGCTCAGTTAGAGTTAAAACTGGCCAGTGTTGTTTCTGATAACAAGAAGGGCTTCTTTAAGTATGTTAATAGCAAGAGGAGGTCTAAAGAAAACACTGGACTGATACTTGTTGAAAATGGTCATCTGACTAATGGGGATGAAGTAAAAAAGCAGATACATTCAATGTGGTTTTTGCCTCAGTCTTTAATAATATTGATTGACCATGGGCTAACTGGTCCCCTGAATCAGGACCACGAGTGGGGGAACAGTAACTTTTCATTTGTGGACACTGAAATTGTAAGAAATCAGCTGAATGTTCACAAGTCCATGAGGCCTGATGTAATTGATCCCAGAGTGCTGAAGGAGTTAGCAGATGTTATGGCAGGAGCCCTCTCGATCATACTACTCCCAAGACATCATAGGCCTTGGGAGGCTGAGGAGGTCCCTGCTGACCAGATTGTTGTGATTTAACTCAGCAGGCAGCTAAACACCACACAGCCACTCACTCACCTCCTGTCCCACCAGTGGGATGGGGGAGAGAATTGAGGGGAGAGGGGGAGGTAAATTTTGTGGGTTGAGATAAAGTTCAATAGTTTAACAAGTTTAAAGTTTTAACAGTTTAATAGGTCAGAAAAGGAAGGGGAGGGGGAAAAATTATAATAGAGTTAGAATATACAAAACAAGTGATGCACAATGCAATTGCTCACCACCCATCAACTGATGCCCAGGCAGTGGTCCCCAGCCAGCTTTCCCCCCAGTTTATATCCTGAGCATGACAAACTATGGTTTGGAATATCCCTGGGTTCAGCTGTCCCAGCTGTGTCCCCTCCCAGCTTCTGGTGCCCCCCAGCCCACTCACTGGTGGGGTGGTGTGAGGAGCTGAAACATCCTTCACTGAATGTAAACACTGCTTAGTGCAACTAAAACATCAGTGTGTTATTAACATCATTCTCATCCTAAATCAAAAACACAGCACTATACCTGCTTCCAGGAAGAAAATTAACTCTATCCCAGCCAAAACCAGGACACAGGAAGCTAGCCAGTGTTACTCCTTTTTACAAGAAGGGCAACAAGGGAAGACCCAGGGAACTGCAGACATGTTAGTCTAACCTCAGTTCCTGCAAAAATTATGGGGAAGATTATACTGAGTATTACTGAAAGGAATTTAAAGAATAATGCAGTCATCAGGCACAGTCCGCATGGTGTCACAAAGGGAAAGTCCTGTTCTAACTAATTTAATATCCTTCTGTGATAATGTCACCCACCTAGTAGATGAAGGGAAGGCAGTGGATGTAGTTTTTCTGGATTTTAGTAATGCTTTTGATACCATCCCTCACAACTGTCTTGCAGACAAGTTGTCTAACTGAGGTGAGTGGGTTCACAGTGCGCTGGGTGAAGAACTGGCCGAAGGGCAGAGCTCAAAGAGTTGTAGTGAATGGGGCTACATCTGGCTGGCAACCAGTCACTGGCGGTGTTCCTTGGAGCTCAATTCTAGGGCCACTACTGTTCAATATATTTACCAGCTATCTGGATGAAGGAATTGAATGCACCATTAGCAGGTTTGCTGCTGATATCAAACTGGGACGTGTGTTTAACTCTTGAGGGACAAAACACCTTGCAGAGGAATCTAGAAATTTAACAAGTCAAAATGCCAGATTCTGCACCTAGGATGGAGTAATGATGGGCGCAAGTATAAATTGAGAGTGGAGTTTCTAGAAAGCAGCCCTGCAGAAAGGGATTTGGGGATGCTGGTTGACAGCAGGCTCAATAGGAGTCAGCAGTGTGCCCTGGCAGCCAGGAGGGCAAACTGCATCCTGGGGTGCATGAAACAGCAATATAACCAGCTGGTAAAAAGAGGAGATTATCCTGCTGTATTCAGCGTTGGTGCAGCCTCACCTTGAGTACTGTGTGCAGTCCTGGGCCCCACAATTTAAGAAGAATGTGAAGGTCCTTGCATGCATCCAGAGGAGGGCAACAAAGCTGGTGAAAGGGCTGGAAGGAATGTCCTGTGAGGAGCATCTAAGGACTCTAGGCTTGCCTAGTTTGGAGAAAAAGAGTCTGAGGGGCGCCCTCATTGTAGAGGGAGGTGCCAATCTCTTCTCCTTGGTATCCAGTGACAGGACGTGTGGGAATGGTTTAAATCTGTGCCAGGGGAGGTTTAGACTGGACATTAGGAAGCATTTCTTTATGAAGAGGGTGGTCAAACAGTGGGAACAGGCTTCCTAGAGAGGGGCTCGATGCCCCAAGTCTATTAGTGTTTGAGGCATTCGGACAACGCCCTTAATACCATGCTTTAACTTGGTCAGCTTTGAATTGGTCACATCATAGGTCCCTTCCAACTGAAACAGTCTAGTCTATTCTTGGACACCAAAGCAGGGAGTGTGGGTAGAAGTCCCAGCTGAGACTGGTCCAAGTAATTAAGACCTACTGGTGCGCTCTAACTCTAGCAGTAGGGATTAAACAGACATTTGCACACATTTCTGGGAGCTGAAGGTCTCACTGATTTTCATTTAGTTCAAGCATAGCCAAATACTGGATGTTTAGGGGCAAAATTGAGAAATTATGGTGTTGTGAGCTACCCTGGAAAGTTCATTGCAGAAGCACCTGGGCAGATGAAGTTTTCTCAGTTCTCTCTGTCTTTCTACTGTATTTCCCAGTGCTCCATGAAGGGCTATTCAGCACTGGCACTTTAGCCATACAGGTTGTGTGCACCCAAGTGAAGAAGCCCTTCTAGAGCTCGGCTCCAGGAAATGAGATTAGAAATAATTTCCCATTTTTAAAATATTTTCTTCTTCTCATCTGTTAATAATGATATTTAGGAAAGGTTCCCAGAGCATGAACAACCCTGGTCCCCTTGTCAATTAATTAAGTCAAGTTAATGCAGCAAAACCTGAAAATGCAGTTTTTTCAGTATGTTACTGCTGTACATCTTCTTGCAGTACAGGATTGGAAAGGCAGTATTCAAGCAATGATCTTGAGTAGTCATTTCTATTTTAAAAATAAAATAATTTATACACAGGTGGGTTTTTCCCTGGTATTTTAGTGCTTGGTTTTTCACATTTCCTTTTTTAGAAAAGAAGGAAAAATTGCTTTTGTAATAGTGTAAAAGTTGACCTTTTAATCTTTTAAAGTAGAGTATGTAAGTTGCACAAAAGGCTTGGGAAATAAACCAATTTAATATCAAAGTGGATTATCTCTGTGCATCAGTTTCTTTTGTTACTTAACCATTTTCCTCTTCTGAAATCTGTATAACACTTCCTTAGCTCATAGATAATAAGTTCTTTTACATGATGTTGAAGTAACTTAAGTATCCATAAGCTTGAGCCTCATCTGTATGCCTAGAATAGAGCTGTGTTGGTTGATACCAGTGTCACAGTAATTGGTATTTATCCTTCTTAGTGAATGTAAAGTTTAAAATTCAAAAAAATAACTGCAGAAAGTTAAAATAGAGAAGTGTTTTGACTTGAGAAATGCAATTCCTTACTGGGAAATGATGTGAATCTGTTCATATACGTTGGTGGAGCAGGCCCAGCTGTGGCGGTGCAGACAGGTCAAGGAAGCAGCATGTTGAAAGAAAATTCCTCTTCTGAAAGGAAAGAACAAAGTTTGTTTGAAATGATGGGACTGCTCTGTCAGCAGAAAAGCATCTTCTGTCGACATAAGCTGTGTCTCTGCCAGCAGGCGCTCTCAGCGCAGTTATGCCAGCATAGTTGTGACAAAGGCTCTATGAGGGGATTTAAATTTTTACTGTAGTTGCATTACAGTTAAGTAAGAGAGAATTTATTTTTATTTCTTCTCGTTTTGGCTCCTCCCCAGTTAAAATTAATTAGCAGTTTGTGGCGCTCATTCTATGAGTCCATACCTGGAATTGCAGTGGAAGTACTTGCAATTGAAATAGGATGAGCTTGCTGCTTAGTGGTGTTCATCGTGGAACAAAAGCTGAGCACAGACAGAGCTCTCTCCCGTTTCTTTATCCGCATTTCTTTAACAGTGGGGAGTGTTAACTACTGGTTTGTGTAGTCTTGAGTGCCATGGTCAGCTCAGAGTAATTCCTCATTCTGTGCTACCTCATTCTGCGTGATTTTATGCTGTATGTTCCTGTATGGCAAGATCCTTTCCATCACTCTGTGGGCAGACTGGAGGAGTAGAATTGGTGTAGTATACTAATACATGAATGTTGTGTTATCCAAAACTTCCCCTGTGCCCACCAGAAAATTCCTTCTCCACAAGCGCTAGATAAGAGAAAGGCTGTAAATATACGTTGTTGAATTGGATGTTGTTTTTAGGCTTAGCAGAACCTTTTGATAAAAATACTTTTTGTAATTACAACTACATATTATTGAGGAAGTGCAATGGTGTCTCAGAGAACGTTTATGCAGGATTATTATGGGTTATAAAATGTTAGTCTTCTAGTTTTAAGATAAGTATGTTACAGAAGGATTTTAGCATTTCCTGCAATTGTTTATGACACAGGAGTTTGTGGTTTAGTTTTGGCTGTTTTCTGTGTTTCACAGCAAATGGCCCTTTTAGTGTGAAGGTCCTTTGCAGAATGTTTCAAATATTTGGGGTTTTCTTTTTTTCTTTCTCCAGAAATATAAATTAGCCATGTAGTACAGATTTCTGCTTCCTCACGGGAGTTCTGCAGAACTTCAGGAAGCAGCTGGATAAATCCACTGGTGTACAGATATTGTGGATAGCTGCTGAACAACATGGTACTTGCTTTCTTCTTGCTAGGTGTCTTTTATCATCAGTAGTGACAGTTCTTGGAGAACTTTGTGTTAAGCTCTTATTTCTTCTTATTTTCTAATTTCTATATTTCTTTATATAAGCTTTTAAGAATTGCTTTCAGGATGAATTGGTAGCACTCCACAGTTACTTGGAGTAACCTAATGCATGTAACCATGTTGCTTACATGGTTACAACTTGGAGTAATCATGACCTCTCCTAATGTCTTCTACTCCTTACCTGTCACCTGACGCTCTGTAACACTGTAATTGTTACACCACTTGATAGTCTTCTCATTAGTTGCACTTATAAAATAAGGAAACTTAGGAAATGGGGTTTAAAAAAAAAGTGTTACACAACTCTCTTCTTCCTTTAGAGCCCAGGTTTGGAAAAAATCTGCATTTGAATGGGTTACAATAGTTTTCCATTTGGTGATGCTTGCCTCTATCACCTGTTACACAATATTTAGTTAGTGGTTGGTGTCCATTCTCTCCTCGACTGTAACTATTCCAAGAAAGGTTTAACTGGTGCCTCTTGGATGTTTTTTACAGTCTACATTCTTTTATAAAGTAGTCTTTTCTTTCTTCAGGATAAATTAGTGTCCTGACTGTCTTCAGTCCTTTATTTGGGATGCCTTCAAAGTGACTTCATATGGTAAGAGTATTGCTTTTTCCACTAAGGAAAGGAAAGATGAAACTGCCAAATTATACATTCTGATTTGGGAAGTACACCTTATTTTCCTGAGAATTGCCTTCTTAGGCTTTGCATAACAAAAAACCCACCTCAAACCTATCCCCCTCAAAAAAATTCCTAAATCCAGTAAACCCTTGATATTTATTGTAAGTTAATGGTCAGAGTTGTTGGGTTTTGTAACTACAGATATTTAATTAAAAAGTTGTTTATTCATCCTTATCAGATAAGGTGATCCTATTTCTAGAAGAGAAATAACTGTAACAAACTTGGTTTACAGTAGGTACTTTAAGACACAATTAATTAAATAAATCTTAATGAGGTTAAACCACACAAATGGAATATCTTTTCTGCTGGGTTCAGTAACATCTCACATGAATCTAGTGTAGATAGTTTTCTGTCTTTAATCACATGCATTTTAGTTTAATGGAATTAAAAAATAATGCTTTCTTAAACATCAGTGTTAGATCTTTTATACAGTAATTTCCTTTTTTGTCAGTATTTTCAGAATGGCATGTGAATATTGTTTCAGAATAAGTTGTTGTAGAAGACTTTAGGTTATTTGAAGGTATCAGTAGGCACTGACAGAATATTTAGGTGCTTGGAAAATACAGTCTGGTTGGCCTTAAAAGCTTTGCAAAGCCCACTGCTTTCAATGGACCATATCCTTCAAGGAGCTGGAGCACAGAGTAATACCAGACTGTATGCTGTAGCTTTCCTGTTGTAAAACTGCCACCCGTACAGGGATGTGTACAGAATCAGTTGTAGCATTGTTTTTTATATCAGTAGCACTGGTGCAGTTCATGCTTGAATTACTCAGCCAAAAATATCAAAAGCATTTTTGTACCAGTTCCATCCAGGGGCTTCTTACTCTCCATGGTGACACTGGCTGGTGCACATGAGAATACTGGCATGTTTGCCACTTAATTCTTGTGGACCACACAATAAGTGTGGGGAAGAAAATCTGCTAAACAAGTATCAGAGGTTCTTCTCTACTAAATGCCATTGCTTTATGGTGGTGAACACTTATTTTGCTTTAACTAAATTCAATGCAGTTGCTTCCCAGAAGGCTGGATGGTGTTAGTAATTTTGGAGCACTTCCCTGTCTCAAGATCAGCTGGCAGAAATGAGAGTTATTTCCTTGGACGACTTGAGTTCTGTGCTCAAAGAGAATTTTCTTTTGTAGTCTATTGTTTTTAAATAACTAAGGGTCAGATCACATTAGTAGGTCGCAGTAGTCACAGTAATAGATTTAGGAAGATAAAATATTTTTTTTTTCTTTAGTGTGTGCATATATGTCGACAGACTTAGAAAATCATCTTGGAACTCTGAGTAATATAAATCTAATGGAACCAAATCTTTTTAAATGTAATATTTATATTGGATTATTTATTTTCCTGTCATTAAAAATGTGTATTAGATATCTGTTTTATCAGTGATTTTAAGCTTATCAAAAACATTTATATTTAAACACATTACAGATAGCCTCAAGTATTGATATCATTAGTGTTTTCCTTAATTTTTCATACTGTCTTCCTAGGGCCCTTCTTTCTGTAGTGTCATCTGTGAATAACTTCACATAAAATCAACAGAGCTTATAGTCTCTGCTTTCTGCTTTTCATACATAACTCAGTTGCTTTAAGAAGTCATGGCTATTAGTGTGGTGCATGGATCAGTTCTTTTTATTGTCATATTACAACCTCATTTCAAAAATACTACTTCATCCAGAAAAGAAAATGTGCTAGAGTTGGCACGTTTCAAGCATTATTTCCTCCTCTGCATTCTCTACAAATGTTGAAAAGTGTGGGGTGGTTTATTTAAGATTCTCTAGTCTTTCTTAGGAAGCAGTTTCTCTTCACATTTGTGTAGTACGTGGTATACATGACACAGGAATTAAGGATACAAATCCCTGGCTGAACTGCTGGCCTTGGCATGAGTTGGAACAGACCCCAAGCTGGCTTTAACCTATGCCAGCAGAAGATTGACAGTAGAATTCATTACTCCTCTCTAGCTCGCAGCAGCTGGCACAAAAGCAGCTCTGCCAGCTTTACAAAAGCAGGGAGCTAGCTTACAATAGTCATTCTTCACTGCACAACTGTAGTCAGGCTCTGGCGACTTTGTACTGTTCAAGGGGAAATAGAATTTGGTCTGTAGTCTGTTTCTTAAACACAGCACTCCTGTATATTAATACTTGCTGCTGGTTTTGGTTTGTGAGGGGTTTTTTAATTAAAACTTCAGCTTTTCTTACTGAATACTTTGTTATGTTTTCTTGTAGGTCATCTGAAGTTTTCTAGTTTTGTTACTGCAGCTGTTTCAGTGTCATTTTTCACATGCTGATTCTTTATCTGAACATCAGTCTCTGCTAACAAAAGTGATGCAGAGCAACAGATGCCAGGATACGCAACTTTTACTGTGAAAAAAAAAAAAAAAGTAACTTTTCCTTCCTATCTACTTTTTCATTGAAATCTTGTGTTACACAACATAGATGGAAAGCAGAAAACTAATCATTGCTAACTATAAGTAATATGTATAGTCTGAATCTGCAGCATGCATAGCTAAAGGTTTATAATGTCTGACTACAATTACTTGACCTTTGAGAAGATTTTGGGGATGATTCCAAAAGAAACCAGAATTTGTCCATCATACTATATTGAGCAATCATTCTTTTTTTTCATAAAAGGGATTCCTTTATGAACCAGTAGGCGCCTGTTTTTTAAAGTAACAATCCAGTGTTTTGTAATCCATGCTGAATTCTTTTGGATGAACTGTTTTGTAATTAATGGTATTGCATTAGGGTTTCTGGAGTGTCCTAGCTAGAGAGTCGCTGACTGAGACATCTATTGCACAAAGATTTATTTGAAATTACAGCCTCCTCTCCAAAATTCTGCTGTCTGTATTGCAGCAAGTTAGATCCAGACCACTTACGGAGGAGGAGTACGTGAGTAAGTAAAGAGGTGAAGGATGAGATAACAGTAAAAGTATTAGTGTTGGCTTCAGCCAGTGGTTTGTCCTGACGGTCATCTAGTGGTGTTCTGTAAGCACCACAGGCAGACCTGAAGACCTTCAGATTCTTCATGCTTGTGAAGCAGCTAGACAGACCCCAAATTCTAAAACATGAAGAAAACACTGTACACAGCCTCTCTTCTGCATCATAACTGGGCTTGAAGCATGGGAGCAACCTATCCAATACGTGCACAGGCAGATTTTTTTCTCATCTTTCTGAGGAAATATGCATCTAGGAAAGGCTGTTTCAAGACCAATCTTGCAGTTTGCTCCAGCCCAACATCTCTACTGGGGAGCAGAGGGGAACTTGCCTGTATGTGTGTACTGTGTAACATATGTGTAGTATGGAAAATGCCTTCATGGAAGTCTGTGTACTGTGTAGCATGCCTATAGAAGACAGACTAGAAGGCAAGAAGACAGGCCATGAAGTCCAAGAAAAGATTACAGTTGGAAAAACCCTGTTGAATAATCTGTTGCCCCTTGGCTAGGAGAAGTAGCTGGTAAAAATGGGCTGTAGAGCAGAAATAATTTTCCAGTCTAGCATAAGTGTTGTGAAGTGTATCAAGGGGTATAATTCAACTGTATCTGCCTGGGTTCCTTAAAAAATTTTTTGGGCACAAAGAGGATTTGCTGTTAGTTTATTGGAAGAAAAAGACACAGTGGGATGCTGACTTAAAGTTAGCTGAGTTTCTCAATTCTGGGTACCAGACAGCATGGGGAGGCTGGAGTAAGAGTCTTCTAGGAGCAAAGGTACGAACTTCTTCGCTGGCGGTTGAAGTGATAGGCTGAACTTGAAAGCTGCGGTGCTGTGAAACATGGCAGTGTGTAGCCATCAGCATTTTCACCAAGGTGGAGTAGAGGAGAACCTCTTCATGTTCCAGACAGGAAGAAGAAAACCTGTTATTTCCTCCTGGTGCTGCCAAAGGGGAATCCATCTGTTTTTTCTCTTTCTTGAAGGAAATGATCTAGGACTGATTGTTTCAACCTTGCCAAGGAGGGAAGTGACCTTTCTGCTTGTTTGCCAAGAAAATAATTTGTTTTCTTTATTTCATAACTTCTCCTTTTCATTATAAAGCATTAGTAACCTCTTAACGGAAGGTTTATGGCACTGTGATCCCATGCCAATAAGTATAAATCTGTGGATATGTTTCCACAGTTTAGTACAGAGTGTTAGAGGTCTATCTCCATATGAGCTAAATTCAGAAGTTAGGGTGTGCTGTCTAGGAATCTGAAATTATGGAAGTGTCAGTTCTTCCTGATGCTGAAGTGGAGGTTCATTAGATTAACAATAAGTATTGCAATTTACAAGGACTGATTTCCCATCAGTTTTACATTTCTGTTTATTTTATCAGTGCACTGCTTGCTTATGGTAATTTGTCAAATGAGATTTGACCTATTAGTTTTCTGAACTTGATGTATTAAAAGTTTTTTGCTGCATCCTTTGGTATTTCTTGGTATACACCTCATCTCTAGTAATGTTTCATGAGGCTGTGTAACAGTACTGTAATTAGACTTATGACATTTGCTTTTCCTCTGTGATCATGCCAGTATTTTATTAATGGTACAAGTTACATATTTTGACTTCTCTGCATTTTTGGGGAACCACCCACAGCTTTCACTTGTGCTAAAGATGCCACTATTATCTTACCAGTTTTTGAAACTTTAGGCATTCGTCTTCAGTAGTCAACCCACTCTCTTTTTAATAACTTTTCCCTTGTGAAATTTCATATTCCCTTTAGGCCTTCCGGCTATCACTAATTCATTAGGCTGTTTTGTTTCTTTCTCTCAGTCATATAGTAACCTTACATGATTGTGATATACCCTTTTTCAGCATGTCTGCTCTGTACCACTTCAAGATTTGTAATCCTTGAGCTTTTGAGCAGTTTGTAAAGCTGCCTGGTTTGGCAAAGTAACTAAATTCCTGTATGTGTAAAGGACTATTACCATGATGCACTTGAATTATAGCATCTTGACTTGCTGCTGGATTTTGTTACTTCTTTTATGTCTTATGAGATGGGGAAAGTATTTGCTTTCTTGAAATTCAGTATCCCTTTACTTCTGTATTCTTTGAACCAAATTCTACCAAGTCCAAGAAACTGACATTTGCTAATTTCACATTTTCCTTCTGTTTTATTGTATTTTCTCCCATAACTATGGTTTGTACTTCAGTTAATCTTTTTAGATCATTATTGTACATACTGAATCCTTTTATCACATAATTTCTAATGCTCAGTCCACTAAATTGTTGCAGCAGATGCCTTATCTGCTTTATGGGTTTTGCCATCAATTGATCTATTTTTCTATGGCTGTCATTGAACAACTTTTACTGTGTTTTTCTCCTTGTGCAATTGCCTCATTCTCAAGAGGTTTAAACAAGGAGAGCTTTTGTGCTTCTACGTTGACATACTGGTAGTCTTATTTTGCTTATCTCTTCTTTCCGTTAACTGTTTTGTCTATTTTCTAGGGTAAAAGTGAACAAACCATTAAATCTTCCTGGACATCTACTCTTGTGCCAAATAATTAGGATGATAATTGGTATTCCTGCTGTCTTTACCTGGGTATTAATTTTTTTTTCTTCCAGGATGTTTTAGCTCCCTGAAATATGTTTGTAAAAAGAGATTGTTTGTGGTGGGGTTTTTCTTGGATTTGTGAGGGTTTTTCCCATTTTACACTTTAGTTTTCAGCAATTTTTAGATTTCCCTAGAGGAAGGGCCTCCTATGGCCCATAAGAGAGAGGAGACTGTGGATTGTTACAGCTTGTCTTAATACAGTCTTTGTTTGAGGATGATCTATGACTGAAGTAAAAAGAAGGAAGAGCTTCATGATTTTCCTGTTATTTGGAAGTGCCTTTATGTATTCTGTGTATGTAGGTATAGTTAGGAGATGGTGATAATGTCCAAGAGGCTTTCCTGGTATGCTGGCAACTTTCTTCCTGTGCTTTTTCAGTTGGATCCTAGCATGACTTGTGGGCCAAATGGTTGATAAGAGAAGGTTTCTTATCCTAATCTTCCTTTTTTCAGAAAAATTACAGCTGTGATAGAAGTATTACTTAAGATGGGGATTTGACTTGAAAAGGGATCAGCCAGGCATCTGGTCTGTTACTGGTATAGGTTGAGCTATGCAGGTATCGACAGTATGGAGGGGAGGTTAGTGAACATTTGCTGAGGCAAATTATGGAGGTCCTAGACCAGGAGAAAAAACAGACCATGAGTGAAAGGAGAAGCTGGCAGGTTTTCAAATATTTGTGTAAACCGTAGTACAGGTTTTTTTCATATGGAAATATTAACTTGGACTTGGTTTCTGTCCCCCTTCCTTAAGAGTGTTCAAGCAGAGCAGTCTTTCATATCGGTCAGCTGTCAATAAGAATTAGTTACAAAGGAGGTGTTATGGCAAGTAATTTCCTTTTTTTGTTTCTAAGGTCTCTGCTTTTTTGCTCACTGAATTTTCTAGTTCTTTCACACATATGAACTAACAAAATTCACTGTGTTCCAGGTTTTTAGAATGTCAGAATTCTAGCGACAAGTTAAAGATTGTGCATTATTTCAATACATTGTGTTTACTTTCTGCCATATAACTTTCCTTTCATACCTAATTCAAGAGTGCATTTCACTACTTCCATGTTCACCAAATCATAACCACACGAAGAGGTTATTCACCACTTAGGAATGAAAGTCCATCTGTTAGTTATTATCTTCGCTGTGCTGCAGCACTTCAGAAGAGTGCTTGGGAGAGACTTTAAGTGCTGTACCCAGTCTTTGCTGTCTTCTAGGCAAATGCAGATACCTAGGAAATGCTACCAAAAAAAATCTTCATTCTTCCCATTCCCAAGTTAGCAGAAGTTTGATTGTGGATTTTTAGGACTAGGCCCAAATTAGATAGCATGATTCATTGTGTCTGAATCATGCCAAGTAAACACCTCGATGTTTCCACTGAGTTGTAGGAAGAAAAATCATCTTTGTTTAAAATACGTGTGAGGGTTTTAGTTGATCTCTCTCATAGGAAAATTACCAACATCATTATACAAATATGCATTTTAGTAATATTTACAATTATTTAGATGGTTAAAACTTGTTTGTTCTCTTTTTAATGTCTAGAAGACTAAACTAAAGATGTTTACAATTTATCTTTAATTCCAGATTGCAAATTTTTCTTTATTATTATGAAAATCAAAGTTCCTGTAGATGACATTCAGGAAAACCTGATCAGCAGGGAATTTCCTGCTGTCTGAATTTGTGGAGACAAGTTATGCCACTGTGATGATAGCCACAGGCTCCATTTGAGGGGAGCTTGTTGTGATGCAGTGACCTAATACGGCATTCCTGCCTGTGGGAGACAGATTAGGAGACTGAATTTTTGAATTCCTGGAAGGTGGTGGAATAACTGTAGATAGTGAAACTGTCCTTTGCAGAAACTCATAGATGCTATCAGAAGTGCAAAGCCACATTAATTTCAGTGTTTTGTGGAAGGTAACAAAGCCATTTGTAGAGCAGTTGTAACGGCTTGTATAGGAACTGATGTGGCGTTGCTGAATCTTGTTAAATTTTCTCAATTGTCACAATTTTTGTAGGGTTCTAAACTGCCTGCTGGCAGACAAATTTTATTTAATTTTTGTCTTTTAAAAAGCAGTTACTGTTATTTCATTCCAATTAAAATCAAAAGTTGTTGTCTGCCAAGATTGTCTCTTTGTGGTCCTTATAAATGAAGTCATCTTATTATAGGAAGAAATCCAGGCCTATTTCTTGCTTTGTGACATGGGCATAAAGCCTAGCTTGGGGCAGGAAAATAATCAGGGAAGTGTATTATTAGGTGGTGGATGTTGAACAAGCAGGCTGAGGGAATGTATGGAAGGGAGAGAGAAAATATCTGGGAAGTAGTACAAGGGAGGAAAGAAGATTGAGAGGGAAGGGTGCAAAGGCAGGTCCCACTGAATACAGAGATCAGGAAGCAGTAGTGCAGACTATTCGTATGAACTGGGCAGTGGGAGAAAAGAGAAGGCAGAGGGAGGATTTAAAAGAAAGATGTGAAGATCAGGTGTTATGGCAGTGGTTCTGTCAAGGTGGTCATTTCATTTGAAGCCAGGTTTATCTTCAAATCCATCCTGTCATGAAGGGTTGAAAGAACTTGTTACAATGACAGACTCCGTTAAGCTGGTTCTTGCAGCTGGCCCTGGAGTGTGGGAGAGACTTATGCTGGTTGTCATTCATTTTACTGGGTTGCTGCTTGAAATGCATGGTGAAGGAAGGGCCTGAAGAAGGTTGCAGCTCGTTATGGGTTCTTACTGAGCAGGCTACGCAGGAAAAGTAGGTAAAAATGGTGATAAAAGAATATCTGGTAATAACTGTTTACCAGGCTCTCCCTGCTCCATCTCCTACCTGTGGTGAGACCACTTCCTTTCAAATACACAGGAGGACCTGCATTCCAGTGTTATCCTGCAACCTCAGCTCATCCCAGTGAATGATCAATACAGGAAGTTACAAGACTTGTAAAACTGCAATTCTACTTCATTTTTTTCTCCAAACAGGTCTAGCTTTTCATAAGTAAAAATTGAAACTATGTGTGTATATAGGCTGCTGGAAAAGTCTTACAGGCAGTCGTCTTTTGCCTGCAAGTCTGTGTTGTTTGCCCTCTGATATGTGGCTTAGTTCTAGTTCTGGTATAAAATTGGGAAGGTTTCTGTCACAACAAAGTCTTTCACAGAGAACCTGAAAAATGGGTCTTGCTCAGGAGCCATCCTGTGTTAGACTTTGGGATTGAGTGACAAGTATTATTAGTTTTCTTTTGAGACCTCCTAAGCATGCACAGTCAAGGAGAAGGTTGGCAGGTAGATTAGCAGGAAACCTCAACTTGTATTTGTGTATAAAGTAGGGAATGTGGTAGACTGAGGAGTTTTGGATAGCATAGACAATAACAGCAAAGTTTAAAAACGAGAAGCATTGAGCTCCTTTGTTATATTCTCCCTGAAGTTTACAGCCCACATTATGCACTAAAAATTTAGCTGTTTTCTCTGTCACTGTCAACCAATAAAATTTACTTTTAAACCAAAAAAGATAAAGCTCTGACTCAGTGATCTAACACTTCAGTAATTTACTATCATAAAATAGTTTTAAGTACAAATGTTTTATCTTATGCCAAGCTGGACGCTAAAGATGTTTTGTCTAAAACATGAGATAATGGAAAGTGTATTGTGGCATGTGAATTACTTTAGCCTCTTGGTGGTAAATGTTTGCTTAACCAGAAAAGAATGTGTTGAGGTCCTTGCCAAAGGAAAGGTATTGCTATACTTTGCATTTAGAGTACTGTAAATAAAGCAGTAAATATGTTTCTGTTCATGTGTGTTAATCCACAAGTTATGAATGCATTCATTCAATAAGAAAGGCAATATACTGTTATCCCTCCTAAAGATTTTCAGTAAGAGGAGGTCATAATTACTTTGGGTTGAGAGAAACATGAAACCAAATATTTTCATGATGATTGAAGTTGAATATGAGAGAGAAATAGTTTTTGTTCAAAGTAAGTTTCCCTTAAATCCCAAGAACTCAAATCCTGTTTTACCTTCAATATTCTTGTGTGCTGACTCCTCTGATGTACTGTTCTTAATCACACATTACTGTAAATCATAAATTTTATCATTTCCTTCACCCATCCAGTGTTGGTTTTGGCAAAAGAAAACCCAACTGCGTAATATGTTAATGATCAGAGGATGTAGAGCAGCTATGGGAAATAATCCATTTATTGTCTACAGTATATTTAGGTTTTGAACTTCATTTGCCTTCAACTGATACAATAGCTTAGTAGTAATTTAATAATGCTGATTACAGAAAGTATTGCACATCTTGGATTGCAGTGTAATAATATCAGAGCATCTGTTGGATGCTGTAGTTAGAGCAAATGAAAGCAACAGGATTTCTCTCTCAGGGGCCTTTGAAATATCCCTTCCTTTCCCCAGAATCCCACATCCATGTTTCCAGTTAAAGATTTGGGAGAGAATATTATAGTTCTAGGAAATAATTTTGGAGAAGATGCTCAATTTCTTTTTATTACTGTGCATTGTTACTTACCTGGCTTCACCCTCCAGAGTGAAGAGGAGCCCTTTTCTGGGAAAGAACTGCGTATCTGAGTCATGAGCCTCTTGTAGCACACGCACACATGGGGATTTCTACAGGGGTTTCTTGTAGATGGTGCTGTTAGCAGAAATTTGCCTAGGCGTAAATGGGGGTGTTGTACCATCTTTTAGAAATTATTGCCCCAGTGTTCTGAGTATGAGAGCCCTTCTACAAAGGCAAAGCTCTGAGTGCTTTCACTATACCTTCACTTTAGTAGTTGTCCAGATACGCTTTTTATTTCATCTTCCCAGTACTTCACTGATAATTTAGAAGCAAACAGGGTAAATAAGGTACATTACTAACCATGTAAATTAAACTTGTAGTGTTAAAGCCCATAAATAGAACATTAAGTCTTATTTTTAATTTAGAATCAGACTTTGGTAAATATATCCATTTTGATCACCCTATGTCTGCATCCAGTTTTGGTAAAGATACTCATTAAGAACTCATAAAATATTTCAGTCCTTAGAGAAAATTTGGTTCTCTTGTTCTTATGCCTAGATGTTAGGAGGGTTTAAAAAAGACTGGGTATGTAATTTGAATCATAAGATAGGTCTTCTGAACGTGATAGAAACTGAAAATCCTGTGAATTGCCAGAAAGGTGTTTGTTTTATTTTGTTTTTTTCCAGAAAGTGTACATTATGTCTGTGGTAGTATTAAAATTTATTATAAACTTCCCTGTTATTTTTAAGGTACAATGAACTGGATGCCAGTAGAAGCCTCTTAGATAATTTGAAAGGCAAAGTAATAATTGAGTATCCAACGTTATTTGTGGTCTTGAAAACACTGAAGAATGACATGGTGGTTCTTGGCCAAGGTAAGCATATATTTATTTCCTGTTATGCTATATGTGTCTATTTTAGTTAAATAAACAATAATTAAGGATACACCTATTAAAAATACCAGGAATGTGCAGTATGTCTTGTATTTCCCTCTGGATATAAAAGACGTCTATGAAAAAGCTGTTGTGAATGCTCTCTCTTAAAACTGCTGGCTGATGGCTTACATCCATAAGCTGTATTGTACGTGTTTTTCCTAACTTTGTTTACTGGTGCTTGGTTCTTTTTTATATATATTTTTGGCCATTAAGTAAAAACAACTCTTCAGACTTGTGCTAAATTTTGTATGTAGTGAAGTTTGGCGGAGTTAGTTATTTCTAAAAGGTCAGGCTGTCTGGGGAAGATGAGTTTTAAGTAAGCCTTCTAATCATACAAAGGAATCATTCCTCATTATTTCCCAGCATACTCCTGACACTGGACAAATAATGCTGAATTACAGGATAGTTATTAGAAATCATGATGGCAAAGTAGTTGATCAGGTGGGTTAAAAGCAGGATGTTATCTTTCAAAAAGTATTTAGTTGAGAGAAGACTTTAATTGTGGAGTTGACTTAGAGGAGAGTCCAGGTCTAGCAGATATTTGTATTTTATTTTTGAAGTTAATGTCCATATTTCTCCCCAGTATAAGGGCTTTGTGTCCCAGCTTAGCTTTCTGCAACTGCTGATAGAGAGAACCAGTTCCCTTGTCTCTTAGTCGCCCAGCTTGTCACTTTATTTATCAAACTCCATACTTTTCAGTGATGGACCAGTGTGTAATTTTTACAGATTTCTGAGGAAAAGCTTTGGAAAATGTTTGCAATGGCTGTTTCTCTGCAGTAACTCAATCATGGCTCTGTGGGTACATAATTTGACTGAATAAATAGGAGACTGAGGTTATTGTACCAGTGATCCCAGACTTCCATGGATCTTGGCTGTTCTGGCTAGATGATACTAAGTGATCCATTGGAGCAATCTGCTCTCAAAGAAATGGCATGCAAATATTTCTTGCAGTATGTACTGCAAGAGCTCAGAGAGTGAGACACCATGCCAGGAGATGAGTCTTCCCTGAGTGCCTAGGGCCACTGATACTCTCCCTAGGATTGTACGTACATATACTGGAGTACAAAGAAACCAGATGCTTTTATTTTATCCGTTATTTCTTGATCTAGGTCCCTTGCTTTTCAGTAGTAGGTATAGATTCAAATAAGTGTTGATTGTCCAGCTATATTTTGAGCTTGTGCTGCAACAGCAAGTAGCTGATTCCGTAAAAGGCGGAGTAGAAGGGCAAGGGGAAGAGAGAGTTGGTAATAGCTGGGGAAGTGCTGACAGCTCTGTTAAAGGGCAGTGCAAGTGTGTGTGTCTTTAGGATGGTGACCCTCCTGTGCTGCAGGGATCATTCAGCTAGCAGTTATCCCTGAAGCTGGTATTCAGGAAACACTGGCAACTATTTCAGGTTTAGGGAACCATTAATTTTCTTCAGGTTTTTTTAACCGTTTCTGTAGTTTCCATAAAAATCAAGTGCACAGCTCTCTGAGGTGTCCTGAGTACAACATAGCAAAAGCTTATAGCTAATGGGGAAAAAAAAAGATTATTTTCACAATTTTTCTCATCATTTATTTTTGTACATCTTTTTAGTTAACATATTGATATAACTTCAGCCCTGAGTTTGGTTTGGACCCTGTGTTCTTGGAGCTTTTTCTGTTACAAGTGGAAGCCTGCCACAGTAACCCCAGATTCTTTCAGGAAAAGCATGTTCAGAACATGAATATAAAAATGAGGACTTTTTTCTGCAGTTATTCTGCTTGAAGACAAAATAGCACTTTTGTTGAAGTATGACACATCATGTACTCTTCTGTTGTGTGTCATCTTACAGAATAAAGGAGAAAAAAACATTATTTAGTTTGCTCTACCAGTTGCATTCACAGATAATTGCTAAGAGTGGAAATCATGGGTTCACCTCCAGACTCTCCAGGGAGAAGTCTGTTGTAATCAGAGAGGTGCTTTAGCCCACTCCCATCTCCCAAGAGGTGATCCTTCTGCTGAGGCATCTTGTGTGTTACTTGCAGTCCAGTTTCTTCAACACGTGTGGCTTTTTGTATCAGTTGCACACTTCCAAGCCATCCATCCTGCTCTGGCTTACCATCTCTGCCAATACTGCCTTTCCTTTCTGCCTTCCTCCTGCATGTGCACTGGCAGGGACAGTTGTCTTGGAGTGCCTGTCCAACTGACCCCTTGGCATTCCGGGCAAACAGCTGCTGCATTGATGAGTGGATGTCTGGCAGGGTGTCTGCTGGACTGCAGGGGCTTCAACTACCATAGCCCTCCAGGGTCTGTTTTCAAAGAGCCCAGGCTGGGAAAAGAAGCAAAATTTTGTGGGAATTTAACTGCCAAAACTGCTTCTTTACAGAGCAATCTCAGCTCGCCCCCCTTCCCCCGGAGGAACAGAGGCACGTTTTCATAGCCACAGCAACAGGCACGTGCTGGGGAAAGGTCACTGTTCCCCTTGTGCTTCAAGTGACTCCCCCCAAAGACTGGGGGAGAGCTAGAGCTAGACGCCTTCTAAGAGAGACTGCTAGAATTTAATGAGGACAAAGCCTGTTTCTCCTGTCCTTGTTCTCAGAAATGGCTGAAGTATTTTGACTGAAATCTTAACAAAAATAAGGAAAATAAGGTTTGAGGAAGGAAACTGGCACTGAAAATTTTAAACCCATTTTACATAAGTAAAATTTTACATTATAAGTAAACTGCAGACAGTTCTATGGTGGGAAGGACTGGGCAATCTTAATATATAGGGAATACTATCAACACCGTAAAAATATGTTATTTTGAGTGACGACAATCTAGAATTCCTGTTAAATAAAACTTTAACAGACTAAACTAAAACTAAAATTTGTCGAGCTTCACTGTGAGTCAGAAGATTGCCACATTCTTTTATGTGATGTTTTGATGCTTGACTTGCTTACAGCAAAAACTACAGGTGCTCTGATTTCAGCATACAAGGTCAGTCATGGCTGAAGATAGTAGGGGATTATAGAAGTTTTCACAGGACTTAGGGGCAAAAACAATCCTTACTTTGTGCATTACTCAGTACATATCTGGCATATAAATGTTAATTGATTATACACTAGATTTAATGTAGACAAAATGTGACCTCCAATGTTTCTGGGTGAAATGCTTCTATTTTCTTGAACAAATTCCATTGAAACTGTACAGGTGCACACTGTGTCCTATGTACTATTCATGTTTGCCAGCTGTAGACCTTATCTTGACAGTAACTATACTTCATCAGCTCCCTATCGGTAACATTTTCTTAATGAAGCATCTGAAACTAAATGCTCAAAAACTTCTTTAAATTCATAGTTGGATCAAATACTGAAAATAACAATGAGAGCAGAGTGTGTGTAAATCATGGGCTGACTGGCTGAGTTTGTAGTTTGTTTTTGTGCTGCCTGAGTGCCACCGACCAGTGGCATTTGGTAACCTCACCACAAGGTGAGCGGGGTCAGTGCTTGTTAAAGAAGGAGTCTGAGAGTGGGAGGCTGAAAACCAGTTTGGGAAATGAGTGCTTCACGATACGATCTTGGCAAAGCACAACAGCCATGTCCTAAAGCACAAGTTACTGTGCAGCTTTAACCTCATCAGACTTAGCTCATGGATTCACACAGATTAGCACCATGTTTAGGATGCTGGAACATCTGGAAGGAGCAAGGTGCATCATCTTAATTTCCCATTTCCACTGAGAATTTCTTAATAGTTCCCCATCTTAACTGAAATGCTAATGAAAGTGTAAATGATTTGTAATTCTTTAGTTACAATATATGTATATAGTAACCCAAAAACCAACATTTAAAACAAATAAGCCAAGAGAACAATTTGAAATTCTCAGTGGATGAAGAGGAAGAGTTTTGTGTGGGATAAATACTCTGCTTACCTACTTGACTTAAGACCAACGTTTAAAAACTGGAAGAAATTCTCACCTTTGTCTTGCTTTCTCCTTCAACAAGGTCCTACCTAGGGCTTTATCCCATGTTATGACACCAGTTATGTCTCTTGAAATAGCTGTCCTCAGGAAAGTGTGATTACAAGGAAAAGAAGATACAAAGCTGCCTCTGATAAAGAAACAATATTGCTGAAACTAACTGCTTCTTTGGTTTTTGTGTCCTACACCCTCAGATGCCAGTGAACCTGCAGAGAACTCGGATAGTGAAAGTTCATCCCTTTCATCTATGGAAGAAGGGGAAATTCGGGACAGTTCATGACAGTTCTTTGAGAAGAGGGTGGAATGAGCATTTTATATTTTTATTATTATTATTTAATTAAATCTGTATACAGCAGAGTTCTCAGAGGTTTGGTTTGGCTTCCTTCACTAAAGGCAGCACTTCCAAAGTGCCTGCCTATTTTTGGATTTAGTAATGCATATTTAGGGATGTAAATAAAGAGATTGCTGGTTCCAGAAAAAAATGGTATTCTTATTTAATTGCACCTTTTTTTCCATGTATCTTTAATAAATCAGAGCAACACGAATTCAAAGTTTCCAGGTTAGCTTCAACAATATATTTTTTTCTTTTGTCCTAACACCTCAGTGTCTGATTTCTGAGTTTAACTATCCAATTTGCATATTTATATATAGATTTGAGTCTTAATGCTTAAACTTTCTAAAAAAAAAACCCCACTGGTGTTTCATTAGATTACTTTTCTTTTAGGGTATTCTGTTGTCATGCTGAGCTGCTGCAAATGATCTTAATTTACTTCTGACTTTAATCTTCTGTGATGACATTTTGGGTGCTTGGTGCAATACATTATTTTTTTTCTTACTTGGTTGCATCTTGTTTAATGTGTTAAGGACAGGTCAGACCATGTTTTCAGAGTGGCATGTTGCTGTATGTTTAACCTTCTACCCTGATCTTCTAATTTAGCATGGGTTTTAAAATTAATAGAAATTGATACATAGTGTCACTAGTGCTAATATCTTGGACTTCTAAACAACGGTTAAGTTATGCATCTCATAACTAGTTTACGAACTGAAGCCAGGTATTGTAAATATTTACTGGAATATCAACTAAATTTACCTTAAATTTACTTTAAAACAAATAAACCTTTTTTTAAAAGTCCTGTACTGTATCATCTGCTGACAATAGAAATCTGTTGTTAACTTCTGGGAAGATTTCTGTATCCCAGACCGCCTACCACTGTATTTGTGGGGTCGAACTATGCACTGCAGGCTGTGTGAGGCAGGTGGGCTCCTCTGCATGCTTGCACTGGGGAGTTCTCAGGAATCAGCACAGGCAGTGTTGGGTTAGTTTGCAGAGGTCTAGCTAAGTGAGCATCTGTAAAGTCTTAAGGACATGATCACTTTGTAAACAGCTCTGGTGAGGTTGTTGCTGCCATTGTTCTTATCCCAGTCTGTCTCCTGCTTGAAACCAACACCTTTGTGACAAAAGTTGGTGGCATGGGATGCACACCAAGCTGCCATGAAGGTGATTTTTCAGTCCTGAGTCGTCTTCTTGCCACTGCCAGCATTATAGGTGGAAAGACACAGAAAGCAGTGACAGAAATTTTTGAGGTAACAGGAGGCTGTGGCAGCAATATGGGAGAGGGATCAAGCTTCCAGACTCTCAGTCCAGGCTTCAGGGCACAGGGCTGTCAGTTCCTTACCAGTCATGCTGTGGGGAGAGGATTTTTGAGATGTTTTAGAAGTTACTTTTTTTCACACCTTTGCAAATAAATGGTCATTAGAAAATTGTTTGCTGTGACATCTAGCTACTGAAGTTCAGAAAGAGTGTCAGACCTTTGTAGTCACATACTACTTTTTCTCACAGTGGTATCACATGTCCTTTCCCTTGTGTGTTTTGCAATCCCTGGTAAAACAGGGAAGTTTTTCTTCTTGCCTGGCAGTAGCCACCTGTGCTCTATTTTCTTTTTTAGTCATTGTTGGTCCTCTGCCCACCTCTTGTTTCAGTGTTTGTTTTTTTAACCCTTTTTAAAGGACCAGGATTCCCCACTATAGGTGCTGCTTTCATATTTTTTCAGTTCAGTGAAAATGAATAAGCTTTTCCTAATCAGTGATTACTACATGCTGACTTGGTAGCCACAAATTACTTTAAACCAGTCTTGAACTTGTTCATAATAACACCGATAAAAGAGCAGAACAGCAAAACTGCCACAGTTCATTTGCCAGAAAATGTTTCATCTGGAGTAAAAGCGTGGCATTTCTGTTAAGATTCATAGCACACAGTGGAAATGAGTTCTGCAAATATTAGTGTTGATCTGCATGTGTCTGTTATTAGTCTTTGGCTGAGGAACGCAGATTTGTAATTTGCATTACTTTCCTACACTCGTGGAGGTTTTCATTAATTGTATGAGAGGATTTGCCTGTGGGGTTTTTTTTCTATAAATCTAGTTTAAACTTCCTTGTAAGTCAAATGCAACCATAATTTGTTTTCAAATTAAGATGCTGTTAAATCTATCCTTCACGTTTTAATTTTTTCCTACCATAAAGAAGGTTTTAAAAAATTATTAAGTAGCAGTTCTGTGGTGGTTACTAGAACTGAAATTTCCCAAACAAAGCTGGGAATCATCTTCCAGAGTTGAACCAAATTGAGAGTTAAAGGCCTTGGTAGCATTTGCCATTCATTCCCAGGTTACTGTTTACCTATTTTTATTTAGATTTGATAGCAGTTACACTAGTTGGAACAATGATGAGTCAAATGCAAGCCAAGAAGAAATTCAGTTATTTTTATTCAGTTTTACTAAATGTTTTCAATTTTTGTTCATAAAAAATAGTCAAAATGGTGGTCTCTGATTAAAAGCACAGCCTTACTGATCACAGTTGACCAATGCAGGTCCTGCAACAGTGGTAATTCCAGTACTAATAAGGTTACTGTTTTAGTGAAAGTTTATGCACTTTGGCTGGGCAGATGGTTTTTAACACTTTCATAGGCAGTTAGGGGAAGTTTTTAATTCCTGAGTGACTTAACCCAAAACAAGCATCTTGTAATAAAATGAAGAGTGAAAATGCATCTTTAAAAGCTGTATCTTAAAATTTCCAAGACTTGAAATTTAAGACAGGGAGTTAAGGCTGCATGGAAGACTTCAGGTCTGTCCATTTTGTAATCATTATATGAGGATCCCTGCAGGACTCTGCCTTGTTTCGGCACAGATGATGTCTGTGAATGAAAATTGTGTGATGCTGTTCTCATATTCATTCAACACCTGCTTGCATTGAGGGCTTGATTTTATGCCTACTACACATTTATTTTTGTCTGTAAACTACTTGTCACAGAAGGAACAAGCTATTTGTGAGTAGTGTTGTTACAGCATTTATTTTAATGTTTAGACTTCCCAGGTTTCAAACCCTGAACCCTCACAGCATGCTGGAGCTAAAGGACCATCAGCTTACAAAGCAAAGAGTAAAAGCTTTTGTCATGAATGAACACACTACTTTAAAAAATTAAAAGCTTAATGAAGTCATCCCTTTCATGAGCCATAAAGAACAAAAATATGGCATAGCTAAGCGCATAGGAATAGCTGAGAGTAGGACTGAGTCAGCCGTATGAGAGAACTTGGTTGTTCTCCTTTTTTGTATAACTTCCTAGGGGTATGAGGCATAAGTTACTGAGCTATCCTGGATAAACAATGTTATACCCCCTGTCAGTGTAACAACTAAGTTTTGAATGAACACATCTGAATTCTAGGTTTTACTGTAATTATCTCTGCATTGGGAATTGTTGATCCGTAGAGGAAAAGAGGGTCATGCCTCAAGATGTGTGGTTGTGCTAGGTCTTAGAGGCATGCTGGACTGATGTTCCTTCTGTTAAACAGTGCAGTTTTACTTTGCGTTAGGGGTAAAACTGTTTGTCGTGCAGAGCATGCACTCTGATCTAAAAAAGTGCATAAATTTCCAAGTTCACCGGAGCACTGAGAGCAAGTTCCACCTATGTGTTGTGTATAAGCACGGCTGTGATTCAGAACTTGCACTGCCAGATACGGCTGTTCTCTATTGACATCTGTAGGAACTGAGCATGTATAACACCTTACAAGAGCAGGCTTTCAAAGAGTAAATACAGAGCTGTGATGATGTAACTTCAGGCCATATTTGGTCACAAACACTTAATTTTGCTTTCTGAAGTCCCACACTCTTTTCCTGAAAATATTTATTCTTCCTCCCTCCAAAGGAAAAAATATCTTGAATTTGTGTTTATGTTGTTGCTATGACATTAGTTAAACTGTATGCAGATGCAGGTTCTGTTAATAAGACAAAAAAACCAAAAAACGGTGTATTTCAGTGAACAAAGATTACCCTGTGTTTGTATTAAAATGTTGCTATGGCAGTGCATATGGTTTTATTTGGTGGAAATTTGTGGTGAAGGAAGTCACATGTATGCAAGACAAACAAGAAATGGCAGCAAAACCAACTTGAAATAAATACTGAAACTGAAAGGGAGGTTGCAGATGACATGTAAAACCGGGAAAAACAAGGATAGTTGTTTTGCTGCCTGTCTGTGATTTGATAACAGAAATATGTTCCCACTGTGTCCTGCTGGGTCTCAGTCACCCATCGGACAGTGACTTAGCTCTAACGGTGTTTCTATTGCAAGAGCTTCTTTCCCTCGTTGGCTCTGTGCATTTTAACATTTTTTTGTTTTGGAAGCAAAGTTCCACTGGCTTGGCCTGATTTCACCATGGCTAACTTTTCCTGATGAAAAGCATTTCCAGGCTGTCTTACTGTAGTAGGCTTTTTGGCAGGAAAAAACAATATAGTGCTAAAATACAGAAAGCCACTAGAGCCTTGCCTACCTTTGGGGCAAGGGGAAGTCTTTGTGGACTTACTGGCTGCTATTAGTGATAGAAACAGTGAGGTTTTGTTTTGTTTGTTTTTTTAAACTGGCACAGTAGTCCTCATATTTATCTAATCCTTTTGCGTGAGGCTTCTTTTTGCATCAGTACAGCTGTTTGTGGGGTTGCATAACAAATCAGAATGGGTTAAAAATAATCTGCCAAAGCAGCAGGGATAAAAATGAGAGAGGAGACGGGGTCTTGATTTAGAGAACAAATCAGAACGCTGGGAGCTGGCTGGCTTCTGCAGGATCCCGGCTGGTGGAGAAAGCAAAAGTGGTTTTAAAATCACATTGCTGCTTTCTTCCTATCATTCCAGTTCTGCTTCAAGAAGGAGGAAGAAGTGACGGTGAAAGCTGCTATTGCCTTTCCATTCCTTGCTGCATTTTCTACTCAATCCTATTGTAGCCCCAGAACTTGTCCATTTTGCCAAGAGTTCCAACAGGGAGTAGAGATATGCCTAAGTGAGGTAAAAATGAAGTTGGTGGATGGGGTGTAGATATGCAGGAAAAAGAGAAATGGGTGGCATTAAAAGCTTGCCCGAGAAGTCCCCAGCACTTTCGTATCTAAACTTTTCAGTAGTATCTCTTTGTTGATCTTTTTTCCTACCTCTGCTTTCAGCTGTGCTTGGGCATGCATATTGATTTTAATGGGGTTGTTCCACTACAGCACAAGTATGTGCTTCTGTAGAGTAAAATATGTTTTCCTGGTTTAAGTTCTCCTTAATAGACTTGCTGGTTTTATGGCACAACATCTTGATGTCTGATTTTGTCAAATTCCTGAACTAATTAGGATCTAACCTGGTTGGTTTGAGATGCTGAAGGAAATCTGTAGCTTCAGAGAAGCTGGTGTTTGACTCAGTCAATATACTGGGCTTCTTTTGATCTGGTGTTCAACCAGGGTTCTCAAAATATTGCTGGACTACACTGCCGACTGTTTAGCTGATCTTATAATGGAGTTCCTTCATTCTTACTGAAACACCATTCATCATGACATTAAGCTGTTAGTGTATGTGTCCTAGCTAGATTCCAATCTGGCAAATCTGTGCACCCTACCTTTAAATTTTTTGCCTAGTAAATGACAGCCTTACAAAATTTTGTGTAATCTTTTCTTCCTGGACAGTTGCTACATTCCATGCCGTAAGCGGTTGTATTTCAAGACAAATGAAGTTGCTTATGTGAATGGTGCCTTGGGGTCTTTCAGGAACTTCTCCAATATAAATTGTGTATGTAGAAGTCATAGCTCTAGTTTTTCTGGGGGGAAAAAAATCATAGCATACCAGATACCATCTATTCAGTTTCTTGGTGTTTGGTCTTTACAGGATAATACAGACAGATGCTTATTGTATCATTTTGTTGTTGAAGTCGTCTTTTACAGAATTTATATTTTTCTAGACTCCAAATCTCACTGCAGTTCAGTGCAGTTCAGTTGGTCACAAGCTGAAATGCATTTATAGGTATCTCCAAAGCTAGTTGTAAGTTACTGCTTTCACCGTGGTACCTCCACATTTCTATGTGCTATTTTATACATGGCTGTGTAACGTGGACAAAAAAACCATGAAGATGAAAACAAGGACATGTCAAGATGAAAAACCAGGCTTGAGGCAGAGAAGCCAGTAAAACTACCCAACCTTCCCTTGCAGCGTGCTGAGCACTCTGGGCACTGCATGGAAATAGTTCCACTGATTAAACAGGAGTAAACTAAAATGCACACGTGCATCAAACTGCTTTTCTGCAGGATTAGCTCAGAAGGGCAAGCATCTGGCAAGAGCAAGCCTCTGCTGTGACACGTTTAACTGCTTTTGTGTAGGTAGGTAGCTTTGACTTCCAACTCCGAATGACGTCCCACTGCAAACTTTGTTTCAGTCCTCAAGACCTGGGGGGGATTTATTCACTTCCAGTGGGCTGTAAGCACTGGAAATCCTCCCATGGCAGCGCCACTGATCCACAGTGTCTCTGCCTGTTCCTGTGCAGCCTACTGGCTTCCCACCAGTAGTGGGGAGATGGGCCTGTTTCCCAGATGTCCACTGGAGGGTCAGGCAGCCCTGTGGGCTCCGCAGTAATTTATATATGGAGTGTAGAGGTTCTCAGGGCTCAGCGAGGGTTAATTTATAGCTTGGCTGTCCCACTGTCGGTAAGATGTTAGCTTTTCCTCCATCTGCTGCTCATTCAGGAGAGTGAGCTAGCAGCATCCCATGAGAGGATTTAATGTAATCATGGAAGTCTGTTTTCTGCATATTCCTGCTTTTATTTTGTTTCCTGTGATGCAGCACTGAAGGAAGCAAAAATTTTGTCTTTACTGTGTCGCCTTCATTAGTAGGGAAGATTTTATATATAATCCTGATATTATAGCGGCTTCCACCATCAAACCCTCATAAGTGCGTGCATTGAATACAAGACTACACATTCCTTCGGTCCTGAAGTGTAGTTTGACAAATGCTCCTTTTGGCGGCAGCACCAGATTCATCAAACTGCCCCGTGCCACCACTCGCCATCCTCGGGTGACCCCAGCACTTGCACCCGGACAGCTGGGTGGGGGGCTGGCGTGACAGATTGGAGCCACTTAAAAATAAACACACAAAGGACCAGGGTCAGACATAAGAGGGGAGAGTGGGATTGCTGAAGCAGAGGCTGCTGCAGAGAGGACAGTGCCGAAACGTGAGCCCACAGGCTTCAGCGGTGCTGCTGGCCCTTCTGGGGTGCCAGGGCTCCCCAGAGAAGCGTGGGGGTCTCCTGGGGTCTCCCTGCTTAGGGGAGCTCCACAGGGCACAGGTGGCTTTATTGTCAGGGTTTGAACTACTTGATGGCCTGGCATTGAAATGTGCTCACATCTTACTGCTTTCTGTCATGTACATTATCTATGATATTCCTAATTCTGCGTCTGTTAGTATTCACCTTGAAGAAGGATATTGATATCTGAGTTTTTGACCAAGAAATAAAATCATAGTTGTGCTCGTTAACCTTACCTGTAAGCTCTGCTCATCACACTTAAAGGAACCTGTGCTTTTATCACTTACATTTCCATGCCTAGTATTTTGGGTTTTTTTCTGCTGGAACAACAGATACAAAGATTTCAAAGCGAGTGCAAAGATGATACGCAAAAAAATTACACTGATTCCTTTTATAGCATTGGGAATTGTGGATTTTAGTAGCTTTGCCATGTATCATAATTGTGGAATGCGAGCAGTGAGGACTATACGGATGATAATCAGTTGGTGTGAGATCCCAGCCCTGGAAGAATTATGGTTCATTTCAGTGGGGTTCATTCCCTCTCTTTATAGCAGGATACTTTTGTTTAGTGTATTTTATGCTTATGTTTGCATGATCTGCTCCCGCAGCCCTTATTCTCCCAACAGTACATTTTTCTAGTGAGCAGATTACAGAACCACCCCTCTTCTTGATGAAACACGGAAAGCCCAAAGTGCAAGTTGTAAAATCCAGGGCCTGGGTAGAGCCACACTTTAGGAGGAGTTGGGAGGGCCACTCTGTGTACAGTGTGAGTTACAGACATACAGTCTACGCACAATATAGTTACACGTGTATGTAACTTTTCGGGGCTGTTACTTACATTGGTTTGAAGATGGTTGTCATTCAATTTAAGTGACACTGGGGGTGGTGGGGAATGCACAGGCAGCTTCTGTGTGTCTGCGAGCAGTGTATTCCTCTTCCTCTCCTTGTGTAGTAACCCAACATCGAAACCTGACAATTCCTCAGTGAGTGGCTGATGCAGTGAAGTGTTCTGTGCTAGATATGAGTAGAAGCCAAGCAAAAGCACTTCACTACATTTTTACACCTTTCCTGTCAACAAATATTGTACAGACAAGTTTAGGTACAGCAGAGACTGGTGGCCAGGTGGTGAATTCCAAAACAGCTCAAGTTTTGAATGCCTTGGGGGAGAGAACTTGACTGAGCAGAAGAGAGATGGTTGTAATTTCTCAGGCAAAGCATTAGCTGCCAGAGATGAGCTGCTGAGATATTTGGCCGTTTATTTTATTGAAATAGTTATGTCTAATAAAAAGTTGACTCTTAACCACTTTGCATCTAACTATGTGACACTGGGTGCCACCCCTTCACAATTCCAAAACCTCAAAATCAGTCTCCATGTTTTTACGAGAAGTAGCTTTATGGGAGTATGTTTTTCTGAGAACTAAAAAGTAACAAGGAGGACAAAAAAACCCCAAACCACTCTTGTAGGTTTCCTTTCAGTCTTATCTGTAGAGCAGCTTTATGCTAACCAGAACAGTACAAATGTTTGATGCTTTCTCAGATCCTCCTCTAATTCATTTTTTAAATGTCATTTTCTTACCACGTGCCAGCTAGCTAGCTTACAAATCCCTTGGTTAGCCAAATGTCATCTGTGTCCCACAGTATGAAGTGTACTTACATATTTAAAAAGTGGGGAGGTGAGGAAGAGTAGCTGCTTTGCCTTTTACTCTATTGGAGAAGTACTTGAAATTCCTCACATTCTTCTCCTGTTAACAGTATGTTTACTTTTCATCACTGGGTTATTAGGATTAACAAAAGTCATTGCTTCAAGCTCATTTAATTTGAATTTAGTGAAAGCAAACTACCTCCTGCAGACAACATTCTTCTGCCCGCAGAAATGTATTCATTTGCAAAAAGCAGCCACCAAAAAATGTGAGACCTGAGGACCACTTCCACCCCAATGTTCAACATCACTGTGCATGCACTGCATTCTAATGAAGTACCTTATGTTGCAAATTCCAGGACAGTTTGAATAATCTGACAGTCTAATTAACATTTCAGTCTCTCTATCAAACATTTGCTTTCACTGCCAAGTGGCTTTTTCTGTATATACTTTCTAGAGCGTGGGGTTGCAGACTGCATACACTACTTCAAAAACATCATTTACCCAAGAAATTAGACAGCTTTCTAGTGCATTTCTGCATCTGTAGTAGAGCTTGTTTTAGTTTTTAAAAAAAATCTAAGCTTTTCAAAATTGAAAGTTTTCACAGAAAGCTCTTGCATGTGCTGCATTTAAGTATGTTGCCTATCAGGATGCTCTCCTAAGAGTAGTTAGGTAAATATTTCTTTATTAAATGATTAATTCCATAAATAAATTCTTTTAATTCATTGAATATAAAATTAAAATCATTTACAACTTATTCCAGTATTACAGGGGCTGGAAGGGGTAAAAAAAACCTCAAAGAAAAACACAAAAAGCTACAGTTTGATAAATAAAATACTCAGCTTTAAAACAACTGATTTCTGTTTGCCATTAAACTAGTTGGTACATAATAGCTGCCACTGTGAACACCCCACAAGTGCCCACCTCAGGAAGGAATGTAACTTCCAATTTGGTTGGGAAAGGGTGAAAGAAAATGGAAGGAGGGGGAAGAAGCATAGTGTTAAATTGAACAGGATAGAAAGAGTTTTCATAACCGGAACAAAACATTTATCTGATCACTTACAAACAGAAAACAGTATATAATTAGATAAGGTGCTCCAAAAAGAAGCGGTAAAGTTGCTCCAGTACTATGAAGCTTTAAGTATGCTTAAATCTGTTGCGTTAGTGTCCAGTTGCACAGTGCACTCTTGTAACATCTCAATGTTGCCCTCAAATGGGCAAGGCACCATTTCCATCAAAGGTCCTTTCTCCATGGCTGGTTACTTCAAAATTCTGTTTAGCATCCCACCCCCAACACAACTTAGTCCCTAAATTTGTGAATGTCATTGACTAATCTGTAGTAGGGATAAGCTTCATTTGCATGCGGACAGTTGTAGTTGCACCGGCAGGACTGGATCATCATGACGCTCTTGGTGAAGGTTTCCCCATCGTCGCAGCGGAACCTGATCTTGACAGTCCTGGTCTGCTGGGGCGTACAGCACCTGCCATCCACGCAGGAGCCGCAGTACTTGGGGCGGTACTTCTTCACGCTGGAACATCCGGCATAAGTAAACTTCACTGGGGATGGGGACTTCTTAGTCTTGGTGCATTTTTTTCCCTTCTGTAAAGGAGAGGCAACGATGTTATTAGCAGGAGATTCTTCTCCAGCCTTCACCCTCTACCCAAAGCAGTTTGGAAAGAAGAGAAGCACTAAAGAGTCTGTATTTACCTTTAGGGAGGCATAGCTAGGCTGGCCACATGGCCTCACTTCACATATCCTGGTCTCTTTGATGAGCTTGCAGTCAGGATTGTCGTTGGTAACCCTTGTGGAGATGCCAGTTCCACACGTCTTTGAGCACTGGGACCAGGAGGTTGTTTGCACAATGCATTTGGGATTCTCAAAAGCTCGGCTTTGTGGCTCGGATCCAAAAACTGGAAAAGAAAAAGAGGGCTTAGCCTAAATATGTTCTCTCACTGGGTTTACTTTCTTTCCACCGGGCTCTAAGGAGCCGTGTGGCCATCTTCCCGCTTCCTCCCCTTAACTGCCGCTGTCACACAGATTAGCCCATACTCACCAGGTAGCATTTTCAGGCCTCCTTTCACAATGGCAATCAGCTCATTGTTCCTGGTTAGTTCGCCTTCGGAATCATCCAGGCCGAACTCTTTGCTGAAGAAGCCCTCCAGCTCATCCAGCGCGTCCTTGCTTTCATCGCAGACCCACTCTTCGCAGCACTGCCCGGGGACTTTGACCAGCCTGGGGCTGGGACAGCCCAGGTTCGGAAGGGAGAGCTCCTGCGGGCAGAGCGGGATGCAGCCCACAGCTCCATCTATGCACGTACACTGGTGTTTACAGTTCGGCTGGAAGCTTTCACCGTTCTGGTAGATTTTGGAGTTGTATTCACACGGTCTGCCCTCGGACTGCGCTGCAGAGATCAACAGAGAGGGAAAGGAGGAAAGTCAGCGGCGGGAGTCGCTGGTTTAAGCGCAGGTATTTGCTGGTCTGTTAAATTCAATTTACGGCGGAGCTCCCTACAATCCCCCGGAGACGCGGGGCCAGAACAATAAGTTAGTCAGGAATCACTTTTCCTTATGTGCGTTTAGCGGAGCCCAGACATACTGAATCGCATTCCAGGCCGCTGAAGTCATGTGCCTTTCTGCCAAGCTACCAACAACAAAGCATAACCATACATGGACTCGAAATTACTAAACTTCGGCGCTACGGGGAGCGGGGCTTTTCCCCGAGGGAGGCGGGGGGCAAGCCGCTTACCTCTGCAGATGCCCTTCAGCGCGGCGGGGCTGGCGCCGAAGTTGCACTCCAGCCCCTTGGTGTGGTCGCAGGGCTGCGCCCGGCTGCAGTCCTCGTTCAGCTGCTTGGCGCAGACCTTGCAGCAGCCGCAGCCGTCGGGCACCAGCCCCACGCCCGGGGCGCACTGCGGCACGGCCGCCGGGCACTGGCAGACGGCGGGGCAGGGCGAGCCCAGAGCCTGCGGAGCGGAGCAGAGCGGCGGCCGGTCAGCGCCGGGAGCGGAGCGGAGCCCCCCCCGCCGCCTCCCTCCTCCTCCTCCTCCCCCCGGCCCGGTCCGGGCAGCGCCGCGGCACTTACCAGGCGGGCCAGGCAGAGGAGAGCGGCCGCCAGCGCGGGGCGGGTGCCGGCGGAGCCCATGTCTATCGCCGGCGGTGCGGGAGCGGCGGACAGCGGGAGGCTGCGAGCGGGAGCGGGGCCGGCGCGGTCTGAGGCGGCAGCGGGCGCGACCGCCTTATATGGGGCGCGGGGCCGCCGCGTGCGCCGCGGCGCTGACGTCGCGCGTTCCGGGCCGCGGCCGCGTCCAGCGCTCGCGGCATCCCAGGAATGCGGCTGGCGCGCGGCGCGGCCGCCCCGCCCCGCCCCGTCTCCCGGCCCCGCGGCCGCCGGCGGCGGCCCTGCCGCGGGGGGTCCCCCCGCCCGCCCCTGCCGGGCCTGCCGCCCGACGGGCCCCGACGGGGCTCCCCCAAGCGCTGCGGGGGCCGCGGGGCGGGCGCTCTCGGCGTGGGGCCGGGGCACGGCGCGCCCCGGGGCCGCGGAGGCTTTGCCCCGTTAGGCGGCTCTGCCGGCTCCCCGCCGTGACCCTCGCAGACGCGCCCGGACGCGGGGACGCTTAGATACGGAGCTTTATGCGTTCGGGGCCGCGCCGGGGAGCGGGGAGCGGGCACCGCCGCCCGGCCCCCCCGCGCCGCCGGCAGCGAGGGGGGCGCCTCTGGCCCTGGCACCGCCGGGCTCGCTCCCTGCGCCCCCCACACCGCACCCCGGCGGCACCCGGCGCTTTGTCGTTACTGCCGCCGCCGGAGGGAGAAGCAAAACGTGTCGGGTGGGCGCGGAGCCCGGGGCCCGGCGGTGCCCAGCGCCCGGCCAGGTGCCCGGTTTCCAGACCGGGAACGAGATGGCGGGGGACCCCGGGCCCGCAGCGGGCCGCCCCTCTTCCACCGGTTTACTGTGTCCCTCACGCACGTTGGCGGCCTCGAGTAGTATTTCCTTGTTGAAGCTTAAGATTTGGGGCCGGGGAGGAGAGTTTAAGCTTCTGTTGTGGCGTCTTTTCTTTTCATGGCCGTAAGTATTTCCAGATGGGGATTTAGACACCAGACGTAACAATATTTCCATATTTGGTATAGCAGTAGCCTGCATTTTTCACATTTTTCTGCTCTGTTATCCAACCACAAAGCATTCTTGACAGCTTCAGATGTTGTTAAATATAGCCTTAACTTGTGTTCCCAGGGCAGGAAATTCTTTGGAATTCCTGTTTTTCACGCAATCTGTCTATCATGATTTAGGAGAATTGCGCTGGAGGAGCCAACTGGCGTTCTACTGCAGTTTTGCTCCCTTATTGAAAAAAGCCCAGCAGTTGGGTTTGCTACCCAACGGCGTTACAATAAATCCCCATTCCAAGGATTTTTCTTTGCAAATGAGATTGTTGTTCCTAACATGAGTTTGGGGTTTGCCTTTTTTTTTTTTTTTTCGATCGCCTTCAAGGCTGGAAGGTTGAGGAGCAGACTCCGAGGAGAGGCGAAACCTTACAAAAAAAACCCTCCAAAGCCCATGAAAAGCGGAGGGGGGGAGGGGGCGAGGGAGACAGTGCAGAGGGAGGGGATGCGAAGAGGAGGGGGATGTGATTAACCTGTCTGCGTCGCATTTCCATACAGTAAGTGTCTGTGCGCGCCGCCCGTCAAGGATGGGCATTGAGGGAGGGGGAGCCGCAGCAGCCCCGCTGCTCGGAGGAGCGAAGCCCAGACGTCTCGTCGCCGGCCCGGTGCCACTGCCGAGGGGGCTACAGAAAGGAGCGTTTCACGGGGACTGAGTGGGGACTGTGCACATGGCTGCGGGTAAGTGCTGCTCCCGGCGCTGCTCCCCCTGCGCGGGGGCCGGGGGCGCGTCTGCCTGCGCGCCCCTCAGCGTGCCGTGCCGTGGTGGTCTGTATTCCCGCACCAGCAGGAATAAGAAGGCGGCCTTGTTGGACCTTGCCGGAGCCGCAGAAAGGGGGGTTTGTTGTTGTCTTGGGAGCGCTGCTCCTGGACGCGGCTTTGGCCGGAGGAGTGCGGCAGGGGGACGCTGCCTGCCAGGGCTGCGCGGCCGACACGAGGGGGGGGCACAATGGAGCCCCTGTCTGCGGCCGGGCCGGGCCGGGCCGAGCCGGGCCGGGCGGCAGCGGCGGCCTCCAGCCGCCCGGCGGGCTGTCCAAGACCACACCGGTTTGCTTCGCTCCCCCAGCGCGCATCTTTCTCTGAGCGGCCCCAGCCGCGCGGGACGGAGCGGGCGGACGGAGGCTGCGCATCCTCGGCGACCCTCCCGCAGAAACCCCCCGCGGCCCCGTGCAGCAGCCCCGGGGGGAGCGGCACCGGCACCCCGGACGGCACCCCGGGAGGGCACGGGGCGGCCTCTCCCCGCGGGGTGATGCCGTGAGCCCGGGGACGGGGGCAGGGCGAGGGGTGTCCCGTCGGAGGGGACGGGGGTGCCGCTCCCGGCCCCCCGCTCCGGCCGGGATGTCCCCGCGGCGGTGGCCGTGCCGGGCAGAAGGGACCTGCCCCCAGCACCGCCGTCCCCGCCCCGGCGGCGCCCAGGCCCGTCCCAGGCCAGGCCCGACAGAGAGTTCCCGTTGTGGGTTTTCACACACACACACACACACACACACACACGATTTATTCTGTTCGTGTTCTTCTTTTAATTCAAGTAAATCAGATCGATGTTTTACTTTGTGGTGGTTTTGTGGTTTGGGAAAGGTGATGGGATGAAAGCTTAGGGCACTCTTTTGCCCAGAACTTGCTCTTCAGAAGGCAGCAGTGGTTTTCTTCATCACTTGTATGACTCGAGATTTGACCAGAAAGGACAATAGCTGAAAAGGTCTTTAGTTACACACTGCTATCTCGTAAGGCTGCCAATATATACCATTTAGTGCCATTTCTGATGGCAGGAGGTATTTTATGCATCCATTAAGAACTGGACAGAGACCACCGGCGAACTTCGATGGCTGCCAGTAATGGTAGTAATGACTTTCCATCCCTACTGATTTGGCCGAGCCCCAGCTGGTGACGAGGAGGAGCAGGGCTCCATCCCGTTTCCAGACTCCAAGCTCTCCAGAACGCCAGGGTTCCCTTGGTTTTATAGGTGCATGTTTTTTTCTGTGGTAATCTAGTTTTAAAACTCTAAGGTGGTTTTTAGATAGAGAATCTGACTCGTACTTTTTTCCCAGGATGACTCTCTACACGGCAGCATTGCAATCAGGAGGAACAGGTTTGCGATTCAACACCCCTCAGTTAATGAAATTTTTGAAAAATTTTCAAAAATTCTGAAATAGCAGAAGAAGCTAGCACACCAATGCATGGTTAAATTGGCCAGTTTTGCTTTTCAGGGATTTATGCAAATATTAGTTTATTTAATTACATCTAATTTAAGGACACGCACCAAGCATTTTGCTTTGATCTATGACTTTCACAACATTCAGCAAATGCCACAGGAAAAGTCAATGAATAGCGCCTTTTCTCACTTGGTTTTGTGTCTTACCACACATCCACACAACGCTGATGGGAAACTGTAACTGAACCTACGTTTGCTCAGAAAAAGGTCACTTTGAAAGCTTTGAAGCACCTTTTAACAAACCTGTCCTGAATTTCAAGTAGTTGACAACACTTGAGATGGGTTGAGTCTCTTTGGAGTTCAGGTTAGACTGTGACCCTTTCATAGGCTTTCCCTGCACGAGTTTCCCTGTCAGAACCCATGACCCAGTGTTTACCTTCCAGGCTGTGCCTACATCTCCTGGATATGTCAGGAAACAGGAAAAAATGTGGATTATCTTCCTTTTTTAGAATTTGTTCAGTGTAACGTATTGTTCCAGACCTTTGTTGTCCTGAGTGAACTGGGAAATACTCCCTGCTTTACGTCATTAGGAGTATTTTACTGGCTCCTCACTTTATGTGCCATAGGCAATCGCTGTTTGTCTGGTAAAGTCTGCTGGGAGCTTGGCTAACGCAAAGCAGAAATTTGAAACAGTTGGCTTATGTAGCAGGTATTACAGATTTACTGTGTATATCCTGTCATTTTCACAGGCCTGTGTCTCTCCAGGGAAAGGACTTTCCAGAGAAACAAATCAAGAAAAAATAACTGGTTTATCTTCCTTCCACCCAGTGTCAGTTTTTCATGGCCTTGCATAGGGATTGCAGAGTGGCAAGAAGTGCTGTGTAGGATGGAGGCTCCTCTGGTTGCTGGTACTCCTGCGGACAGTAAGTATCCAGCACCAAACTGGAGCACACCAGAGGTTTACAATCATGTGAATTCTGGAGAAAGATCTTACTAAATCCAGCTTCCAGCCCTTTTTTGTACTGTGTTTAATTTCGTCTTCCTCATTCTCTTTTTCTTCTGCCCATCCTTTACCATGTATTTCTTCTGTCGCTCCCCTTTCTTCTGCTTTTCCTTGTTCCAGTCTTTTTTTCCCTGTGGCCTTCCCTCTTCTGGTGTTTACCTACCTCAGGCTGGGCCTCTCCCGCAGCCGCTGCCAGGCTGCTGGTTCCTGCGGCACTAAATCAGTCCTCCCAGAGTCAATGGCTCCTCTCAGTCACTCACAGGAGGTGCAAATCCAGTGGGGCAAATTAAGCATAGCGACACACAGGCAGAGCGGCTGAGTAGCCAGAAGGCTTCAGCAGCTAAAATTCAAGTGGGTTCAGATTTTTTTCTTGCTTTGATTTGCTCAGAGTTTATGCTGAATTCTTCTGAGTATGGCATTTCCTATTTGTTTTCTTCCTCTTCCTTACTGCTCTCCCTTCAGCTATGCTCATGCCTGTTAGTTTTTGTATAGTCTCTGCCTTGCCTGTGCTTTCTAATATTTTGGAGGGTTTTGCTTTGCAGCATTTGTGCACAGACAGGCACTTTGCTTTGTAGGTGTGCTGCATTTTCCTCTCACTGCTGTCAAGGTGTCACAGAGGTTCCCGTTGTCTGAAAGTGGAAGGGGGACTTGTGAGCCTCCTAACCCCACAGGGAAGCAGAGAAGGGAAGTTTGATGTAGCATTCCGTTGTGCTCATTGCTGCTTCAGTGTGTGAACTGCACCGCTACACAGATGAAAGGACGTAGCAGCGTAACAGAGGCAAGAAGCATCCCTACTGACGGTCCGTGTGTTCCTGTCGAACAGCTGACCGGCAGTACGTACTGCATGGCTTTCTCACCCCAAGCTGGATGCAGAAATGCAAAGCAGCCAGCTCTTGCTTAGTTCCTCCTAGGCTCAAAGTACCTTTGTCACTGTCATTCAGGGATCTGGCATTAACTTTATTTTAGTACCAGCCACTACTGTTTCCTCAGTGAGATAGTTGGATTACATAATATGTATTCACCTACTCTCATGCATGTGTACTTCAACACTAGACTACATTCAGAAGATGCAACTTGCATCAAGCTCATCCCTGTAGCTGAAGTCTGCAATTAAAAGACTATTAAAGGCTTTGGCTCTCTATGACACAAAAAAACCCCATCAGGTTGTCCTAGCAAGTACCTGGCTGGACATGGATTTCTTAGTCATGTCTGTTCATTCCATGTAGTCATGTAGCTTGCAAATGATAGCAATATAGCCTGACATCTTCTTCATATATTCTAGAAAAAGAATCTTCACAGCTGTGTCTCATGAGCTTGGTGAAGGAGGCCAAGGCATCAGGAGCATACACAGGTCCCTTCCTGGTGTCAGCTGAGAGGGAGGTCCCAGACAGAGATCCCACCCGAGAGAGTTAATCATCCCAAATGACCTCAGCAGAAACTTCTTAACTTTAAACTTTGGTCCTCAGAGTGCAGGATTTCCCGGTGGAGCAATGCATGCAAACTGCCATCTGTTAAGACAAAATGAGCAAACTCAAGATTGCTCATGATCGTAAGGAGTTTCTGGAGCTAGCTGAACCTGATTGCAGTCAGTTGGATTGTGCCCGAGAAATCCTCGATCAAAGCACACTTCTAGGCTGTGGCCCATAATGGTTGTCAGCTGCTGTCTGCCTCAGTCTGCATCTTAACTGCACCTCAGAGGCAACTGCCTCCTGCTTTTATCCATGTTGCAGGACTGCATGCCTCAGAATACACTCTCCTCTGTGTGTTCAGATTTGCTTGTTTGTTTTATTTTTCTACATTTGAAGTACATGTCAAACTCTTCTTTCCCCAAAGGTATTTTGTTTCATTATAGTTAATAATCACAGCTATGTTTCTTTAAGGTAAGTCTGTGTCAAAGCTACAGGAGCCCTCTGCCTTCCTTCTGATGCTTTTCCTCCCTCCCTGCTGATATGATGTGATGGAACAGTTTCTTGTTGCTGATACATGGACATTCAAAGGACTTGCCTAGCCTTTGATTTTAAGAACACGTTTTTGTAGCTATTTTCTTGAAAAAAAAATTAGTATTGATTAATATCTTTTTTTTCTTTGCACGCAAATAGGAGGGGAGGCCTGATCTGGCAGGATGCTGAATGTGCTCTGCCATGCAGTGAATTCTGTCACTTACTGTGCTTTCCAGGCTAGCTGCTGGAAATGTCACAGGATTAATTTCAGAATCCCCTGAGGTGTCTGTTGGCTTTGTCCGGAATCATTACTCATTCTCTGCTACATACACAAGCCTATTAAAACACGGCGAGATCTTAGTTGTGTTTGCTGCGTTACTGTTCATTTCCATTCTGTTCCATCTGGGCTCTTACCCTTTGCCAACCGATACGTTATGTGAGCACCTTACAGCAGCAGCTAGCTGTGTTCTTCTGTCGTGCATGCTTGTTTTATGGCACACACGAGCTAACCAGTGCAAGGAAGCCAGCCACAACCTCCTCCAGCGCTGTTCTGCTGCTGGAGATCGGTTACTTGTGCCGTTTTCTGGCTTGTGCCCCTCACTTCTAGTCTGTGATAGCGTAGTGAAAAAATCAATAGCAGACAAATAAGTAGACACGATGTCATCCTTGCAGATAGGGAGGACTTGCAGACAGCCAACAGACCATGTATTTGCTTTAAGAATGTTTGTGGAGACGGAGTTACGATCCAAGAATGTGCAAGTAGCTGCCCATCCCAGTGTTGCGTGCCTGCAATTAGGGAGAAGTGCTAAACTATCTCTAGACTTGATTAGCATCCAGATCCAAAAGATGTGTCTTACGCTGTGGAGCTGGTTGGGGTGATTTTTCTAGGGGAGTGAAGAAGAAACTATGTGAATGGAATCTCTTCCTCATCTTATCTCTGCTGCACGCTAAATTAAAACTGGAGGTAGCCAACTGGCAAGAGCTGGTGGGCTGCTCTGTGAAAGGGTCCTCATGTGGGCTCCATGCAGCAGTCAGGAGCAAGGAGCCCAGTGCCTCGCACAGACCCTTGGGGAGAAGGACATCTCTGTGAGTCTGCCAGGAAGCCTGCCTGCTGTTTTCCCAGGGACTGGTGTCCTCAGGAAGTAAAAGGTTAGCAGGGGCTATCAGCAGACTACTTTGGTTGGGAGACTTTTTTATGATTGCATTAACGTCTCTTTTCCTGTTGTTGTGCAGAAATTATGACTCCTGCTGTCGGTGTTGAGATGAAGGCAGGAGCACTTTCACATGGAGCAAGTATTAAAAGCTAACTGTTTTGTTAATCATAACAGAAAATTAGGGCTGGCTGGCGGCTACTTACTTTCAGAAATGTTGCTTTTGTCTTTGTTCTTTTAACTCTTTTCACTCATTTGTATCTTTTTGTACACAGTCAGCTACCTGTTTGTCACTGTCCACTCTCACTGCCTAACCTGGAGTCTTGCTTCTGAAGCTCCCCACAAGCTCAAATTTTAGACTTACGTGATAATTTGGGATCAGAGCAGAAAAATGGGAGATAGGATGGGTCTTTCAGGTGAGCAGTGTGTGATAAAGAGCAATCATGTTTGTAACCAATTGTGAGAGGAAAGCGTCTGGTTTCAAGGAATGGGCTTTTTTAGGATGTACCCATACGGTGTTTAACAGTGCCATGTCAAAATACAAATCATTGATTAAAGGTGCGCCTTACTTGTGCTGCTAAAAACACTTTTAGATTATACATGCTGAAAACAGTAAATATTTAATGTACAGGTTTACTTTTCCTCGTTTATAGAGAGCTCAGTGGGCCTGACAGAGCAGCTAGACAGATGTGTTTATAGCGAGCTCCCCAGGCAGGTACAATGCTGCAGTGTTCGGCCTGCGAGCACCGCAGGGGCATGCTTAAAAAAATAAAAGTGTTCCATTTACAGTGGGGGAAAAAAATCCTGAGAATGTTTCTATTAATATTAGCTGGTGTAAAACCCCAAATTCTACATTTCAGGTCTTACATATTTCAAAAATAGAGGACTAGATGGTGGTTGGTGAGGATATGGAGTAAGAAGTGTTCTCTCACATAGCCAGTGAAAGGGACAGTCAAGGTGGCAGTTCTTGCAGAAGAAGAGTGGTGTTGCTGATGAAGGTCAGGTGTGAAATAAAGAGTTCAGGAGTGAGCAGAGTGGGGCAGCAAACCCTGGGCATGGGGGAGCGTGGGTAGGTGGGTCCACAGGCCAGTGTGCCGTGCCTGTGGTTTGATACCGACTCAGAGCTGTGGTTCAGGACCACAGCTGAGATCCTGGATGTGCATGTTCCCAAAAGGTGAGAGGGACCAGATGCTGTGGGGAAAGCAAAATGCACGGAGCCCTCCCCACATGATGCAATGCACGTACCTCCCACACCTGTGAGATACTGACTGGGATGGTGGGCAAAGCACCTCCACATACAGGGAGATTCTTTTACATGTTAGCCTTGATCTTGGCTGAGGTCTTATCTAAGCACTAGCTTCTGATCTTGATTATACTGACGTTAAAGCTGATTTACCTGGTCAAAATTAATGGCATTAATTAATTGGCACACATTAATGAACTGAAACAACTGACACTTGAGTTTCTGGAGAGCTCCCAAGGAATGGGTGGCAGCATCTGCCATTCTCTGATTTCCTCAGAAGTTATGCTTGGCTGAGAAGTGAGTTTATTTTGATAATCTGATTAAACAGCTGGCAGCTTTTTAACTTTTGAAGAAAAAAGATTAACTTTTAAAAGGGGATTCATGGGCTGACTAACTTCTCAGGAAAGTTTTTTGTTCAAGAAAGTAGAGTTAGGAAGTAGAATTCTGTATTGGGGCTGGCTAAGCACTCTATGATTAAATATAGTTCTCTCTATATAAAATTTAATAGTCATCTCAGTGTGTGAATAAAACTTGGAGTCCTAGTGAGGTGGTTGTGCTTTCCCAGCAGCTTCACCTGCAGAGGACATCTTTCCCTGACTGCAGGTGACCTGCCATCTTGGTGACACAAGGGGATGGGGCCATCCCATGGGTACCTGCTCAGTGCAGGACAGCACCATCCTGGTAAAAGCAGCTCAGCACCTCTCCTTACTGGGGCCTTCCAGCACAGGGACGCTGGGCTGCTTTGCCTTTGAGCCCTGGCCACAGCTTCATTGTCTGCAAGCTCCTTTTCTGACAGATACGATGCATAGGCCAACCCATTGCACCTAGGAGCATCGGACAGGAGGGGACCAAGAGAAGGGGGCTCCTATGCTGAGCACTGGTATTGCCACAACAGCACTAGTGGCCATTGCACATCCAGAAGTGGCAGAATAATGCAACTCTTTCTTTGCAAGCTGAACTACAGGCCATGTTTCAATATGGCCCGCTCACGCCTCTGTACCGTGCTTTAGTTGTGAGCTGATTCAAGCAAACCCAGCCATCTTAGACCCAAACTGAGATTCATTGATTCCAGCAGCGGCGCTGGCCTGAGGCACCCTGCTCCGCCGCGGCTGCTCCCTGGCGCCCCATTCCCTTGCATTTATGACCTCCTTTTTGCTGTTAGTGGCACACAGGTCTGCAGTAAAACAAAGACTCCAGCTCGGGTCTCCCAGGGGTAGCAAACCAGCACATTAACCCACTGTGTGACCTGGCAAGGACTTGTGACTCTCTGGTTTTTATGGCAGGATTCCCTTGCCTGAGTATTGCGCATTTGGGAGGCTACACAGTTGATGCACAGTCAGCTCCTGAAGGGCAGCTGGCCTGATGACAGTAGACTTAAAAAATGAATAAATTGTCAGCTTCAGTCTGGATGTCACCATCATTTTAATGCTAATGGACTTTTTCCTCAGCCAGCCTCCTGTCTGAATGGGGAGCACAGAAACATCCCAATATTTATGGGATTTTAACTAGATTAGTTACAAACCTATAAAGCAAAGAAAGAGACAGTTCATCCAGTATTGGGGAGGGGAGTGTTAAAAATGCCACCTTAGATAAAATATTACGGGAGTTGAGTAACTGTAAATAAGAACCTTGCCTATGAAATAGCTTCTTATGTGAGCTTGGGATGAAGGCCAAGAGAACGTCTAGGGCTTGGGGAAATTTATTAGCCCAGATCAACAGGATTTCTGGGACTCAGGAGATGGGGTGGCAAAGAATTTGCCTGTTGGAGTCTGCACTTCCTCCATTCATGCCTGCAGCAGGAGTTTCACTTACAAAACTCTCAAGATGGTTCATTTGCATTTTTTGAATTTTCTTGGTTCTCATTAGCAGCTGCAGTTCTGTCCTGATACTTGGGAGTGCTGGATTCAAGCTCTGGGATTCCACAGCCTGCCAGTATGGTCTTGGACAAATCATTCATCTCCCTGTGCTTCAATGCCCCTCTGCAGAGAGGAGATGAAACATTATTTCCTGAGTCCTGGGGATGTCAGGAAGGTGTGCTAAGGACTAGGAGACATTCAGTACACTCATGAGTGAGAATACTATGGGTGCTTACAAATGACAAGACCATGTGCAGAACAGCTACAGTGGACAAACTGACCCCTCGCAGGGGGAGGAATGCCATTTTGGTGGAGGGTGATGGGTCTTCCCTTTGATCCCAGTCATTTTAGTCACTGCCAGGATTCTCCCTACTTAGACACCTTTATGCCCTCTGCCAGTGCAAGTTGGCTGTCCTGACAGTGTCACTGGTTTCCTGATGATGTCAGGGTCATCTTGGCTATGCGTTCACTTTAAAAAAGGGTACATGCACATCAACAGTGCGCAACTCAGGATCCTGCTGCCTTTTTACCCCATTTTTCATCTCTCTCATTCCTATTCACACCCTTCTGCTGTTCATTCTGCTATTCCTTACCCGTATTCAGCTTTCTGTCTGGGTTCTTCTAGCACGTCTCCTCTCTGCCTTCAATTCAGTATTTCTGCCTTCACCTCCGTTCTCACTCCCATGTTTTGTCCGTGTTTTATTTTTCTTATCTTGTTTTTGGAATTCATCCTTAGCCTCTCCTATGTATTTCCCTTTTCCTCCCTCCAAGAGCTTTTCAGTAAACAGCATCCCTCCTCCTATTCTGACTCACTGCCCACTGACAGTGGAAAGATTTCATCATGAAAGCGATGCACAGATCTCCCAGTTTAGAGCGCGGGGTAGGTTAGGATGACCTCGCTCCTCCTGTCAAGTGAAGAGCCTGTCAAATGAAGGGTCTAATTCCTCAGCCGATGTTTATTTGCCAGATTATCTCACGTTTACTTGTTGTTTGTTCCCACCCCAGTGTAAATGCCTGTGTGTGCTGGGGGGATGCTGTATTGTGCCCTGTATCACCCCACTCCCATGTGATGGCAGCGAGTACCTCAGTGGCTCTTGGTAATGTACTTAGCCGAAGTGTGGGAAAACTCTCAGCCTTGAACTTCACTTTGTATTTCCATGCCATATGAAACTCATTGAATGTTTGTCCTTCCCTTCACGTGGCTGCTGCCTGCTCTTGTATTGCATTGACATATGTGAAATCTATTTGGTCCCCTTTTTAATATGCTGCTTACAGTATAAATACAAAAGCAGACCGTGCTTCTGAAGAGAAATAAATGTAATTGTGGTGGTGGTTGTTGTTATAAATAGTGCAAAGGATTTAGAAGCTATTTAGCCTTTCGGGCAGGAATCACAAGTGTTCTGTGTAATATAATCTTAAGGCTCTCATATTTAGCTATCGAAGTCTTCCCAGTTGTGATTGGCCCAGTTCAGTCATTACTGTTTGGCTTCAGTGCAGGATGAGGATGCTCTGCTCTTCACCGGAGTGAGGCTTAGCCTCCAAAATGTAGTGTGCTAGATCATATGCCTGACCTGTACATGCATATAGCACCATTATTCATGCAGATCAGGCATTTGCATGTGCAACTAGTCCATTTGCATAAAGAACCGTGGTATTTCCACACATGAATTTTTGAGGTTGGTTCCTAAAATCAGTGCTGCATTTTTCCTCTACTGGAGTGAAATGCAAATATTTATTTATTGACAGAGCTGGAGCTGATCGTTTTCCCTGTCCAGGTCTAAGCTCTCTGTTTCGTCAGATAAAAACAAGTAGTATTCTGATTTCTTTTTAAAATGCGTTTGTTCATAACTGCGTTAAAAACAATTTAGTGCTTGCTCTCTGCCAGCCCCAGTAGAGTGAGATATAGATATTTGTGTATGTGTATGTATGTATATGTATATCAAAAGGGGCTGAACGCCCAGAAATTCTCTTGGCAGCCCTGCTGTCTGGTTAGAAAAGGAAGTGAGCTACAAAATTTGAACATTCAGTTCTGAGACTTGAAAGCTTTCTGGATTTTATTACTGACTCAACAGGGTTTTCATTATGTATGTGGCCAAGAGGAGAGGTTTACGCAAGAGGAACATATTGTAATTGAATATGTTTGTAATTTTACACATTGTTAAATAATTGAGATAACTAGATGTCTCCTAAATGGACAAAATAAATTATGTGTTAGCAGCAGTGTCACTGTGGCACAGACAAGTCAATACAAAAGTGTGGCCGGCTCCCATCCAAAAGCTGATTTCCAGTGCAGAGGGGTCCTGATCCAGATGCAGAGTGACATTTTGCTGTTGATGTGAATGGGAGGCATCTTTCCCTCAGCATATCTGGAATCCTCTTGCTGCCTGTCAGTCTCTTCTACTCCAGGTGATAGCATCTTCAGCTTGCTTTTTTTTTCTTTGCTTTTTAGTAACTCAGACCTATTTAAACAGCAGTTTGAGGCTGAGTTTCTTCTGCTCTCATTTTAATATTAGTTTTAGGAAGAAAAATATTTTGAGAAGCAAATTATCACGCAAAGAGAGAAGGTGTGGAATGCGTGGGCTGAGCTGTAAATACAGAACAAGGCTATGTCCTGCTGTCCTGGTCGCCTCCTGCAGCAGGGGATGTGCTGTTGGATCGCACCCTGCACCCAGTCAGCTCTGCCGCAAACCAGCTCAACAACAAAGTGAATTCCTGTCCCGCAGACAACATACTCCCAGCTAATTTTGCACTTGTTCATGTGATGCGTATTTATTCTTCATTGTCTTAAAAAGGTATTTATATTTAAACCTCTGTGGTCTCTGGTGCCATACAGTCTTAGTGCATGTGTTTTCATGAAACTACTGTCAGCGGGAAATGCTATCTGTATGTGCCTTTGCATTTTACATGTGGGAAGCCAAGGCACAGGGAAAACATAAGGTCACTGGATAATTCAGGCTGGAATTCAGGACCCAGTCTGAACCTCTCTCACTCTCATTTATGCCCAGTGTCTCTCCTGTGCACACCACTGTGAGCAGTATGGCTCTGCCTTCTAGATACCCCCCTCCGCGGGAGGTGTCGGGGGCTGCCCTTGGGCTCCCCGGAGACTCCCCCTCTCCAGGATGACCAAACCCCTTTCCCTCAGCCCAGCAGGCTGGTGGCCATCTTTTCTGCTGGCTTGTGCCATCTTCATTGTTCTTCACCCCTATTGCAGCGGCCGTGAGCGGGAGGGAGAATCACGAGTTTCCTTTAACGGGCATCATGATGGTGTGTTCAGCAAGGTGCTGTGGTCCTGCCACTGCCTCTGCCAGCAAACTCCGTGGTCACTAGAACATACTTGCCTTCGTTTGCAGTCTTTTTAAAAAATTATATAGCTTTAGGGCATATGACGCCTCCGACATTGTAAATCGAGCCGGGTAGCCTCTCAGTTTTGCTTTTGATTTGTTCCATTTGTTCTGTTGCATATCTTCATGGAGAAACATCTACTCTTACTGCTCTTGCAAAAGATACGTGTGAAGCAGTGTTTACCACAGCATCAGCCTATCTGTGGCACTGAACCACATGCAGGTCAGCAATGCTCAGAGGTGTTGCCTTGCCGGTGCTACACAATTAGTCTCGCTGAGGGTAAACACACATGCTAAATAGATCTGCTTTTAATGTGGGAAACACAACGTGTGCCTGCCCAGCTGTGTGCACCAAGCAGAGGGCTTTACTAGCTTTTTCTCCACTTCCCCCTCTGTTGCCGTGCCGGGTGACCAGTGGCAGGGCTGTGCAGTGGTCAGGATGCCCACAGCAGGGAGTGGGAGAGCTGGGCCTGCGCTGCTGGGCCTGCGGAGGACACAGCGGGGGGCTGGGGCAGGTGACTCTGCTCATGCCTGAGAAGGTAACTGGGAGACCCTGGCACGGCTCCCGCCCTCCCTCGCTGTCCTCAGCACCCAAAGGTGTGCGGTACGTGCCCAGTGCCTCCCGCCCTTCAGAAAGTTTTCGTTTATGGCTGCTAGACTCAAGACTGTGGGCTGCTCCTACTTTTATAGTATAATATTTTTGTAATGTTGTTATGCAGCTTTCTTACTAAATGCATTTTTTTTAGTCAATTTTGCCTGATAGTTCTCCCTCTGTTTTTGAGTCCATTGGCTCAATTTCAGCCAACCATGAAAAAAAGGTATTCGTTTCCAAGAGATTAAGCTGGAAGCAGAGCCCAGGAAGGTGAGCAGCTGGGCTGAAGAGGGATACCCTGCCCATGCCCTGGGAGAGCTGGCAGCCTGAGTATGGCTCTGGTTAGAGGCTGGAGGAAGAATCCATGGTGGTGAGGCAGAGGGAGAGGCTGTGAACACTCTGACCACAGAAAGTGCCTTCTTGGCGCTCCTACTGTCTTCAGACACCGGAAAATCCAACCACAAGACACAAATTCATAGGAAATGAGGTCTCATCAGTTCCACTGCCCACAACTTACTTATGGCTCCACCAGCACTTCCAAGCATTTGGTTTGGTCAAAGGGCTACTGGAAACTGGGCAGATGTCTTCCCTGAGTCACCCTGCCTTTCCACCTCCCCGTGGTCGAGGTGCTTCTCAGGCCAGGGCGCTGCCAGAGGGGGTGACATCCAGCTGTCCATTGTCTTACAGGCATCCAACCTGCCTCTGGTGTGCTGGTGCTTTAAAATCCATCTGGATCTTCTTCGTGTTTTTGCCAAAGATTTTACTAACCAGGAGAACGTGGCATTATAAGAAGGCTGTACCAGCTTGTTATTCCTATCCTCTCCCCAGTGAGAATGAGCCAGAGAGCATGTTTTAAACGTAGCCCATGGTCAGATGGTGTGGTGAGTGCTGGAAGCCTGAGATGGTCTGGCAGAAAAATAATTTCCCCTTTTAAAACCACTGAACAGTCCTTGTTCCTCCACACTCCAGCTGGTTAGCTTGGCCATGCAGCCTGGGCATGGAGACGTGGCTGGATCCACTCCCGATACCTCCCTGCGCCCCTGGGTGAGCTCTTGCTGCAGCCTTTGCTGCCGCAGGTGAGGGATGGGCTCAGCCCCACTTCTGGCTGCCAGAGAAGAGGGGCTGGGGCAGGGGGTCTAAAGGAACAGCCTTTCCTCCTCCCTTGCAGCCTATTTGTGATGAGGAGAAACTGTGGGGGAGTGTTAACGTTTCAGAGGGAGGGTGTGCATTCATGCCGACATCAGAGGCAGGAGGGCTGGGCAGGGAAGAGGGCCAGGGGTGCTGCCCAGTGTTGGTGCTGCCTCTTGGGGTTGGGCTTCTATCAGGGGGCTTGCTGCCACTCCATCATGCTGTCCTGAGGGAGAGATGGGAGGCGGTAACACTGGGAGAGGCTGTGTGGCACAACACGCAGCTTAAAAGAAAAACCCAGATCTTCAAGGGCATCACTAGGGAAAAATTACCTGAATGTTTGGGCAGCCGCTGTTCAGTACATGCTAATAGCAGCTCAGATTTTGTGGAGCTGAAAGCACTGCCAAGCCTTTTTCTGCTTCCTCTGTAATGCTGCACCTCCACCTCCGATCTTCCCCCAGGAACGCAACAGCCCTGTGACACAGAGTTTTCCAAATGTGATACATTTCTCTAAAATTGCTTTCAAATGTTCCTAGCAAGAAACTGCGCTACTCATTTTGTCCATGGCCTTGCACAGCCGGCAGCATCGTGGGTGAGCGCGGTGAGGCTGTGGGTACAGCCCTGGCTCGGCCAGCGGGGAGCTGCTGGCCACCATAAACACAGCATCCCCCAAAAAGCAGGTTATTGCTGGGGAGGTGCCATCAACGCCCTTCCCGATGCTGCCCAAGCCATCCTCTCTGGCCGGCCACCTCACTGCTGGTTTGAGCACTTTGCCCAGCTGAAATGGGCGGCTGGCAGCTCAGTGGCCAGCTGCAGTCCAGAAACATCACATCTGGAAAGGGCATTTGAGCTGCTCCTCGGGATGAACCCATGCACATCCCAGGGCTCAACCAGCTCACCCCTGCTTGCAGGAGGGGCCCCCATGCTCCACAGGGAGGGGAGGGTTCGAGAGGCAGGTAAGCAAAGATGACTGGAGTGAATCTACAGCGCTCGGAGGAATTTGAGTGAAATGCCAACACCATCCTTCGATGCTCCGACCCTTTGTCCTTTCCTCCTGCCTCTGTAAATAGGCTTCTTCTTAAATGGGAGGGGAAGGCAGTGCTTTGATATCAAATCTAGTCCATTAAAAACAAAATGATGGAGAGGGGTAGCTCCTCTGAGCCCACCTGTCAGTGTTTTCAGCTTTACTATCATATTTTCCAGCATCTTCCCAGTGTTTTTCTCTCCTCTGTTGCTGTACACAGAAGCAGAGGAAACTTGCCTATGCAGAGGAAAAAGTGAACCAGGCTTTCTCAGATGTTCTAATAAACAGCCTGAAAAAGCTTTACAGATTGATCCCATGCCATTTTAGTCATCAGAGGTCTTATTTACAACTATAGCTTGCTTAAAGAAAAGCACAAAGGTAGACCTTCTGTAGTTGCAGGTCACCTGGCTGCTCCAGAGAAAATTGTAATTAAGTTCAAAAGAATATATTTTTTTAAAACATGAATATTGTCTTTAGGAGAAGATGGTGCCGTTTAAAAATGCTAAATTAGTCTAACAGCCTTAGTACCCTCTGTGCATGTTCTGGCCTCGTTCCGTGATGCTCCTAAATATTTGAACCCTTTGGTGCATTAATCCTTTACAGCAAAGCTGTTAGCCTGGAAGGGCTGCAGCCATCTGAAACCCCACAGGATAGTCTGATAGTTCACAGGTAGGGATTTTAGAGGTTGATAGTTATTTATTTATTTATTTATTACAAATGGAGAGGATTGGAAGGGGATGAGAGGGATGCACAGAAAGCAGCGGTGCAGTGGGGCTGGGAGGGCGTTGTGTAGCTGCCTGTCCTTGGCAAGCCCTCACGGGGCTCCCCTGCCACCCTCACAAACCGCACGTGGAATTTCTTGTTTATTATTTCCCCTGTTTGAAGGCAAAAATTAAAACAGCTTTAATGGAGAGGACTGAGGAGATAGGTTCTGATAGCCACAACAACGGCACAGCAGGGAGGGCTAAGCAGTGCTAAGACTGCTCTAAATTATTCAAGCTATTAACAAACTATAGGAGTTGCCATCCTGAAGTTTGCTGGAGTCCAGCCAAAACCTCCAGTGAGTTGCTGGCAGGTTCCCTGCTTGGTGATGGTACAGGAACGCGTGCAGTAGAGCATCACCTTGGTGTGGGCCAGGGATACCAGTCATTTGCCTCGGCCACATCGGCTTGCCCCAAAACTCCCTGGTGGGGAGAGTAACACAGGTAGTTTTTGGAAAGTTTTTTTTCCGGTTGGAGGAAACAAAAAAGGTCAGAAACCAGATGGAAATGGAAATGTAGCAATGTAGCATCTCTCTAAAAAAAAAAAAAAAAAAAAAAAAAAAAAGAAAAAATGGAAGAACGTGAAGAAGGTGAGGCAATTACTACATTTGTAATCAGCTGTCACACTGAAAAGATCCAGCATGAGGGTCTGAGTTCATCTGGAGTACAGAGCAGCAGAATTATATGCAAGTGTTTTATTTCATTAGGAAAATCAACATCTAATCTGTGTGGGAAATGGTAAACTTCGTTTCTACAGAAGTCTGGCTTTTTAAAATTTATTTGTTTGTTTGCCATCATACACATTGTGTTTGTTAAAGAAAAGTATTTAAGTCAAACAAAATATGACGCAGAAGATTCAGGGTGCCATTTGATAAACAATGGGCTGCTAGTTGTCAAAAAAAAAACAAAAACGAGGCAAATCTGGCACATGCTGAATCCATTCCTTTCTGTGCAGGAAGAAAAATAACAATTTATTTCCCATACAGCCAAAGTCTTTCACAATCTGCATTGCTCAAAGCTTGAGTAATGGCCAGCAGCAGCAGGGACATTCGTCTGTCAGGACGCCCTTTGCAAGCAAAGGTAAGTCAAGTGGTACAGCACCAAGCTTTCAATGACCCTGTGGCTGATACAATGGGTTAGAAGCAATATTGTCTGCATCTTAATACAGGGTTAATTAGTTTTCCCTGCCAAATAGCAGTGGGCAGCATCTGAAACACACTGAATGGTTTTCCATTTGGGCCAGGTCTACTCACAGTGCTGGTTTGGCCAAAGGTTGCTTACATGCCTCAGATGCCTAAAATTAGTTGTTTTACAGCATTACCAATTACTGACTCAAGATGGTGATACAAACAGTGCAAAGTGTGGATCTCATCTTTCTGGCTCATGTTGGCTGACAATCTTAAAATAGCAATTATCTAATGGGGAAAATCCCACAGATCTAGACAAGTGGAGTATAAAAATAGCCACCCTCACTGGTAAGAGTCCCAAAGTAATTTTTGAACCATGCTGTGGCTAAGGGCCGTGTACAGATACCTGTTATCAAAAAAAGGAGCAAAAAGCTGGCAAGAATTCCTCTTTAGTCTGCCTGGCATCAGTAAATACCTGCAGGTCAGCAGAAGATGTATTTATAGTTGTAACCACATGAAGCGAGAAAGCCTACACTTGCCCTGTATTTTTCCATGAAAGACGTGAAGTAATTCAGGGTTTGTGAATAGATCACTGTTCCTGGACCTTCTTTTTTGACCCTGATTCCCTTTATATAACAGTCTTCTGTTCCTCCTGTGGATATGTTTTTTTGCCGGGAAAGTTATTTTTGGAATGATGGTTTATAATTGATGTTAAAGCATGCAGTAAGGCTTTTATATATATTCTGTGTGCTCACACTTGCTTTATGTAATTGCCACCAAAATTAAGCCCACTCACTTTCAATTTTCTTTCCATGTTTACAGCTTCTTTTGTTTCCTTCCCATTATTAAGTTTTCCAAACACATTGTTGGACATCAAGGATTCAATTAGAAGTCCAGAGCTGCAATAATATCTATTCTGTCTGTGCAAAAGTATTGATGTCGTAATAAGTTAATTGTCACATTATGTCATCTATTTAGGACTTTTTAGAGGAGGAGGAATGCTGTTGAGCTCTTAACATATTTATATGCACTGAGAAAGACAAAGTAATGAATGAATGAATGAAGGAATGTATATTTAGGACCTACTCTGCTTCCCCTTGAACCCAAGAGGGGAGGGGTAGAGCAAGGAAAAAGAATTCTTTCTACTCAGTTTGTGGAAACCTAAATCTGGCCTTCCTACAAATAAAGACTGGCAATCCCAGTCTTAAAATACATACTGAAACAGCTGAAATTTTACCAGATAGTGACTTCATAGCATGAGGCCACATCAGTATTACGTAAGAGTGCTCTGGCTATCTGCATTTTGAGATACTTTCAAAATGCAGGAATGAAAATGCATCTGGCAAAAGGATGGAGACTGGAAACTTTTGCTGGAAGGGTGCTGTTGAATAGGAGATATGTTTTCTTTGCATCATTTCTCTACTTCTTGAAAAAAACTAATAAAGCTAATTTTGTTGAGGGAACAGATAAGGTCTTCTTGCAAAGGTTCTTCTTTTTTACTGTAAATGACACTTAGACTGGGATGCTTGCCAGTATTATTATGCTCCTAAAATCTTGTTTTGGCATACAATCAGGTTGGCCTTGCTTTGTGGAGGTATTGAGCATGTTGGTTTTCCAAATTCAATATGGGCTTCAGAAGCCTTAAAAATCTTTAAAATTCTTAACTTCTGCTTAAATGCCTTAAGGCCTGAGCCTGGAAATGAAACACATGGAAAGCTCCACCTTGCTCCTAGTTAGAGGAATGCCTCTTTTGAACAAAATCAGGTTTGGTAACCCACATTTGAAAAAGCTCTGGGAGCTTATGCTGTTGGTGACTCATCCTGAGGGGGAATAGTGCTGGGGCTCATATTGGTTTTCTTTAAAGGATATTTTTACCCTTGTTTTGTTTCCCAAGTCAAGAGCTTTTTTGTGAATGAGATAATCTGTTATTTTCAAAACTACAACTAGGTACTTTTTAGACTGTTGATTTGATGCCATTTTTGGTACCCATTATGTCTTTCCTGTAACTCATTCCCAGATCTGAACAGATACTCTCCAACATGTGGTAAAGTAATTTTGTCTCTGAAGTGTATATAGATCATTACAGACTGTATTGCAGAGCAGGTGTCCATGGATGGGGATGACCATTTTCCATCTGTTTGTTTTATTCCCTGGCTTATTTGTCACTATTAAGTGATTACTGCAGTGACAGAACTCCCCAAGTATGCATTACTGAATTTCTATTTCAGCTGGGAAGCAAGATGATAGCCCTTTGGCATGCACACAGCCAAGGGAAGACAAATATGAACAAAGTGAGGCTTTCAGTTCCCATATCTTTGCGAGACTGTTTTTTTTAAAATAATCTTGTAGGGCTCAGTAATGAGCCTCTGCCAACGCAGGCTCAGCTGCAAAGCCACCGAGGTCAGAGGTGAAACGAAGCAGGAAGCAGGGCGGGAGAGGGGTGCCCAGGAGAGCCCTGCAGGTGCCCGTGTGGTGCCCAGGGACGGGGCAGGGGCACAGACACAGCCTGCACACGGGCACAGGAGCTGCCTCCACTGCTGCTGCCGAGGTCCTCTCCTGCCAGTGTGCCACGCTGCGAGGATCAGCTCTGTGCCCACGCTGGGGAAAGGCAGGATTGTGAACTGCATTCGAAGTCCAGGTAAAGGCAGTGAGCACAAGCTCAGAAGACCAGTTAAGTTCAGCTCAACATGTTTAATAAGCTCAACTGATCAGGCAAAAGTATATTACCAAGCACTACTTCTTTCTTGGTTACTGGTACCAAGTCAGTTAATAGCATAAGCTTAACTTATAAAGTCTCTTTTTATTCCATTGCTCAGCTGTATTTAACTATAAATATTCCACAGTCTTAAAAAAATCCCATCAGAAACTGAAGTACTGCTATAAAAACATGGCATTACTAGGGGCACATCCTGATCCTTTGTCCCTAAAAGCATGTGGTGCTCCCAGAATGTATGTAAGAAAGAAGTAAGTTACCAAAACATGTATCAGATTTAAAGAGTAAGCTTTCAATTGACACATCACTGAAATGATGGGGCTACAGGTTACAACAAGTCCAGGCAAGCCACTGGCCTGGCCGGAGAAGCACTCCATTAGGGCCAGGAGATCAAAAGAGCACAGGGGCTGGAACCAGGCTGCTCTTATTTTTAGGGTCCTGACTCAGCGCAGCCTGGGATGATAAGGGCTGGGGGGTTTCCCATTGAGAGCTATTGGCTCCCAGTGGAAGAGCTGGCAGCTCCCTGTGGGCAGGGGCAACTCCCCACGGGCAGGGGCTGCCCTCCTGGGGGCCGTGGCTGCAGCTTGTTTTGAGTCAGGAGCAAAGCAGCTAATAGGAGCGTGAACTATCCTGCACCCTGGTGCACCTCTGGTACTCGGGGTGATGGTGATGATGCTGCAGAGTGGTGGGAACTGTTGGGCCTCTGACACCCATCTGTAACTCCCTGGTTTATTTCTGCTTCCAGTGGTGTATTTTTTATAAATCTTGGATTTTAAGAAATTGCAGCATAAAGGTTGATCTCTGTGCAGCCACCTTCTTTGTGACCCTCTTCCATGCTCCAATGAGTGTGAAAGCTGATGGGGGATCCCCCCAAGGTGGGTTCATGGGGCATCAGGAGGGCTCTGGACCTGGGAGCCAGCATTAGTAGCAGTAGCAACCGTCTCAAGCTGTCAGCCAGCACGTGCCTCTGCCAGGAGAGCAGGGAAATGAAGGAGCTGTGTGCCCTGGCACACCACGCATTAGAAACAAATGGTACCGAGGGAAAATTCACTGGGAGAGGTGTTTGCACAAAACACCTAGAAACCATTCAGGCATTTTTCGAGGTGGGGACAGGAAGGTATTGGGGGAAAAAACTGTGGGTTGGAAATTTATTTCCAACTATTTTTAAAGTAAACAAATTCCTTTTGAAGTTGTGGGCTTGCTGCATAAATTGTGCATTTGACAGAGTAAGTGGTGGGATGTTATGGTAATTACTAATGTCCCTTGAATATTTGGTTAACCACTATATATAATCCCAAATGCAGTAGCCTTTCCAGGGAGAATTTAGATCTACCCTTTGGGCAGGATTAACTGTTACTCTCTTGTTTCAGCAACTTTTCAATTATTTGATTCCAGCACAAGGAGTTTTCCATGTTGGGAGGAAAATAAGGTGTCCTTTTGACATCTGACTTTTAAAAACAAGTTCCATCCTGTACCTGTGTGTATTGAGCTGTGAGGTGACTGCCTGGGCACCAGGTGAGAAGACTATCCCAGCTAAAGACCCTGGGTCTGTTGCAGAAATGGATTTGACTTCTTTCCTCCCTAGACCCAGACACGCAGAAAATGCATTAGTGTAATGATGAACTCTGCGTTTCAGGTCAGATTCTTGCAGAGATACTAATACTTGAGAAGGTACCCATCCCTAACCCGCTTCTACTGGCATCTGAAACATACCCATGCTGCCCCACCCTGTCCCTGAAGTTTTCCTTCCACCTGTTATTTTACCCTCACCTTCCTTCTCAGTTCTTCCTAGGAAAGTCTCCCTTGGTTCACACCCTGGAGCCTGCAAGCACCAGGCTGAGCAGGCTGGAGGCAGAAAAGCGAAAGAAACCATCCGCTCTTCCTAAACTCAGTTTTTCTCTGCAGGGAATGACATATCCTTGGGCTATAAATCACCCTTGCTTTGCAAGTGACTACTTGAAGATACAAGCATATGAGCTTAGGTGATGCCCTAAATCAGCTTTTCTTTGGTGTGTTCAAGTACAGACACACCTATGCTTTCAGAAGAGCTTCTGATCTGGGTCATATTCCTTAGACTGGGTCTCTAAATCCCATCAGTACCTCTCTGCTTGGCTTTACAGAATGCTGTTATAAATTTTATTTGTATCCAGTTGTTGTTATCCCTTTTCAGCTCATTTGTTGCCTGGCTGGGATGCTCATCTTGTTCTTCATTACTGAGGCAATACGTGTCATACAGTACTCTAGCCAGACCTACCCGATGGTGTGGCTTGCCTGGACGCTGGGCATTCTTCCTGCACTGCCTTGCTCACCTTCCTTCCTCTGGTACTTCTGCCCCCATTTTCCATCTTTGTGACAGTTTGTCTCATAAATGCACTCAGGCATCACCGGCAAAACTCCTCACTACTGATCTGATACCAGAGGAGAAAACAGGCTCTGTAATTGGTATCTTTGATATGTTGTTTTTCAAGACATTAACTGCAAATAAAATAACACATTAGAGCCACTTACTAACAGAAATCCTTATAAGCAAATTAAAATAAGATCTTGGCTCATTGGAGTACAATTTGAAGTTTAGGAAAATGTCAGCCATAACCCTTTTCACTTTTCTGTATAAAATAAGTCTGTGTCTAGTTTCCAAAAATTACTTTAAATACAAATTAAATACACATTTCACTAAGGATAAGCCTTTTTATAACCTGCAAAGGTTACAAGAACAAACTTTAACAAGCTCTTAAATGTAGAAACCGTGACAGTAGCTCTGGTGCCTTTTTGGATGTAGAAACAGGGTAGCAATATGGTATGAGGCATTCTAGTATTTAGATATCTGCAGTAGAAATCCAGTAGCCCAAATATTTTAAAATGTGTATAATTTCTTGATTCATTTTCCATCTTCACATGCTCACTTGAAGGCTTCCAGCTCTGGCTTTTTTAAGCTGATCCAAGAGTCAGTCAGCTGAAATGATACATACTGCTAATCACGCTCTGCAGAATTATCTGGGCATAGGAATCGTGTTGATCCTAATCAGTGCAAGTAAACATTTATCAAACACTAGAAACAAATATTGCTAAATCCATTCATTTTTCATGCTGTTTGGAAATAGAAATTGCCTTCCCTTTAGCAAATTGGCAGTGCCCAGAAATTAGCTAGGTGCTTTAAGGGAAATTCTCTTATAAGAGACAACACAGGTTTCCTGGCCAGAGAGCTTAATAATCCATATTTATGCAAGACCAAGAGCTGAGTGTTTCTGACAGAAGTGGGGATAGAGAGTGGGGCTGGCCACAGACAGCAGTTTTGGGGTCTGGGCACTAGCTTTGGGTGGGGATTGTGGTGGCCACCATGTGAGGAGGGCAGCTGGGGGAAGTGGTTTGTTCCTCCTCAGCCTTCCCACATGTGCAGGAACCTGTTCTGTACCCCAGCCAGCTCCTTGAGCAGCCCTGCCTGCAAGCCCCCAGGAGAAGGGTTAAGTTATCCTGCAATGTGACACAACTTCTTGAGAAGCTAATGCAAATAATCAGGCATTACTTTGTTTGCACTGTGAGCAGGCTGGTGAGAGTGAGTTTGAGGAGGGATTTAAAAGACATGATAAAATGATCTCTCTTATGGAGAGGTGGTGCAGAAGAAAGCGAAGAAAACATCAGTCTGGGTTAGCCTGGAAGAAGCACCAGGAGTGTGTATATAAGAGATGGTATTAGAGTCGGATAAGACCAGGGCTGCATTTTCAAAGGAAGAGCAAGGAGTAAATCTGCAGGTGGTAAAAACATTTATACTGAGGTCAGAGGGACCTAGAGTGACTCTCACCAGCTTTAGGCTTGCTCTGAAAAGCCCAAACCTGATGAAGGACCATGAGGAGCTACGGTTTTGAGGGATCCCAGAGTTGGGTGACTTCAACAGCAACATTATAAGCCAGCAGGGTGGGGTGGCCAAGCACCAGGGTGGCAGAAGGTATGCCATGCTGCAGTCATGACCAGGTCAGCCTGGACTTCTCAGTACAGTTGTAAAGAAAGAAATATCGGAGCCTAGACACATTTTGGTAGGACAGAAGGAATAAGGAAATGGAGGCATTGACAGTTATTGACTCTCAGTGCTTGAGTGGAAAGAGAGGTGGTGGGACTGACGTGAATGGGCCGGGAGGAGGAAACTTAGGAGGAACATGAGGATTTGGTCTGTTGTACATGAGCACTCTACACAGCCTACCGTGACGACAGTCAAGTATGACCGAGTATTTCACCCAGCATGTACAGAACAGGTTATAAGCTATCATTTTCATGGCGCTGGTTTCCAGACCAGAATATTGCCTGACAGCTGTTCTTACAAATGGCTCTCACTCCTGCCATCTCACTGGGAAACCCTCCAGGACACAGACATCTCTGTGACAACTGGTGCTGAGCTGCTTCTTGCTGGTGCTGGCTGGGCAGAGGCGAGGCCGTTGGGGTTGTGGCAGCTGGCTGCTCCAGGGCCGGCTGCGGCTGATGCCACCACAGCACGTGCGAGGGGCTGGGGACAGCTGCCTACCGGTGCCGCTCGCGTGAGCTTAGTGGTCTTCGGTTTGTCTGTCAACCTGTACCCTTTCATTGGCTCCAAATCCAGTCATAAATTTTAAAATATATTATGGCTCTCATGCGGAAGCAACCCCATCCCACTCTTTGTAGATATTTCTTACTTATTTTCATAAAAGTAGCAAGTTTACAGTGAGTGCTGAGGTTCAGGCGCATGTGTAAGGGAATTGGTCTCCAGTGAATGGATGCACACAAAACCCAGCTGTGAAGGTGCTACATCATTTAGAATAGACATCTACTCTATTTCAGGAGACAATCCCATGCGCACACAAACACCATGCTCACAGCTCTTTGTCAGAGAATATGCTGGATACTGAAAAGTTATGATTACTCAACAGAAAATAATGCAACAATTTCTGAGCAGCTCTTGATTCTGGGTTGGGTGAAGGAAGCTCATTTACATTTAAATACCCTTAAGTCCCTGAAAGAGTTTGAATTTTTCATGCTTGGAAAGTAGCTTGTGCTTCTTTTCTGTGTCTCAAATGTTATTCTCTTATTTACAACCAACCCTTGTCGTTTCATTGCAAGGTTCCTCATTCATGAGCTGATCCTTTGCACATCACAGCTTCTTTCCTCAGCTGGTCTCCTGTTTCAGAAGTCTACAAATTCTCATATTCAGCTGTGTCAGGCACTTCTGTAAACTGCTTCACTGAACTATGGTGTGTGAAAAACATCACAGATTTTCCTAGACCTTTCTGAGACTTTATCTCCATCCCTTTTTCCTGTTTTGGTACTGCTTGTTGTAGACTGCAGAGTAGCAGTTTATGGGTGGAGTGTTTATCATGGCAGGTCATTTGTGATACATTACTTAAAACTGATGTTTGGGTTTGCCAGGATGATTCTGTGTTAACAGGTTTTTATTATGAAAAGCATAGCTGACCTTTAAAGTCCAAAGGCCATATTTATGAATGGCTCAGCCTTCTCTCAGTGAGGCTGAAGATTACTGTATGCAAACAAAGGCCAAAGCATACTTCTCCATGTAACTTTTTGAGAAAGCAGTATTTGCCTCTGGCATTCACCAAGGGAGCTTTCCCTTTGTGTGCAAGAGGAAAATGGGGCAGGCTACAATAAAAGGCATTGTTGGTCCCAGCATGCAAAGAATGATGATCCAAGAACAGAAATAATAGAAAAGTGTTGGGAGGGAATTTAGTTCACAAACATGTCAGGATAGCTTCAGGCTTACTCAAGTTATGATTCAAGTTTCTCATTCTTTTTAAATTCTTTCCAGGCCAAAATGGATTAAATAGTTGCTAATCTTCAATCATCCAGCATTTTCCTGGGATCAGTCTTCGAGGATGGCCTTGCTGTGCTGCCATTTCAGCCTCCAGATCCTTTATGACCTTAAATCCTGGGGAATAACCGAGTATGTACTCATGTGCTATGGTTAGGATCTGTCTCCTCAAATTAAGGTCTCTGCAGGAGGGGCCTTCTTGCTTTGTGTCCTGGAGAGTATCTGTCACAATAGTCAGGTATGACCAAGTATTTCATCCAACATGTACAGAACAGGTTATAAGCTATCATTTTTTATGGAGCTGGTTTCCAGATCCAGAATATTGCCTGACAGCTGTTCTTACAAATCATTGCTAATAGGAGAAGAAAACTGGTCTTGCTGTGACATACCTAGACAGATACTGCCAGCATTGAACTTCAAAAAAAAAAAAAAAAAAATTGTGTCTTGTTTCTTCTCTTGCTAGTCCTATTGGGATGTTGTCCAACTGAAATAACAACAAAAGAATAATAATAATAATAAAACATTCCTACATAGATATCATGAATCTTTTCCCTAAAACTCTTTTTTTAAAAAAGTCTCTTTAAGAAGTTCAGAACATGTCCTTTTTTCCCCCTCTTCCTCCTTATCCCTACTAAAAACCCCTAGGAGCTAATGCCAGGCAAGCATTTGTGGTAGCAGCTAAACGTAAAAACTATGTAATTTACGTCCTGTGGCCCTATCAAATATAATTACAAACCATGTTCACAGTGCTGCAAATTACACAGCACTTCACCAGTGTGGGACATGGCACATTGCCTATTGTGATAGAGGATCCCACACCTAGAATTGACTGGCAGCTTTTATAAAATAGCAAGGCATCCCTTTTGTGCCTGGCTGATGAAGGACAGATGGTCTTTTTCTTCTTCAAGGAGAATTCCCATCAGGCTTTATTTGCCATAGTTTATGTGCATATGAATTATTTGTATTAAAAGAGAATGTATATGGCATTTATTGGCGAACTACAATGCATTGAGATGAAGTGAAAATTTTAACTCTTTCTTGGTATCAACAACAGTACTGGCTGTTATTTTTTCTTTCTTTGATAAGGGAGATCATTTTCATTAGCTCTAAGGCGCCCTTGTGCTTCTCTGACAGTGTAGATTCATTTATACCTGCCTCTAAGGCCTCTCTGCCCTTCCACAGCAGTTCAGCAAAGGCTGAGAATAAATGAGAATCAAAGTTCTATTAAAGGGACCAAAAAAAAGCATGACACAAGTTAATACTCTTTAATGTTCATAATACGCTCTTCAACCTTCTTCCTCCTTAGATGTTCACATATAAATTGGAAGGTTACAGATGGCTTAAGGGGAATGATGGATTCCCTTTTACCCTTTCTTTTCTCCCTTGATGTATCCCATAGCTTATTTGGTCTTTGGTGGTTATAGCTGAACCCTGTTCAGCTAATCTTGTGCCTTAATTAAGATAACTAATCATTTTGTGCGAACACGAGGTGATTTATACAGCACACTGTTTGGGGCATTGTGGTCTTGAGCTATCAGGCTAAGCGAGATGCTATTTTACCTTTGTCTTTTTAGAGCTTTTTAGATCCATTGCTCTTGGATCCATTGGTTCGTAATGGGTTTTCCCAGTCTAATTCATAATAAAGTGATAATCATGGTGATAAAATAAGAGACATGAGCTTTTAGTGGCTTTTTTCTTCAGTGTGCTTTGCACAGCTTCACTAATTGCATTAGATTCAGACCTGAATTATTGAAGACTTCTGAAAAAATACTTATTTTGGTCAAGGACAATTAGGAGTAGTTCCTGGAAACTGTTTGCACTGCTCAAGCTCAGCTGTCCATTAGCTACTTTTATTTATACAGCACCAAAAATGTGCCAGGAAAATTAAAGAGATTATAAAGTTCTACAAGAAATTTTTGCTATATTGTTCTTTACAAGGGAAGTAAAATCTGCTCTTTCCTCTCAGAATCCACACCTGCCTCAGTTCACAAAGGGTGGATGAACACTGTAATGACAAAATACATAAAAGACAAGGCTTCATTTCCAAGAGAATCAGACAAGTCCATGGATGTCAAAATGAAACGGCTCTCCACTCTGTTGTGACTGCAGTCAGTGGCGTGCACAGCTAATGATGTGCCTGCCTAGACAGCCTGCTCGTGCAGGGGAGCATTCAGAGGCGGCACGGGTGGGTGGTCTGCGTGCAGGATCCCACATGCAGTTAGCTAGGACTTCATCTCAGCCACGGCTCGTCCTGCTTCTCACTGCCTATAAATGCCGCCCCGAACATGTCCGGCAGTGCAGAGCCTGAGCAGCGGGGCTGAGGGCTGGAGAGGATGCGGGGAAGTTCATTCAGTGTGACTAAAAGAAACAAGTGGCTGATGAACAAGTAGGCAGGAAGGCAATAATTACTGGAAAATGCCGTGGGCAGGGGAGAGTGGGCTGCAAAATTCAATGGGAGGTGAAAAACACTGAAAATGGAGTGGAAGAGGGAAGACACTGCCTGGAAGGGTCTTGTGAAAATCCCTGCGTGCACGAGGCTGGTGGCCATTGTGGAGCATCCATGGGTCTTTGGGAGGATCGCTGACTGGTGGAGCCAGCTGCAAGCAAGGGTTTGGGGGTTTTTTGTTAAAAAAGTACATCAGTGCTACAACAGCAGGAGGCCTGACTGTAATGAACTTAATGAATGTGGCGCAAGGGATGTTTCAGGTAGAAGGTGAAATGTGGGATTTCTTGTGTGTGTAATTAGGACACTTGGCAGCTGGGTGAGCTTTAATTGCCATCCAAGCTCCTGATCTTGCCAAAGAATGAAGAGAGTGAAGGGAGCTATTGATTTCCATCTGGGTGAACAATTCACTTCTTAGTGCTCATCAGCCTGATGTGTATCTTCATTCCCTGTCGCTGCTGTGTGCAAGCTAAAGCTGCTTTCATCAGCAGATTTCAGGTGGGGGTTCAGTTGAATATGTGGCTAGAATTGCAAGGCATTAATGGTAAAAACTGCCTCACTTACACGCTGTTGGTGCACAATGTGCTGTTAGTTTTGGAAAATCTCCACATTTCTAGGTCCTTATATAAAGCGTCTCTTTGCTGCAATGTCCAGTTGCCTCCCAAAAATAAAATGGGCACAGAAAGACCCTTCTCTCTCTGCTCAACAGGAGCAAGTCAATGTTTATTTTGTATGATGCATGTTTGTTTATAAATGTGGTGTTACTGAGCAGAGAACTAGATCAAAGAAGTGGATTTTGCATTTCACTTTGAAGACACAGATGTCCATAGTCAACATGATCTCTTTTGGGGGCGGCTTCCAAATTTCATGGGCTAAATGCCACATTTTTGCCCTGTCGCTGACAGTTTCATTGTTCCAGGGGCACATAGCTGCTGCAGGTCATGATCTTGAAACAGAGATAAAATGAGAAAACTCATATGTAGACACAAAATGTAGCAATTTAATTAGGAAAAAAATTAAGTGGTATTTTGGGGGAAAAGTTTGAGAAGAGATAAAGAGGAGGTAGAATTACCTTTGCAAAGCTATCAAAAAACCAGACTTGCTGCAATTTACAATATGCAAATAGCATCATTAGGCACAAACAGATTTTTATACAGCTAATCAATCTAACATTGTGTAATGGAGATTGGTGTGCCCGTGCAGGGTAGACATGTGTATATGATTTTCCAAAATTAAAAAAATAAAGGTTAGAATAATTAATTCCCTTCTGCTGAGGAATGATTAGGCAAATGGTAATATTCAGCAGATGCAACTTATTCATGTAGGAAATTCCATCATGTAGTGCCCCAGGGACATTGGACATTATACAGTAAAAATAATCAGTGGTCAATAGTAAAAATTGTTAGATGTACCCAATTGTAGCAAAATTACTCGTACATAAATAGGAAGAAACATAAATGCATACAGGGCTGGTTTTCCTTTTGCTTCTGTTTTGATCTGGAGTGATTTTGCTAGAATGACTCTGCACTGACAGCAGTGATAGGGTGGAATCGGCCTTCAGATATCTATATATTGAGTAAGTGTGGTAAGGTTAAGTGATGGCTTATAGATTAAAATGAGAGCAGTCTACAAAGTAATTGTCTAATATTGCCTAATAATTTTTATATTTTAAAAGTGGCTTTTTCTGACTTACCAGGAAATAAATGCCTAACAGTGGATTAATCAACTAGTCATATCTCGATATTTTTGTTTGTTGTTGTTTAAGAAAGATTAACTTGATGCGGTAGGGAAAAAAAATAATTCCAAATGCAAACAGGCCCTTTTGGAAACAGTGATTTATTTCCTGTTGACTTTAATAACTAATCCCATTAAAATGGTCTGTAGTGGAAAGCAAACCTTCTATGTGGACAAGATAGTAGAGATAAAAAAGGCAAGTTTTAGATTCATACTTGCCAAATTTAAAATAGGAAAATTATGCATTTTCTGTTGGTTGGTTATATCTTGAATTCCATCTTGTGCTATTAGAGTATTTTTAAATCATGATGTCACTGCTGTGTTCTTTTTGTGTTATTCAGCGTTGGATTATAGTCTCATTTTATACACAGAGTATTTCTACCATTTGTAACAAAATACTTCCCACATGACACTGTCTTGTCATCGTCACTGTTTCTGGAGAGATTTTGAGAAATGACTCATGGTGTGGTGTGCCCTACTTAGGACACTTCACATGTTGCTTTTTCCGAGGTGCTTCCCCAAACCTTTGACTTTCAGGTCTTGAAAGAAGAGTACTCATAAGTGGAAGTGCCTGAAACCATTAGTTATCTTTAAAAATATCACTTTCTTTTGTAAAAAATAAATAAAAGACTGCTTTTTCCTCTTCTCCTAAAAAAAGTTGTTTTAAATTACTTGTAACTGAAAGGAATAAATAAGTATATAGTTCCATTCCTGCTATTCACGCATCTGTATATCCTGTAAAACTATGACCATAATAATTAAATAATTATATTTTTTCTAGATGCACAGTAACATTTCTTCCATTCCCACTTACTGTGTTCATTACCATATGGTATTTCTTTTCTGATCCTGAATGGAATAAGAATATGAGCATTTTGAAGCAGTAGTCTATATGTATTTATAGTAGTAAGGAGTAGAACTGCCAAAATGCATGAAATATACTTTCCTGTTACTGCTTTCAGAGAAATCAGTATGAGAGCTATCTGCTTTCAGTGCTGATTTTGTCTCTGCAGTTATATTGTGAAAAGCATAACTAGTCCTCTTCACTTGATTTCACAAACACATTTCAAACAGAACTGAATTTATGTGGTCAGCAAAGCTATTGGCAAACATACTCGCTATGTGAACCGACTTCTAGCAGTTTATTAAGACAACATTCATTCCTTTCCAGTAATGTGGCTGGCAGTGTTTGTACGTCTACCTAAAATTAAAGCAGTGGTATTTCCACAAAGTATTAAGTTGCTATCAAATGTAGAAGGATAGAGATTTTGAAATACCAACAGATCAGACAGAAGTGTGAGCATTGGTGCAGAGTATCTGCAGCACATAGCAAATAGTAATTTACAGGTCATCACAAGTCCTCAGGATTACAGGGAAAAAAAAGAGTTGTAACCATCAGTTTGAAGAGAACACAAGAAGAGATGAATGAGACCTTTTACTGTTGTAACTAGACATAGTTCCCTGCGGCTAGAGATGTGCGATTTCCACAGAACTTAATGGGAGGAGCTGATTTTTGGTAGAATCCCTGCTAATCAAGTGAAAGAATATGAAAGTTTGTATTATGTATCAAAGGCTGCTGTTGTTTTTAACAGCAGGAACTCAGTTTGGTCTACCTTTTTGCTCTCTGTGTTTGGAATATGCTGAGGTGGAAATCTTCATTTTGAGTTGTCCCAGTCTGTGGGAGAATTCAGACAAAGCCTGGGAAACCTGAGCACTGGGCTAACATGAAGGTCAACAAGGAGAACTGCAGAGACTTGCAAATGGATGGATCTGTACAAAATAGGAACCAACTGACCAGGAGCCCTGATGAAAAGGATCTGAGGGTTACTGTGGGCTCTGGGTTCAGAGTCTCCAAATATGCAAATAGTATATTGGGCTGCACTAGGGGGATCATGGCCAGTAAACTGAGATAAACTATTATCCCCCTCTAGTTGATACTGGTGAGGCTGTATCTGGAATGCTGTGTCCAGTCTGGGGCTCCTAGGTCAAGAGAGAGATTGACAAACGAGATTGCCCTGCAGAGGACTACCAAGGTAATTAGGGGACTGAAGCACATGGCAGGGAAGGAGAGATTTAGGGAGCTAGGATTGTTTGGTTTGGAAAATAGAAGGCTAAGAAGGAACCAATAGCAACCTGTGGGTACTTAAAGGCAGTTACAAACACAATGGAGATAAATTCTTCTCAATAGATGCAGAGGATAAATCAGGCAGAAGTTGCACCTTGAGAGGTTTGAATTGAACATCCAAAGAGGCTTTTGTGCTACAAGGGTACCCGATCCTAACACTGAATACACAGAGATAGGCTTTGATCTTCTTACTGACGTTCAGAGAACAGACCTTGAAGTCCCACAGATGCTTCAGCTCAGCATTCCCCCAGAACCAAATGTTAGGTGGTATCGAGGGTGCCTCATCTCCTGCTGGTTTATCGGCTAAAGGCAGTGCCTTCTGTGCTGCCTCTGGTCCCCATCATGTGTGGTGCCACTACTTGCCAGGGAAATTGTGGGGAGTAGGAGTTCTGTCCCTTTCTGAATTGTACCTTAACTGCTCCATTTCTCCATTCTTTTGCAGCTGGTGAGTTAGAGGCATCCAGAAACCTCTTGGTTAAGTGATAAGGAGCAGCACAAGTTCAAATGGAACAAACTGGTCACCTGCTGCCCCCTCAAGACTTCCAACCGGTGTCACTCCCTGTGTCTACCTGCTTCCTGTGGAAGCACCTACCTGTTGTTCCCCTACAGAGGGGCAAACAGCTGTTGAACATTTCCCTTGGCAGAAGAAAAGATCATTTCACATCTATTCTGTGATGAATTACGGCAAGAGTTATTGTCACCAGCCTGGATATATTAATACTGAAGCCAGTCTATGTATCTTTCCATGTTTTACAGCTTTTTGGCTCTGACACTTAGGACAGCATATTAATAAACTCAGTAAAAAATCCTATAGGAAATCTTTCACTTTCTTAGCTTGATTTGTGATGTGTTAATCTGTCTGTTTGTCTCTAGTACTAATCTTAATGCCAAGGAAACAGGTAAAAGAACTGCTTGCCCTTTGCAGATACACAAGGGAAGCCACAAAGTTGTTGACTTGTGTGCATACATATACATATATAGATGTACGTATCTCTCTCTCTCTCTCTCTCACTCCATATTCTCTTTCTTGTAGATAAAAAAGCTAATTCCAGTTTAACAAATTTCATATAAATATACAGTTTCATAGTTGCGTTTACAAGTTACTGACCGAGTCAAAACCAGAAATGCACCAAGCATGTACAAATCAAGGCAAAATATGCCTAACTGATAAGAATGGGTGGGAATTCATTCTCAGGCAGCTGGCTCCTGGAAGGAATGAGAAATGCAAGCTAAGAAAAGCAAGAAACGCTGTAGCCAAATGTCACTGCATCTTACTGCTGAGCTTGCAAGGGCTTTTCAGGCAATGAAAGGGAAGGACAGCCTGGTACACCTGCGGGGTGCTGCTGTCCGGTCAGCTGGCTCCATAGAAAAGGGAAATGGAGACAGAATAAACATTAAAAAGCAACTCAAGTTACATTGCAAAGGGCTTGGGTCCTTTCAAAAATATTAGTCTGCATCAATCAGCATTTTTAAACTTTTGCTTTTTTAGGGAATAAAGGTAGTTTTGGTGGAAGTCTTGAAGGGGAGCCTTTTTGTGCTGCTCACAGGGGCACCTGCAAGCACCTCACAGCAGCGGGTTTTGGATTCATGAGACCCACTGAACAATAGCTGCGTAAGTGCAAATGGCATGAGCCATCCCCCTTCTACTGCTGGAGTTGATGCTTTCTTGCCAAGCTGATAAAATAGCATACTTTATTAAAAATGCTGTCTGATATCAGGAAAATTCTTATTGTCTAATCTTCCCAGGACAGCCACAAGAAGAACAATTTACAAAGCACTTATGCTAGCCCTGTCTCCTTTTTCTCTCCTGGCTGATGTAGTATTTCTGGGAAGTATGTCCATCAGGGAAACAAATGGTGTCTTTCTATACTTTTCTGTAAGAGAGATGTCAACTAGTGTAACTCAGCGTAACTTTCCACAGAGTACTAATCTCATTTTTCAGTAGTGGTCCTCTGTACCTGTGGTACCTAACCCATGCATTTTTACATATTTAACAAGTGACTTTTCCCCTTCAGAGAAAGAAGGGCAGAAGTGAACCTAAGGTGTGGTGAAGGTGAGGAGATAGGAGCACAGCCCTCCCCACAGTGATCTGTTTGTTCAGTCAAGTGAATCCAAAAGTTGATCCTGATTGTACTAGTGAAACCTATTGTAACAAAACATGTGGGAAGACTATAAATGTGAGGAATGTCCTGCGCCTCTGCGTGTCGTCCAGGCGCCTTGGTGCCATGTGTCTTGGCAACAATGCCGCCAAAGCTGACTTTTAAAGAATCACCCTTTGACAGCTTTTTTTCCCAACAACTGTGTAGCTGTCAGCTCATGGGAATTCCTCCTTCTCTGGAGGATGCAAAATGCCAGCTGAGAAAATACTCATTTCGTTATCCCATAGCAGACAAAACAAATATTGTGTTTCCCTGAACTAGCTATATATAGGATTAATCTGACCCTGTTAAGACTCTGTGAGCTAGCTCGGGTTCAACTCAGGCAAGGGAAAACACTGCTCCCCAAAAGGATTTCTCTACAGGCTGGCAGATGCACTGTTGATTTACACCATCAAGAAGAGGTTGGTCTCCTTTTCCAGGAGTGATCTGTTACATAAAGAATAAATGGTGATCTAAATCTGTTCAGCGTTTGTAAAATGCAAAACCACTTGGGAGCTTGTCCATGCGGTGGAGTGAAGTTGAGTGAAGTGACTTGTTGCTTAATGTCTTTAGCTCCTCTGAATAAGGAACCCAGACACTTATTTAGTAAAAATACTGCTTCGCTTTATTACAGTACTAGAGCAGAAATTGAAAAATACTGTCAATTATCTGGGTGAAAACCCCTGAGTCACTTTTTGTGTATCTAAAGCATGATTAAAGTAATATTTTTCTCTTCTATGGCTGTGAGTTGATATACCTGATCCTGTACCATCTCTAAGAGCATGACCCATTGATCATAATGGGAGCTTTTCCTGCAGAGCAGTGTTTGCTTCTATTAATAATGGCATTTGGCTGTGCAGTAGTTGCATGGTTTTCTACTGAGCTGAAGAAATCACTTAAATCTGTATTCCTTTTAAAAAATGAAATTCTTTGTCTCTCCATCTTTCTGGTACAGATTCCCATTGTGATAGCGGGATGTGCTGGTGACTGAATGGCTCAGCTGCCGTCTTGTCCTGGCTTTTCACTGACTCAAGTTTCAAGTAGCATTTCATAAATAGTGTGAGAGATGTCTGTTAAGGCTTTAGAGCCAGTGGTGTTGTTCCAGCATCTGCAAGCGATAGGAAGTGTGTTCAAACTCTGCAGCCGCCCAGCACACCCGAGCAATAGTATGCATTTGTATTCGGCAGTGATCCAAATTCTCCTTTGTCATGGTCACACAAACTGTTCAACATCAGTGACCAGCCGTGACCTTCAGTCACCTAGTGGTGCACATAAAGGTTGCGTATTTGCTACTGTGGATGTTGGACTCATCATTATGTAGCTGTTTTCACTAAAACAATCATTTTCAGTGTAAAAATGATAATAGAATCATAGGACTGGAAGGGGACCTCTCCTCATCCATCCTTCTTCCCCAGCTCTGGTTTTCTGCTCCTGGCAGATATTTCTTTAATTTCTTCTTAAAAGCACTTGGTATAGTGGCTGTGCATTTCTTCCGAGGCAATCTTTTTCACTGCTCTTTATTGTTAGAAAGTTTTCCTTACTTTTCCTTGAAATAATTTACATCTGTTGCTTGCCTTCTACCTTGTGTGAATTATTCCCTTCACCTCTGTGGCAGCTTTTTACATAGCTGCAGACTGTTCTCAAGGCACAGCTGTAAAAAAAATAAAAATCTTATCAATATGCTGCTAGTGATTTTGTCGAATGGATGAAATTTCACTCTCTGTATTGATGACTTTTCTGTCATCACTTTTAAACCCCATCTCCTGTTTCAATATGTTCCTTTCTCCCGAAAGCAAATGCGCTATTCACATATGCATGCTCAAGTACATTTTGCAAAGCAATTTTCTTCTCACCGTCACTGCCAGCAGATGACTCTCTGTAGTGTCAGTCACAAAACCCCTGGATTTGCATCCTTTTCTGTATGAAGCATTTTCTTTTTTCCAAACACAGCTTTCTATGATACTGCTTAACTGGTCTGCAGTCCATCTTCTGTTGCAAGCACAGTTTTCATCATTCTACATAAATTCTGTAGTGTGACACAGCTTTTTTCTTTGCTGGGGGGCAGCTTTGCCCTTTTACACTGGTCTCTTCAGCAGGACAAAATTACAGGAAAATACTGAATATACAGCAAGGTAGGCAATAAATACTACATCAACTACAGTTGATGACTGTAGCTGACCCATTTTGTACTACTGCATATGGTGAATTTTAACATCACTCCCACAAGACTGTGTGAACACATTCTCTTATGTAATGTTAATTTGTGAGTAAACTGATATTTTGTTAATCTTATTATAAATATGCACAATTTTGCTCTGGGTGCATCTGTTCCTAGATTGTTAATGATGCCTTTCTGTTCAACAAAAATAATAGTACAATCACAATCAGTAAACAGATCGTCATTTGTATTTAAACTGCACCAATTTATACATTTATGGAAATACAGACAACTTTTTAACTGTAGTTATTACTTCTGTAACTTTGTCTAAATAGCTAACACTTTATATTCCCAAACCACATTGTATTTGTAGCATACCACTATCTCATACCACTGCACATCATAAAGAGATCCTCCTTCCTCCAGCCTTGTCTCCCATAACATGGAAAGGTATTGAGAAGCTGTCAGAAGTGATACCTGGCCAGCTCCCAGGGAGCAGCCGTGGCCACCTAAGGTCAGCCTGGGCTGGTGACAGTGCCTCTTGGGCAAACCTCACTGTCCTAGTGTATGATGTGTGTATGAGATAACTGTGTGGCATCACCTCATGTCTCATATTCCTGTAATCTCAGTGAGATCTAAAAATCATCATCATTTATAAATTCATAAGGTATTTATGGATATCAGAAAAATCTGTGTTGACTAGAACTTTCCAGTCCATTGGCTGCAAGAACAACTATTTTCATTACCTTTTCAGGTAAGAACCCTGGCAATTTTTTAAAATTACAGAAGAATAGTAGCACTTTTTCTTCTGACTAAAAGTCACGCTAACAAAAAGCAAACGAAAGCGTGCCAATGACCATATCCCAGATCTGTAATAAGTAAAAATAGGCTTGAACGACTGTGCAAGGATCACACATTATACCAGAGCTGGTATAATACCATTTGTAATGGTTTCTCAAGAATTTGAAATGTCCCTCATGATAGACACTCAATTACCTGTCCATTTGTTTAAGGAGAATCATATTTGCATGTTATTCAGTGAATGACAGTCATTCAAATAACGTCATCTATGAGCATTAAGTAAAAGGCAGCCTTTACAGGATATTTGGAGAATGTGTGGAAAATGCAGATGAAAATCCAGTCACCTGCCATTTTGGAAACACACTTCAATATTTCCTTTGTGCTATTCATTAACTATATTCCCAAATGCTGAACATGTGCCAGTGTCTGTGACAGCACCGCCAAGGCAGCTGCCTGGGTTTTGTCTGAGCACCGAAGGGCGAACACGGTGCTGTGTGCTGGCGGGGTCCCCTCCACGATCAGAGAGACACTTGAAAGAGCCTTGCCAGGAAAAGAAGAGCTGCAAGGAAAATTCAAATTCTTCCTCTCTTCCTATCTGCTCCGGTGAGAAGGGACGTCGGAGGCACCTGGGAGGGCGGCAGCAGCAGCAGTGCAACCCGGGGTGGGTGCCGAGGATGTCGCCCATGGTGCGAGGTCTTGCCCGAAGCCTTATGCACCTCCTGCCAGAGCTGTGCGCCAGAAAGACCTGGCCCTCATCTGGGATAACCTCGTCAGGATAAAACCTGGGGAAAATGAAACGGGGTAAAGTAAGGGTTTCTTTTAGGGGAAAGGATGGAAAATGCTCGTTGTTTCAGTCCCTGAGGCAGAAGTGGAGCAAAATGCTGCTGTCCCTTCTACCCTGCAGAGGTGGAAACTTTGACAGCGTAGAGGAGTGGAGGAAGGCGGACACGCTCTGCTGGTGAGTGGCCCCGTAGAGCCATGATGAGAGACTAGGCAGTGACTGGGCTTATTTCCTTCGGATCTGTATTTGGAACTGCCTCAGTCACGGGATACGCGCGGGTAAGGGGCCTGGCCGCTCGCCTCGCAGCCGGGCAGGCAGCAGGCGGCCGCGCAGGGCTCGCAGGCAGCCAGCCCCGCGCAGCCCCGAGCAGGAGGGTGAGCAGCCTTCTCCGCTGCCCACACCCAGCTTGAACGAGCGTAGAAATGCGGGGAGACGCAGGTGTTTGAATTCTGTCAGCGTAGCTGTGTGTGTATACGTGAAATTACTACGTGAAACCACACTGCGCCTCGAGCCACGCTGTGGTACCGGAGCCCCACGGCAGGCCCGGGCAGCCCCAACGCCCTGCTGAGAGCCGAGGCCTGGGGCAAGCGCCAGGGCCGCCGCACGAAGGGTCGAGGCCCCACCGCCTCCCCCCGGCCGGGCCGCGCTGCCCCTGAGCGGCTCCCCCCGGCCGCGGGGCTCGGCCCGGCCCGGCCCGGGGCTGCGCGGGTGGCGCCGCCGCTCCCGCCCGCCGCCCAGGTAAGCGGCGCCCCGCAGGGGGCGGCCAATGGCGCGGCCCGGCCGGCGGCGCCAGCCAATAGGAGCGCGCCTGGCGGCGGCCCCATGGAAATGTGCCTGGTGGGGACCAATGGGGCGCGGCCGGGCCGCGGGCGGCGCTTTATCAGCTGCCGGGGCCGGCGGCGGCCGCCCGCCCTCCGCCCGCCCTCCCTCCATCCCTCTCTCCCCCTCTCCATCCCTCTCTCCCCCTCTCCATCCCTCCGCCGCGCCGCGCAGCATGGCCGGGCTGGGCGGCGGCCCCGCCGCCTTCGGGCGCTGCACGCACGCCGTGGTGCGGGCGCTGCCTGAGTCGCTGTGCCGGCAGGCGCTGCGCAGCGCGGCGGGCCCCGAGGTAGACTTCGCCCGCGCGGAGCGGGAGCATCAGCTGTACGTGGGTGTGCTGCGGGGCAAGCTGGGGCTGCAGGTACTGGAGCTGCCGGCCGACGAGAGCCTCCCCGACTGCGTCTTCGTGGAGGACGCGGCCGTGGTCTGCGAGGAGACGGCGCTCCTCACCCGCCCGGGCGCGCCCAGCCGCAGGAAGGAGGTACGGTACGGTACGGCGCGGTGCGGGGCCGTAGGGGCCGGGCCGGGGGGGAGCGGTGTCCCCGCCGTGCAGGTGGGCTCGGGGCGGCCGCGCTGTCGGGCGTGTCCCCGGGCCCGCCCCGCAGCCCCGGCGGCAGCGGGGCGGGGGGCGGCGGCGGCAGGGATCGCTGACGGAGCAGCAGCCCTCCTCGGCGGGACCGGCCCTTGCCCGGCCTCCCGCTGCCGCCCCACCTGGCAGCGCCCGGTGCCGCGGAGCCCGGCCGAGAGGGGGTTTGTCGGGGAGCGGTTGTGCTCCTGCTCCTGGGAACAAGTGGACGGTGTAAATTGTGACTCATCCTTTCTGGGGGAGCGGGCTCCCGCTCCGTGCGAACTTGTCCGGCTCGGTGCTGCGAGGTGGATCGCTGGTCGCTTGTGCAGGTTTGTGTCCGTGCTGCAGCACTACTCCATCCAAACCCCGGGTTTATTACGTGCTCAACTTGCGCTCTGTTCCAGGCGGTGCATTACCGATACCCGCAGCAACAGTACCCGCTGGCCTGTGCGCAAGAGCTGGTGTTTGTCTCGGTGAACTCGGCGTTAGCCTGAATGCCCTTGAACCTGATGTTGCCTTCCCTGTGCAGCCGCTGTGGGCCCTGTGGGCTCGAGGTCCCTGGATGTCCAGGAGACACAGGTCACCTTGTTGGAGAGAGGTGTGAAGGATGCACAGCCGCAGAAGCCTTACTTTAGATATTCTTAGCACTTTTTTAACATGCTCAGCCCATTCATAAACTAGTTCATCAGAGTGCATGCATTGAAGTGCCACCCAGTTATCTCATTCTCAATGAGTTGTGAGTAGCAAATTAAACAAACCTTACCCTCTTCGAAGCTGCAAAACGACTACACTGGCAACCTGCCTTCCTGTAATCATGTTTTAACATAACCTTCTTCTTGTCTCTTCCAGTTCCCATCTTCTCTGTGGTACCATGATCCACAAGCACATACTGCTGTGCCTGTGGGACAGGACCAGGCCACTGGCTGTAGTGTAGCAGAAACTGCTCTTGGCCACCGCATGCAATGGATGTCTTCACTTGGTACTTTTGATATAGTACCCTTCTTTCAGCAATTACAAAGTTTACTTGAATTTTGACCAACAGTGTAACAGTTTAAGATACTGCACACATCTTGTACATGTGCACTTCCTTGTGCGTACGCATGTGTATTTATTTTTGAAGCACATTTGAATGCTCTTAAAGGTGACAGCATCAGAGTAAAGTGTGCTTGCCTCATGCTGCTCTCAGAAGCAGCTGTTTCTCAGCCAGAGTCCAAGTGAGTTTTTGGTGGTCCTTCCCATGACTCACTGGTATGTAGCTATGGGACTCCTGCTGCCATTTGCACAATTACCCCTGTAGGAGAACAGATCTACTTCTTTCCATGGGTGACTTGTCCAGGCAGTCATGAATCAAGAAGAGAGAAAAAGCTTTGAAGCATAATTTGAACCTTATTAGTTTTCTTAAATGATGGAGCAATCCCTCCCCTGAGTTTTCTGTGAAGTAAAGAAGAAAAAATAATTGAACCAGCATCCTCTTAAAGCTATAACAATGCATGACATTGCAGTGTAGTGCTTGTTTGAACGTGTAACTCTTAATTATTTACAACAGTTCTTCCTCCTGGGAACATCATTACAGCAGTGCTTTGTAGAGAGGGGGAGAAGATGCTCGTTTCTGCAGGATGCTTGTCTGCTCCTGGTCTCTCTTTCCTCTGAGACATCCCCTGAGGTAGCCTTCCCTTGGCATGGTGTCTGAGAGTCAGTTGTATTTAGCTAGTGAGTCTGCTTTGAGTAGTGACCAGGATGAAAACAGTAAGATGGTCAAGGCTTTAAAAAGCAGAAATGCATACCTGACTACTTTGACCAGAGCTTTGTGTGCCTTGGTGGAGGGCTTGGCGTATGTCTTAGACATCTTGGCAAACATCTATGATAACCTTGGTTTCATAAAGAGCTCCCAAGAAGCATCAGTGTTTCTTGTAGCTTCATGAGAGCTTCTCTACTCTTGCTTCTGGTTCCAGAGGTACCAGCTGCAGGTGCTCAGGCAGTCTGGGCACTGAGGCCTGCGGCCACCCTGAGCTGAGGGAGCCCAGCGCCTGGTCCTGACCCTCCTGTTCATCCCGGTGGGTGGTTGTGAGCAGCCTCCCAAGCTCTTTTTGGAAGATTATGTTCAGTTGCTGAATTCCACATTCAGATAGTTCCTGGAGGCTGGTGGCAAGTGAAGTTGCTGCATTGTCTGACCTAGCATCTGTGATGTTAAATGTTTTCATCAGTAACCTGGAGGAGATGGGGGCATCTGTATTGAGCTGTGAACAGCCCCAAACTGGGGTGAGGGGTCAAGGGTAAGAGACAATACTCATGAGGTCTGTGCTGCCGTTCAGAGGGACCTTGCCAGGCTGAAGAAATGGGCTGACCCATGGGGACCTCATGGAGTTGAACAGGGACAAATGCAAAGTCCTGCCTCAGGAAAGGAAGGATCCCTAGGTGAGACTGAGTGTGTGGGGGACAGCTCTGTGGAAAAACTCCTGTGTGGGGGGGTCTGGTAGGCAGCAGAGTGTCCATGAGCCAGCAGCGTGTCCCAGTGGTAAAGAAGGCCAGTAGGATCCTGGGCTGTATTAAAAGAGCAGAACCAGTAGACTGAGGGAAGTGATTACCCTCTCTGCATGGCACTGGCAGACTGCGTGTTGTCAAGAACATGGAGCCAGAATGTTCAGCTGTGTGGCAGGAGGGCAGGAGACAACAGACGTAGATTGAAGCATGAGGCTTTAATGGGGTATAAGGAGAAAGCGTTTCAGTGGGGACAGCTGAGCAGTGGAACAAGGACCTGAAGAAGTTGTGCAGTTGTTATTCTTGGAGGTTTTCAAGACCCAGCTGGATAAAGTCTTGAGCAACCTGGCTTGTTCTCTCAGCTGGCCTTGCCTTGAGTGGAGGTTGGCCTAGAAACTGCCTGAGGTCCCCTCCAACCTGAATTATTCTGAGAGCATGAAAAAGTTGTATGCTAGGATGCATGGAGTCAGGCATTTGTCAGTTGAACTGCCATGAAGTCTTTGCTGTCGAGACAGCAGACAGTCATTAAATCTGGATTGCTCCTGGTCTGATGGATCCACTGATAGAAAATCAGAAGGATGAAGCCCTGTGAAACCAGTTTCTTCATGTTGCCTCTGAAAGACTGTGCTTCTACCTCAGCTGGTATGAAAGTGAGCAAGGGCTGTTGTAGTGCATTTGTCACTCGTAAGGTCAACTGGGTGACAGAAAGAGAGTGGATACAGTCTATGTACAGCACCAGTTTCTCAAAGTGCCATCTCTTATTCTTTTTATGTAACGTAATCACAAACCCATGAATATTTTAACAGTACAATTGGTGTACGCTTGACTTAACCTAGTTAATGTAAAGCCCAACTCCTGAGCATGCACTCCTGACTGGAGCCTCCCTGTAAGGCAGGACTCAGTGAAGCTTGTCTTGCTGATCTCTTCATTGTTTAATGGACTTCTGACCGAGCAGGCAGGAGCAGTGGAGGAAGGAAGGGATGAAGGAAACAGGGTTGTAGGGTACCATTTCTGCAAAGAATTAATACGGAAGACTTGTGTCCAGGAAACCTGCCAAGAGGCATGTGGTAGGTCAGGCCCTGAAGCCTGATCAGATCAGTGAAAGCTGAAGGGCACAAGGGGCTGCCAAGGCGCATCCCAAAGACAACAGCCTGCTTGAATACACAGCTGCAGCAGTAGTGTTTCAGGTGTGTTGTGCCTCCTGATAAACTGACTGCCAGATGCATGAACTAGGCAGCACTGTCTCCATCTCCCCTGTTTCATGCTACTGAAAACCCATAATGCAATATTTAAGAACTAATGCAGTGTGTTCTTTCACTGGCTAGACTCCTTATTAGGAAGGCTTATCATCAATTACTGTAACACTGTATGCAGCAGGCAAATTTCTGCGGTAGTTTGTAATAGCATTGATTGAGCTTTCAGGCTCTATAGATACTATTGCTTACCCCTCCAGAACCATTGGATTCTTTGCTGGTTGTCTGTCTGGAACAAAACAAAATAAAATCTGGGCTTATGACTGTTCTTGCTCCAAGTTATTGTAGTGAGAAAAAAGAGTTGAATTAAATTTGGTTATGTTCAGTCAGTACTGGGAAAGAGCCCAGTATTTTTTTAGTAAAGTAGAAAAATTAGTCATGCATTTAATGATTTGTTGCAAGAGTCAGACTTATTTCAAGGCATTATGTTTCTGTGTTATCAACTTCTGAACTTATTTTAAAATTCATAGTTTATGGGGAGTTTTGGATTTGGCAGAAAGGTAAAGGTTTTTGAAGTAAGGCAGAGGTAGATTGCTGATGTGGATAAGATGATGTTTTGTTTAGCTGTGTGCAGTCACCAGTGTGCTTGATGTTCAAGTTGAGTAACTCCAATGGAAATGTTGTGATCACTGATCAGATTGTCAGTTCCAGCACCTTTTGTTCCAGCAGTATGTTCTCAATTGTTTATTCCTCTAGTATAAACTCTTCACGTCACCTTCTGAACACAACAGGGTTAGCTGCTGAGAAGAGCCCTCATCAGCACATTGCTTTTACTGTCCAAGTTGTCTTAATGTGCTTGGGATAGCACAAAACAACATTTCCACCATTTCTGTGCTTATGCAGACAGATGGAAACCCAAAAGCTCAGCAAAATGCACCCACAGTGACCTGACCTCTTCTCAGCTGCTGTGTAGGGAAGGGGGAATAGCTGGTGCTGGGAAAAAAGCTTCAGGAGCTGCTGCAGAAGATTGCTGTGGTTTCTTCCTTGATTGTCAAGAGGAGACTTTCGCTCAAGAGTATTGTTATTCCCTACTCCCCCAAGACCCACCTGGGACAACTTGTGAGACTGCATTCCTGTGGTGTGGGAGGACAGACAGTCCTTCAGCAGTAAGGACAGGGGATAAGCAGCAAGGAAGTACGTTTGGCAAATCCCATCCTCTCAGCAAGCATTAGGGAAGCTGCTTCATTGCCTTTTGAGCATCTCTGGGTACTTCTTCCCAAATCTGCTTGCTGAGTGTCAGGGTCTTGTCCACAGCAGTGCTTCTGCAGAGCTTCCAGCCATGCTGGGCCAGGTAACCTATTCTTCAGTGCTGAGCACCCTCAGCTGTTGCCCTCCTCCCACCCTGTACAGCTTCTGCAGGGCTGTGCAGCCATATGAGAGCTAGAGCTTGCACCCTGTGCTGGGCTGCAGTCCCAGCTGCAGCTTACTGCTTGCAGGAACAATTCTCGGACCAGTTGGTGGAGGCTTCTGAGAAAATAGAAGGGAAAAGTGTTTAGTAAGGTATGTATGTATTGCATAGATGCAGGTAATACTACATAGCTACTGCAAGATGCTAGACACTTCCTCCACTCCTTCTGTAGACCTAGACAGTTGTGTAGGATAATGATGTCTATTGCAAAGTAATAGAAAAGCTAGGCTGAGGAGAAACAGATTCAAACCTCTGCTAGCTCCTAAGCTTAATTAGGTTATGAATGCTTATTTTTATAGTACATGCTAATAGAAAAGAACCTGTATTTGCTGACTAATCACTTAAACCAGCATCTCTCTGCACAACTGGCAAAGATCTGTCTCATTTCTGTGGAGGATTAGCACTTGCTGAGTGCCACTAGAGAGGCAAGAGATCAAACATTTTATTACCACTTTAAATAATTCATAGTTCTTTACATGGTCATAACAAATTGTGGAGGTCATGTACATTTGCAGCAGTGACCCCCTTTGCATGTCCTTATTGTGCTTTATCCCTGATGTTACAGACTAACTTTGGTGTTCTGCCTAGAAAGCTTATGATAGAAAGCGTAGAGGTTACCACTGTGTCATTTCTTAGTGCTTAAAACAGCAAGTCAGTAAACATGGACAAAAACTTTACATGAAGGCTGACAAAAATTGGGAATGGCACTAGGTACCTTTGCACCCCATTGTCAGATTGGTTTTTCTGGAATACCCTTCCTATTCTGCACTGAGCTATACATATTTGCCTCTAGTCTATCCTTTTCATCATCTCTTTGGTCTAACTTCAGAATTAAAGCATGCAAGATATTGTCAGTGTGTTTTCAGTTATACTGAAAAAAGTTAAGAAGTACCAGTCAGACTTCAGATAAAATGTATACGTGAGTTTTAAAGTGGGTTTTCGTTGTCTTTTGCAGAGCATGTACTTGGCAGAGCCAAATGTAATGATGTTCCACAAAGTGTATCACTCGGAGGCTTTCTCCAGGAGAGAGTGGGTGATGCCCATCAGAAGGCAACAAAGTTAACTCTCCTCAGAATCTGCATCAGTGTTTTCTTCAATATGTTTCATTAGCTTTCATTTGCATTGTTTCCATGTTAGCATATAAAGTAACTGAAAAGCACCCAGTAGAGTAGAAAAGCTTCTTAAACAGTACTTAAGTTTGCTCTTAAACAGTATTGCGAAGTTTAAAAAACAATCCTTTGGGCAGTATCAGGTAGACTTGTATCAGGAGCCTATACAATGATAGTATCAGTAGACACGAGAAAGGATGTTTTAACCTCTTAAAAGCAGACTATTTCAAAAGCAGTCTGATTTGTTTCTGTGGCTCTGCCCCTTCCATCTGCTTTGCAGTTTGAGTGCTGCCTCATGGTTAGGGTAAATGGTTCTTTGGTATCAAAGTTCCTGACTGATGTCAGCTCTATTAATGTAGGGTTAGAGCTACACTTTGGGCAAACTGGCTATACCAAGAACTCTATTTTATCGTTTTCAATTTTGCTTCCGTGATCAGAGATTTTAATGAAAATGTTAGGAAGTAGCTTCTAGTCAGATCAATATAAGGGAACTGTATTCACTGTAATTGGTTTCTATCTATAGCACTGTAAAACAATCTTTGAGGGCAGTCTAGGAGCAACTTGGGTTTCATGCTTTTTTAGCAGAGGCAATATTTAGACCTTGTTAAATTGTGATGTCAAGTTTCTCAGGAATATCCAAGTTGCTGACCAGAAGATTAAACAAAGGCAGAACCCAAATTAAATGCCCATTTTTTAATCTCCTGTGGACACCGGTTATTATTGTGCAAGCCTGATGTCAGCTTTTGTACCTTGTTAATCACTGTTCCTTTAGCTGTGATAAATAGCCCTTGGTGAGCTTACGGTTCAGTGCAAATGCTAAGTGGTTAAAGGTTCCAAATAACTGTAAGCATTTCCTCAAAGTGAAAAGAGCCTTTTCTGCTGCTCAGAGTTATACATATGGCTTGGAGCTACCCTGTTCCTTCCCCAAGAGGCTTCTGCTCAGACTTTAAAATTGAACCTAAATCTCTTTCTTTCGTGACTGCCTCATTTAAAAGCATTGTAAAAAATAGTTTACCACAGTCACTGCTGGAATTTTGGTTTTGAGATTCAAAGGTGGGTTTGTTACATACCCAGTCTAGGTTGCCTGATATTTTTCTTAATCCTATGTTCCCTACACTCTGCAAACCTGCAACACTCTACACTCCCTGCGAAAGAGGACTGGCATGCAGACCGCAGTGCTGCCTTGCTCATCGTGGGATCTGACAGCATCTCTGGAGAGTGGCGGAGCAGAGCGTGTGACGCAGAAGAGCTCCTGCATGCTTTGCTTCTGCCTGTTGGCCGCTGAGATGCTCTGGCATGGAGAGCGAAGTCCCCAGTTGAGGTTTCCTGTGCTGTACCAATGGCACAAGCAGCAGCTGCTCCCAGCACTGTGCCAGGACACACACACACAGAAGAAGCATGCATCTTCATTTTCCCTCCTCTGCCTCCCACATACTTCCAATTGCATATTCACCTCCAGTCCCCTGTCTCTCTACCTGGGCCCCTCTTTTGCACTCCATGCCTTCAAATTGGCCTTCTGTAGCCCCTTTGTATTGGTCCCCTGAGCCAGGGTCCTGGTGTGCCCTGCCTGCCATGGTCCCATGCAGAGTGCTGTGCAGCTATACTGTACTTCCCATGGGAAGAGCGGGAGCAGGGGTGGCATCCCACTGTCGGGACACACCTCTGACTGCACCTCTGTGGTCAAGAGTAGGTGCAACTGTTTGCTGTCAATAGTGTGTGGAAGTGTCTGTCATGTCACTAAAGTTCTCAAAACTTGATTTCCCTTTCCACTAAATTATCCAGTAACTAATGCATTATAGGTTTGTTTAGTGGTCTAGTATTTCCTCTGAGCAGCATGATGCCAGGTCTTTTAGCCCATATGGAGCTTTTGTTATAAAGTACTCTGCCTTGAGACAAGATGTACAATGCTCCTTTCAAGGTCCTTTACTCTGCTTTCTAGAAAGAGACATGTCTTATGTTTTTACACAATGTTATTTGTCAAGCTATGTATATAACACAGTGGAACAGATATTCCTTAGTCTTTTATTCCCGTTATCTTTTAAGTGTTTGTATTTCTTTGTAGACCCTTCTGGAGTTTGCTTTATAGGAACAATACTTTCCACATTCTGGTGCCAAGTTCATTGTGCTCACTTGTTGCTTGATGCTGTGTCATGCCAAGCTTCTTCCAGTTCTAGGGTCCTGATTATTTTGTACAAAAGTCCTAATGTTGCATATTGTTGCATATTGTACAAAAGTCCTAATGTTGCATTCTGCTGATGTAGAAACATAAACGTGGCAGAGGCAAAACCTCGTGTTTGTTACAATTTCTCCCAAACCCATGCTTGATCAACAAGGCCATCTGTGTCCTTAAACTCACTGCCTCCACTTGTCCTTGTTGGTGAGGTGACCAGAGCATGCAAGTCTTCAACAAGCATGACTAGTCTAAACTCTGACTTATTATAATATACTTATTATTACTAATCAATTACTTACAATTACTTAATTAAAAATAAGCACATACAGACTTTAATTTCTACTGGTATTACTGGTTATTCTTACCTTGATGGTTTCTCTGGAGGGACTGTGGAACAGGTACTCATCATCCACTGCAGACACAACATGACTTCACTGAGGGTGGTGTGGGAAGTGACCATATAGCAAGGTTTAATTTGCAGTACTCCAGTCATACTGAGTGTTTTGTGATCTTAGCAGCTCAGATTAGCCAGTGCAGACAGTGTCTATGCTTCTGTGCTGTTCAGTTTTCAGATAATTTCTTGTCTTTGTCAGAAGTCTCCTGGATCAGGAATGTAGACCTGATTATTAAATGTCTGACCTGAAACACAAGTCACCTATACAAAGAATCTTCATGGTGTGTGAGCTATCCCATACAGACACCTGTGTAGAAGTCACTGCTTACGACAGGCTTGTAGAGATTGGTGGCTGCAGAGAATGTGTTCCTACCAAGAAAGAAATTACTGTCAGTAATTACTGATTATTAATTGTGTTTTAAAAAAGTCTGGTTTTTTATGGAGCATATGTCTAAATCAAGTTCATGGTGGAGAGCTTCAGTCTTGGTGTTAGATCTGGGCAGTCACAGTTCTAGGGAAAAGATAAATGATGTGCCCACAGCATCTTCTTGCTGCCTCTTTTATAGCAGTATTAGGAATTTTTCTTTTGGGAAAAATTAAGTGTTATATAGTTGAGTCAGATCTTGCATTCATCCAGGGCCACTGATCACATACAAGTCAGCTGACCACACTGTCATGTGCCATTTTTCTGTCATTTTCAGTCAATAGCAAAACCAAACAAGTATTTCAAAACCAGCTTGTTCAAGACTTGCAGAACTCATTTTCATTTCAATAGAGATTCAGTATTTGGCACTATCTTTAAAAAATAATAGTGATAATTTGTTTCTGGAAGGTTTATGTTTGTTAATAGTAAAGGAACTGGCTATCCATGTCTGTCTCTGGATGCCAACTGAAGTTCTATGGCAAGATGAAATCGTCTGTCTCAGCTCAGTCCCAGCTGGCCACTGAAACAAGACTGCCACATAATTGGGCACTTTTGGCAGTGTTGTGATTGATTTTGGATTTCTTTCTTCATTTTCTGAAGCTTAATGTAAGAGCTGTCAGGGAAGCTGAATCCCATACCTCATAGAAACGGTGATCTTACAGGACAAGAATCCTGCTTGTGCATATGTCTCTGGACTTTCAGTCTGGTTGATGTCCTTTGTGTCACAGACCAGCAGCCATGGAGATGGTCATCTCCATGCAAACCCAAACTAGAAAGGCAAGCGTTTTAGAGATGAAGGTAGTTTTTGGCCTGCTGTCCAGAAATAGAAAGCTATGTTTTTTTAAAATACTTTATAAACGTTTGGCAGTAAGCTCCAGACCATGCCTCTCTGTAAAGGTGAGAGACATTTACCAGTCCTACAGGAGTTAATTTTGCAAACAGTACAAGTGCTTTAGAGAGTTTCACCTACCCAGATGGCTGAGCATGCCTGTCATCACTGTGCTTAAAACAGCAAAATTGATGAATCTCAAGTATCTCATGTTCTAGCACTGTACAGAGGAGAGGTGGTGTGGCTATTCCTGGTGACTAGGTGTTCACTGAAGTTCAGTGCACTAGTTCATGGCTTGGTATCTGTTACAAGCCTCTGATGGGAATACTGGTTCCTGTACTAGTGAAGTGTGGTAGCAAGAGCTGAAGTGAACAGTGCTGTTGAGAGGTGAATAGTAACTGATAGAAACAATAGATACTGGTGACGGATGATATGAATTGGATACTGTATTTTTCCAGCAAACAATGAAGTCCTCTACAAGTTTCCTGTTTTTTTTCAAGGTGAAATGAGGTTACTCATGTAGCCATGTGTAGTCAGAAACTTTGAAATGTGGTGCTTTCCTGGAGTAGTTAGAGGAGAAGGTGGTACAGGGTTGATAGACCCTCTTCCATATTCCTGACTGCAGCAGCTCAAAATGTGTGCAAAGAACAACTGGCTTTAGTGTAGTTTCTAGCAGTACTTGGGCAAATACTACCCTGCTGTTGGCCTTACTGATCCTTATCCAGTAATTCTTGATCCTTTTGACTGATCTGAACTGCTTTTAAGGAAGGAAACTGTCTGAAAGGTAAAACCCCACCAATGCAGGAAAAGTAGTCAGGGCAGAAGTTGAGGTAGAAGAGACATATTGTCAAAGCTGGTATGAAGAAGAGGAGAGGGAGATGACCTGACTATATAGAGGAGAGCCTTTATCAGCACGTTAAGCGTTGTGCTCGATGCCACATCTTCACTGATGCTGGCAAGTCCAACTGTGAAACTCCAATCCATATGAAATGGAGGTTAAGTAGTGCCATACAGCAATCTCTTATTTTTATGACCCTCAAAGTGTTTCTGCTAATCTTCTTGTTCTAGGATGTGACCTTATTGCCACACAGTAAAATAACCAGCTTGTCTTGACCACAAGGGCTCTTGGGTTATGACAGTCCCTTCTACATGAGCATTTCCAAAGCTCTTTTAAATGCTGTATGCCTCCGGTATTGCTGAAAGGCCATTTTTTTTTTTTTTTTTGACTAGGCTTAAATTGATTATTCATCTGGACCTGAAATGCTGTGTGAGGTTCTGGTTACCCATCCTGGAAATGCAGCATAATCAGAAAAGGTAGGGGTGGACGAGAAGACCTTGCTGCAGTGTAGGACTGCTTCTGCATGAAGCGACACTAATTAGATAAATGCCTACAGCTCAAAGTTATTTTGGGGAGGGGAGAAATAGGAGAGCTCTACTATATTTCAAGTAGTATGGAGAAAATGAACAGGGAATGATAGTATGAAACTTAATGACATCCAGGGGAATACCCAGGCAGCAAATTCAAGCAGAAGGAAGTACTTTGTCATGCATCATACAACTGAACTGTCAGATTCATTGCCAGGATGTTGCGGGGGCCAGAAGTACAACTGGGCATCAACTAATGAAAGAGAGATCCATCAATAGCTGTTTAACACTTTGATCCAGATGCAATATCTGGCTTTGGGAATACGTACACTGCCTCTTACAATAAGCTGGGGAAAATATACTGGAGACAGCAGCACTCTATACTTGTCCTGTTTCTGTTATTCTTTCCTTAAGCTGACAGTACCAACTGCTGTTGGAGTCAGGCTACTTGGATATACAGGTCTCTGTGACCCACTTAAGCTGTTCATGTATTATGAATAAGCTGTAATACTGATAGCTGTTTAGCGGACTCATAATGAGTCACTTGCTGTGATACTGAAGGTCATGAGTTGTCCAAGGACTGCCATTTGGGAGGCAGCTGACCTGCTTTAACCTTGCAGAGATCTTGCCTGTGTTTCTGTCCCACCAGGCAAGGGAAACCTGTGTTCAGGTTTAATCAGACTTTCTGGGGGCATAAGATGGACTATAACTAGCACCAGGAATGGGCGCTCTGAGGTCAGATGCTGATTTATTTTTTCTTTCCTGCCTCAGTATATCCATCCTAGCACAGATAGTAGGAAATGTAATGGTTCCACAATTAAGACAGAGATATTTTATTTCAACGGCATAAAAAGATATTTCCACACACACACTCCCCTTAGCAAGTCAGATTAACGCTAAGAAACAGTGCACACTTTGTAAAACAGAAGTTTCTTATTGGGAGATGTTGTTTCTAGCTTTTCCACATCAGCTGTGAAAACATACTGCCATCCAAGCTTTACAAAATGATTCTTAGAAAGGCCTAGCAATGAATACTTGGCAGGCAGAGGTTTGATATATTGAGAGCCAGGCTTAATGTTATGGAATACAGTGTCCTAGAAGAGCCTTTGCAGGAAGATGCAATGAGGAGGATGGTCTCCCATGGGATCTATGTTGTTGTGGGGCACTTGGTAGCAGCTGATAACCTGCCAGTTTGTGCCATGGAGGTGATGGACAGCCTTTTCCTGAATAGCCTGATATAGACTGAGTGAACTTAAAAATGCCAGAGTTGGTGACAGGAAGTCGTTTTTCATTTTCAGACCAGAAGGAACCTTTTGGAAAAGGCACTGCCCTTATGCCCCTGTTTCTCAGCTAATTGAATCACTAAAAATTTGCAAAGCAGAACTGCTGGTCTCTGCCTGCAAATGACAGATGCTGAAGGCATTTCTAGGTGGGTTTGGATGGCAGGCTGCCAGGAGTGGCATCCATCTTGTTATCTGAGATAATACCATGAGCAGCCTGAAAGCCACTTCTGACAGAAGAGTGTCAAGTCAGCTGTGTGTCATGCAGGCCTGACTGAGAGCTTTTACAGGAGCAAGATTAGAACTGGCATGGACAGTGTTGGATGGTAAGCACTCTTCTGCGGTCATGTTTCCTGAAGTCCTCCCAGCTGTCAGCCCTTTATGTAGAAGCCTGGCGTGGACCCATGGCATCATTGATGTCCTGATCAAACAGGGACTATGAGAGCCTGGGGCCTGTAGGCAATACAGCCTGTTGGGCGGGGAAGAAGAGCTCTTGTGCTGCATCTATTTGCTTTGGTGATGGTCTCTTGGCTGCAGTAACACTCGCAATGGGTTTGCCTGACCCAGTAGCTGGAGCCATGGCTCCCCTGTAGCATGGATTGCTGTGGCACTGTGTCCTGGCTATGCAGGATGACTGAAGAGTAGCAAAAGTGAATGCCAGGGAAGGTGAAACTAATGCAAAGAAGAGTGACTGCTATTCAGGCTCTGACAAAGGCAGCTGCGTTTGTGGTGCTGGTGGGAAAATACTCCCATGGCTGTCCCCTTCGCTAGCTGCAAGTGTGTCCTGTCCCTCCTGGGGCTTGCTGTTTCATGTCCTGGCTTTGATATTTCCTGAGCATGACTTTATCTTTCTTATTTCTCCGTCCTTAGGGGAACCTTGGCACAGATGTCAGCAGCCACCAGAAACCGCCAAAAGCTTTTGTGCAGTTAAAATGTGCTCTGTCTGTGCTTCATCTGAAGGACTAAAGGCACTGCTTGTAATTCTGCACCAGGCTTCTCTGATTTTAACCTAGTTTCCACTTTGCTTAGTTTTCTTACCCTCTTCATAAGATTGCTGCACACAACCAGAAGCCTAGCGGGAGCTCCTAAAGGTCTGCCAGCCTTCCAAGAGCAGCAGGATGCCCAAAACTTTTTAAGAAATCGGTTTGTATTTCCCCAGGATGGAATGTAAACAAAGGGCTGCTAATAAAACAGTGTGTAAAGTCTTATTCAGATTTATATAAATCCTGAGACCATGTCTAAAAATAGTGCCCTGTTTTGCATTCCTGAAAGCAGATTCACTGCATGCCTACATCTGCCACGAAGTGCTATGCGGGTAACAAACTGGACTTCTCAGTAGTGGTATGAAAAGTACTGAAAACCCATTTTAATTTTATTAGCCTTACAGAATATGTATCGACAGTCATGTTAAATATTTAAACACATGAAATGGACTGCAGCCATGGTATAACAGGAGGTATGCAATATGGGAAACGGCCTAGAGGTGTCCATCGGAGAATTGCAAGTGTTGGCTGCCTGCTCTGAAGCTTGTGGGATCTGGAGCAGGGAGAGGAGTGTGGGAGAGCTGGATGTAGATTTAGCTGATGGTTTCAGTCCAGGAAGGAGTGAAAGGATAAAGACAGGCAATTGCTATGCATTTTATATGTTAGGATTCAAGGAGAGGGACATATTCTTTTAACTTTAAGGCTTGTGCCTGTGACGCAAGTATATAAGTAGCTGAGGCTTAATCCTGTAAGGTGTCAGTGCTTAATGCAGAGCCTGTAATCAGTCTTCTTAGTTGAAAGCACTTAAACTGTTTCCTGCCCTGTGTCTGCTTGCTTACCATCTCTCTGAGCTGATCTCATGATCATGTTTTTCATGAGTGGAAAGTGATGTAATATGACATTTGTCAAGATGATATGGCTTTAGCTTTGAAGTGTTTCTTAGCCTTAAATTTTAAATTTAAATTCTTAGACTGTATTGTGGTGCCTGTGAAAGTGTGTGGCTAATAGCACAATAGAACTTGCATGCGTAGTAATAATAAATACAGTGTGTAGCAATATTAAATACATACTGCAATGAGTTTCAAAAACAAGCTAAATCCATGTGGAGCATGGATCTTTAAAGAACACTTAATCTTTGTGCCTTGCTTTCTGCATGCTGCTCCAGGTCTGGGAAAGCTCTCTCTTCATTGTTGATGCATAAAGCATTTGATATGCCTCCCATATGCGTTGACTGCTCTAGTAATGAGATTTTTCTGTAGGTTTGCCCCTTTATACCTAGTTGAAAATAGATGTGCTCATTAAGCTTTTTGGGAAGGTACTCCAGAGGAGCTGAGGATGAGGAGGTAGCTTCTGTTGACGCCAGCTTTCCTTGTCACATGTACCCTGTCTGGTACAAGACATTAACCCCAGCCCTGCAGAGACACCCGTGTAGGTGATAACTCCTGTAGATGAGATCAGCAGCAGAATATTTTAAAAGTATTTTAACATGCCTGAGTAACTGCTCACACTGTGGTATGTGTCCTCTGACCCCTGGCCAAAGCCCTGAATGGGAAGTACAGGCTCAGTGTCTCTGAAAGGCAGGCTCTTTCCTCCTGAGCCCATGTGTGATTTAGGAACCCAACCCAGCCATAGGCACTCGCAGTTGAGAAGTATGGGCTTCTGTTGCTAAACTCATCCTTAAAACTCAAGCTGCCTGTATGTTAGGAGTGGGGTTTCTGTTTTTCACAAAAGGTGTTTTTGCCCCCACTTCCCCTGCTTTTGCTGCTGTAAGAAAGCTAAACCTGACATGAGGCAGAGGAGCATGCAGGAGGTAGGAAAGGTGTGTCTGAAAGTATCTTAAGCTATGGGGGAATCTACATTACCAGTGAACAACTAGAACATCTGAGGGTCACCCGTCCTGAAAGGAGCCAGGACCCTCCACAGCATCCAGCGTGGTCCTTACTTCATGCCAGTGGGCATGGGCATGCATTCAGGCTCTCTTATGAAGTGAGACCTGGCATGAGGAGAGGGGATTTGTCGGAGTGCATCTGTATGTGGCCCAAATTCTGAATTTCTAGCAAGGCTTTTTCCCAAGCTGATCTGTCAGTGGGAACTGTATTGACCCAGCAGTGATGCCTAGAAAGATGCTCCCTGAAGTTGTAGTAGCCTACAAGTATCTGAAGCTTTTACTGAGAAACATTAATCACACTGAGAAATGGCCTTGTCCAGCTGTAGTGCAGGCTTGCATGGTAATTCAATAGAAGAGACCGGAAAACATGGAAGTGCTGGCTTCCTCAGTCCATCATGAGTTGTACTTTTAGGAACATGTATGAAAGATCTGTAGGTCTTGCCTGAGGCTCCTATGCAGAGTTTTCACCAACTATGTCATCTTGATAGAAATGCTTGCTGGAAGTACCCCAGGACTTGTGGAAAACCTAATTCAGTATACTTGGAGGGTCAATCATTTGTTCTTTCCATAACACTTGCTTCTCTGGAGTAAACTGCTCTGATGCCCTACTCCGGTGGTGTCTTACCAAGCTGTTTTCTGGGAAGCAATTTTTTTGGTTATACTTTCAGCACTGTAGTTTCCAAATTCAGTTAATCTCAGTGGAAGTGGTCTTTTAGCGTGGAAGCCAACCAGACACCAACGGCAGCAGAGGGAAGAGCGGAGTTATTTTAAAATTCTAAAAATTAAAAAGTGTGTTTTTCACTTGCATTCCTGGGTCTTGGCCTGAATGAGGAGTGGAGGTGCCAAAATACTGCGAGAGCGTCTGTTGTTGCAGTATGTCTGGCCGAACCAGAAGCAGGAAATTCTTGTGAGAGCCTGTCTCATGAGATTGCCAGCCAGCTCTGAGCCTTGCCGGTTGCTCATTGTGAGTGTTGAGCTGGTGAGGTGGGGATGTGGTGGAGAGAAATACTTGAAGGTGGGTAAAATGGTTCATTAGAAGTGATAGCAGAGTATGTGTGCATGGGTGTGGTGTTCTTCTGTTTTGAACATAAAAGCAAGAAGTAAATGCATGAAGCAAACATCCATCACCCTCCTTCTTCCAGTGGAGAAGGAAATAGGGAAAACTCACTGTATGGGTTGAGCGCACCTCTGCCAGAGCTGGTCTACCTCTGTGCTCTGCCTTTGGGTCTCCCTCTGGTTTGAAGGGGCGCAAATCCAGCCCTCTGGTTCATAACATCCTTTTTAAAACTTGTAGGTCAGGAATTTTTTCTTACCCTAGGCTAGAGTCTGCTCTAAAACTTTCCATGTTGTCGTGTGCAGAGCTGCCTTGGCAGGAGCAGGGATGCAGGCGCTGCAGTAAGAGCCTTGGTGCTTTAACCCCCCTGTCCAGTAGACTTATTCCACCTTGGCTCCATGTCAAGACTATTTAAAAGGATGTAGCTAGTCTGTGCTGCCGTTTTCAGCATTATTGCTCCTGGTGGAGCTGTAACAGTGGGAGACTTTAAAGGAAAAGGACATAATGGAAACTGATTAGAAAAGTGGAGAAAGTCTTGAGGTACAATAAAGCATTACCTAAAGAAAGGAGGGGGGTAAGGTGAGGCCTTAAAAGGCATGTATTCGATCACAGCAGGGCAGGAAATAGCTTTAGAATAATTCTTTCTTTGGTCCATTCATAACCTGGTTTGTACATCATTAACTTTCTGTTAGTGCTTTTTTCTTCTGAAATCCAGGGTAGCTTATTCCCCCTAAAGTCAATGTGAAGAGCCATTCAGCACCAAGTGCATGAATCCTGTTGTGCAGATTAAACAAGAGAAGCTCCCAGTGTTGCTCTCATCCTAAAGGATGTTGAGGATGTGCTGACGATGCGTGCTTTATTTACTCCATTTCTGTGGAGATACAATAAGCTTTCCAGAAGCATTTGCACCATTTTTTCTATAATACACTGGATGTGTAAATGATAACCCCTGTGAAACCAATTGCACTCTTGCTACTGGTTGCATTAAGCCTGTTAAATTGTTAGAAGCTCCTGGTTCATGAAGGAATTGCCATAAAAGCTGCATGGCTTAAAACGTGCTCGATTGTTTAAGATCTTAGAGATTTATCTCTTTCAGCCATTTCCCGCTTACCTAACAAATGCTGGTTTTGCAAACTGTTGTTCTGCAATGCTAAAATTGGATTCCAGGTATTTTAAACTGTGCTTCATTATATCCTTTAGGAAAGACAGCTGGGGTTTTGTCTTGCTGATGAAGTCTAATTTGAACAACTTTCCTCATCAAGCCCATTTAATTAAAGATTCATTACATTCTGTATAGTGTAACAGTGAAAATGCAGAAGTGTCCCCTGGGCAGCCAGCTGCTGAAAGGGAGGGATTAGCTATGGCAGATAGGGTAAGAAGTTGTGGGATTAAACTGTAGTAAGCAAGACACAGGTTCAATGCTAGGGGAAAATGGGAGGGATAGCGAAGTGTTAGAATAGGTTGTGTGGGTGTTTGGGGGCTTTCCAGTCCTGGAGAGCAGGGTAGGTGTGCATCTGCGGGATGCACTTACTCTGCCTGTGGGTAGGAGGGTAGATCTCTTGCTGTCCTCTGCTGCCCCCTAAGAAGGTTTAGTGTAGACAGCACACAAGTGGCAGATGGACTCGCAACCTTTTGCAAAGCTGTTTTGATTTGCAGTTATATGGGTCTCACTATGGAATGAGGAGACAGCAATGCGTAAGACAGAATGGAAGTCCATAAAATGATGCACCGAGTTTGAGATAGGAGCACTGGCCATACCCCAGCTACTTGGATTAGTTTTTGTCCCTGTATCACAACTCCGTGTGTGTATGGGGAGAGGAGTGGTTTCTGAAGTAGCTGTTCAGCAACAAACACTTCCAAAGACACACTGAAAACCGTTTGTGCCAGGGTCCTTGGTGGCAGTTGGCTCTGTGGTGGAGAAATGCTTCTGTAATTCCCCTAAGTGGTGCAGTGGTGTCACTGAAGCATCCACACAAGCCATTAGTTGTAGATCCAACTTCTGCTTCAAGGTGGGGATGAAGAGGTGTATATTAGCTTTTGGGGGGTAGGGGTTTTTTGCTTGAAATGAGAGAAGTTTTAATGGGTCTTATTTGTATTTGAAATTTGTATTTGAAAAGAGGAATAGTTTAGATGGAGAGGGGCATTTCAGTATAAACCTCGTGAGCCTGGAAAAAAATCCAGACTACATTTAAAATGTACTCTTTGTACTCTTTCTGAAGTGCCTGTTGATCTTGTTTGCTTCAATCGAGAAGGAAGATCTTAAATGAACAAATAAACCATCAGAAAGCCTAGCATCGCTGGTCAGACCTGCTGTTCTGTGAGGAGCCTATTGAAAGCCAGCTCTTATTTCTTCTGGTCCTAGTTCTTCCTGTCTGTTCAGGTTTGGTTTTGCTAAGTTGGGTAGGGGTTTCTGTATTCAGAGCAACAAAACAGTGAGTGCAGGTTCTTTAGCTTGAGTTTTGTGGCACTCTCTCACTTGATTCCTTAGTGTTTGAAGGCATTTTGGTTCTTTACCTGCTGCAACCACTGTTTTGTGGCCAGGCCCCCCCTTGCCAACTCCACTCAAGCAGAGCTGTGCCACCAGGGAGCCGTGCACTGGCACTGCCATGCCGTGTGCCGGGACCCCAGGCAGTGGCAGAGCACCAGTGGGGTGGGGAGGGAACTTCCCTGCTCCCAGAGGGGCTCTCAGGAGCTTCCCTTAGCTGAGCCAGCTGGGCAGAGATGTGCCGTTTTCTGTCCATCCACAGCAGATAATGAACTCCTGAGTTGCAGAGGTGTGGGAAGGAGTCATTTAATTCTGTAAGAGCACTTGAAAGCTGTTTTATGTGCCAAGTGTTTGTTGATGTGACCCTAGATTGCAGCTGCAAGTGGGAAAGGAGACACAATTTCATCTTGGTTCTGTAATCTGAGCCTTCCACAGGTGACTCTGTCAGGGCTCCTCTCTTCTCAGTATTTCCACATTTTTTTAAGACGTGTACCTGCACATGAGATTTATTAGGTTGATTTGTCTGTTTTTGCAGTTAGAGAGGTCCCAAGGCACTGTAGTCTCCGTGGCTTCCTGCACCACAGGGCTTTGCGTGGCATCATCCCCCTCTGCTGAGCCAGACTGCATCCAAACACACTTGTAAGCTTCAATACTAAAGGGCCTGTTTCTGCTGTTCTGTTAGTAAAATTCCTTAGAAATAATCATGTGGAGGGATGATACAAGTGCTGAGCTCCTACACTCTGCTAGATCCAAGTCCCCTTTGCAGGAGAGCGTGATGCACTGGTATTAAATTGTATAAACCTTGTGTGCAATGCATGGAAATAAAAATGTGTTCTGGGTTTGGGTTTGTATCCTGTTGGATCCAAGGTCTAGAGCAGCTCTGTTGTACCAGGTTTCTCTGGCTGAGCTGAGGGGGTGCACAGGTTCTTTGAGGGTGTTAGGATCTTTTGGACACTGGTGAGTGACAGTGTGCAGGGAGCTCCACGCTGTTTTTAATGCTGCAGTAGTTGGTGTGTGGGGTCTGATTTGCTAGCCCCAGTAACTCTGATAGAGGGCAGAGCATGAGCTTGTCTAAACACAGCAACTCTTTTTTTTTCCTAGGAAAAAGCATGTGGCATTTCATAACCAACACCAAAAATACTGTGTTGGAAAGCTTAACCCTCCATACATTTTAACTGAGATTATTTTTAACCATATGCATGGAGACTGCTGGTGTCCCAGGCACAAGCCCTGCTCTGGGTGCTGCTCCCTGGCAGAACAGGCAGGTGTTTGGAGACTTTGCAGGACATGATCTGAACTTACAGATTTCAGTAACAGTCCAAGGAAAGACAAAAATAGTGTTTTTCTGTTGGAGGCTCTACTGTGGTACGATGAGCCAGGCAGTGTGCTGTGGAGCATCTCTGCTAGCACAGAGTTACATCAATTCTGCTCTGTGCTGGGCAGATTCTTACAGACCTGTCTGTGTGTACGATGGAAAATTGCTATTCTGGGAAACATTGAAAGAGAGATCTCCCTTAGCTTTCAAATGTTCACTAAGCATTCCCATCCCCAGGTGAAAGGTTCTCATACATATATATGTGTAGATGTGCGTATATATACATAGTGTATGTAATTTTTTATATATATCGTTACTTGTTCATTGTGAATGATACTGCAGTATTATATTACTGCAGGGAATTGCTCTTATGTAGTAATGTCTGCTGAGAGTTAAGTCCATCGGTGAGGAATACTTTCCATCTTGATCTTTGGGTCCCAGGTTTAAGACCTGCTTGAGGCATGAAGGAGCATCCTAAATGATGACCCTAGCTAACTCTCTGAAATAGCATGGTGTTCTTGCTGCCCACCTTTCTCTTTCATCCTTCTCCCTGACTCTGTTCCAGGACATCTTGTGGAAACAGGAAAAAATCGTTTCCTTTAGAACTGGCTGGTTTTCTTCTTCCCATAGATGTGTTTTTCCCCCCTCTACTCTCAAGTTAAATGGGAAAACAAAGTATGCAGTATTTCTGCTGCAGAGTTAAATATTGATGAAGATTAAGATGCATTAAAAGACTGAGGAAATTCATGGGACGGGAATAAAAATAAACAAAACCCAGAAAATTAAAAAAAAGTTCAAGTGTATGAATAGCCCTTTATCTTTCTACCTTCCTGCATGACTTCCAATAAAATGTTTCAGCATCTTGATGCAAACGTTCCAATTTCACTGAGCTGGGGACAAGGAAGTGCTGTACAGTAACAGTTATGGGGGGAAAATGTTCTGTGATGTGTTGGTCTTGGACTTCCTCAGAGTATTTTTGTTCCAGATGTTAAACTGTTATTTTTTCAGAAGCCTTGTTAAGTTGCCAGAACATTAGATTTTTTGAAGGATTTTCCGAACCCCAGCTGATTATCACAACACACAAGAATCCAAACTTGGGCTTGGCTTCGCCGTGCTGCAGCAGCTGCAGAAAATCTGTGCAAAGGCACAGGTTTGCAGCGCCATCATCGAATGCCCTTATAGGGTAAAACAGGGAGTGAGGGAATTCTGCTCTGCTGTCTCGTACAACGTGGGGATTCACGTCAGCCATTGAGTAACATCGAGTTCCCCAAAGCAGAAATACCACCACACGCGCTCTGCAGCCGAGGCGGTAGTAGAGCTCCCAAAAGAGCTGCAGCAGAGCAACTCGGGGATGGAAAAAATGACATCCCATCTGCCTCCATCCAGGCAAAGGATAGCCTGCTCGGAGCAGAGGCAAAATCAGTCCCTGGTGTATTTTGTTTCTAGATATAACAGTGCTTTTTTTAGCTGGTGGTATGTGATGATGCTGGTGGTACATGGCATAGATCACACGTTGCTGTTTGAAGTCACACACTGGATCCTGCTCCCACCAGGCTCCCTCCCCAACCAAGGCGCCTGTGCCCCAGCTCCCTGTGGCCCCTCTGCTCACATTCTTTTTAGCCCTCTGGTCTAATCCTTATGATAATAGATGGAAAAAAGTCTTCTAGGCTCTAGTTTGTCTATTGAAAGTGTTGTCAATAGGAAGCTCCTCTTTACAATGTACACATTGTATGGCTTCTCTATCCAATGTATAAGCACCTTCTACTTTGTACCTGCTCCTCTCTTTACTTGCCTAATTTTTGTCTTTGTGCATTTACAGAAGCTCTCAGCTATGGTATTTTTCACTTAGAGGTCTTCCTGACACTTGCTGTACCTCCCCTGCTGCCTTTCTTTTTTTGTGAAGGGTCATCAGCCCATATGAATGGAAACCTGTGCCTATACTAGTATTAAAGACAGTATGGAGCTCAATGTGTTCAAATTCCTTTCCCTGACCACAGCCTTTTCAGAGGTGAAGTCTGCCAACCGACTTGGGCGCCCCACTCTTCTGTGCCAAAGAAAGCTACTTATTTAGCCAAGCATATCTGCTTTACCTGGAAAAGGGCTGCTCAAGGCTGCTGGAGCAAGGCTCCTGCCTGCAATGGGAGAGATCCCCAGGCTGCTGGTGGCTGGGGCAGTGCAGGGCTGCCAGGGCGTGTTGCCGCAATGGTAAACGGATTTAGCACGCTGCTAAGTCTGCACCTGGTCTGTAAGGACCATGGTGTTCTTTCCTGGGAGCAACGTAGGGTCAGAGCATTTGTGTGGTGCCTGGATAGAGCGAAGGGTGGTTCTCCCACCAAGTGCCACCAAGTTGTCCCCGCCTCCAGAGAGCTGGAGGACAAGACCTACTGAAAAGGTGGCAGATAAAGGTGGCTAAGATGTCTGTATTTTTTAAATGGGGTTTTATTCAGTTGGATAGCAAGCAAGTGGTGGCTTGAGGCAGTTAAATCAAAAAGGACAACAGTGTCAGGTCTCTTCTGATGTGAATATTGATGTTTCAAGGAAGGGGTGATGAATAACAGAGTCCAAAATGTGAGATATGAGCAGATGCAATGGATAAATTGCCTTAAAAGAGTGAAAAGCGAGTCAAACCCCTGAAGCTGAATTTTGTGCTAGATGTCCAAAGGGACTCTTCACTGTAATGACATTAAAATGAGGCTGGGATGCTGGGGGAGGGCTGTACCCGTCTCCTGGGACCAGACCCTGTTACTCATGAGGGGTTTCACTCTGGTGCCACAGGAAGAGCTCTAGTTGTGATTCATGCTTGTAGCCAAAAGGGAAGGGTCTATGACTTATCCTCTGTCACTTGATGCCCTCACTGTGTGGGAGTGAGCAGTGCTTTTCTGGGTTTGTTTATTTTTTTCAATAGTATTTTGTAAAGGATTTGTTCAAGTTTGGTTTTGTGTAGGAAGATATCCACATGGAGAGCATAGAGGAAACTCTTCCAAAGTAAAATCTGAAGCTTGCAGTGAAACTACTCAATCAAGGCAGAAATTTGCTTGTAGAAATACAATCAATCTTGTCTCTATTGTGGCAGCCTGCTCCTCAGCTGGACTTTGGAGGGCAATAAAGAGAATATAGCAGTGTGTCAGGATGGATATTTGCACTCTCTCGTGCTGCTTCCTGCCATTCCTTTCTGACTCACGGATTGCACAGAGATCTCTAAATATTTTAAATGCCAGTGGGCCCTGCAGCAGCAGGCATGAGATTAAGCCCATCTTTTAATCAATGTGACTTTGAATAGATTACCCCCATTAGCATCCTCCAGGCTCTTCCCATTTCAGAGCAACAGAAACGGAAGAAATCGTGCCTTATTTACACAAACTGATGGATTTTAGCCGTTTCCCTTGAAAGGCACCATTATCCTAATTAAGTGAAAATAACCACCAAAAAGTCGCAGTTATCATAAAATCAAGATGTTGCAGTTCAATTGTATTTCCAGACTCGGGCGAGCTGCTGGAATGCATGCAGTTTAACTTTCCTGTATGATATAATAGTTTAAAAGAGATCAGGGTACGTTTTACCATAGTGTCTAGCAATGTGAGTTTATTCAGACTTTTGGCAGGCAGTTCTGCACACTCTTGCTAAAACTGTGAATCATCCATTGTTGGCTGATTGCACTCTAGTTGCTAAGAGATCTGTCAAGTGCATAGTGAGGCTTAATTCTGCATTTGCTCTAAGAAGGGCTAAATGTATTAAATTGGAACATGTCACATCCTTCCTAAACAAGTAATTAAGGCACTGCTATGAGCCTGTCTGATGGAGAGAAGAGAAGGAGCTGGGAACAGCTGGAAGATTTAACTTTGGTCTCCTCTGTCTGGGAACACTATACTTATTGCATGTTGGATTTTCACAGCCTGATGCATAGTGGAAATAGGGGAGGGAGACATTAAAAAAAAAATAGAATTTGCAAAAGGGCTTGTTTTTTGGTGTCCTTATATAAACCTCTTAAAATGATCTAATGCTATTTCACAAAGTGTAATTTTTAGTAATGGAAAGACAATACGTCAGTGTTTCCCAAGCTGCCTTGCCCCCCGCCCCCTCCCAAGTGAACTCTACTGTTCACACTGCTCCTCCCCAGTTATCCCATTGCTGGGACGTGCTGCAGTACGTATTGCAGATGCTGTGTGCTTTCCTTCAAGATTGTACTGTTTAATGTTCCTGTTTGCTAAGTGCACCAGCAGAAGTGGCGAGTAAGTGGGACTGTAAGATATCTTTAACCACCTTGTCTGTCCTAAATAGCCACAAGCTTTTCCAGGGAGGCCTTTTACTACCCGCAAAGAGAAAATTGATTCATTTGTTGGTAGTAAACCAAGTACGTCATCTGTTTCTGTGAACATACTCCTGCATGCGCAGGGGTGTGTGGCAGCAATTTAAAAAAAAAAAAAAAAAAGTAAAAGAAAAAAGTTCTTTAGTCAAGATTTTCAGACTCATCTGTTCCTAAAATTACATCATTTGCACCAGCATTAGCCACTGTCTGAAAAGTGCCTTACTTTCTCACCAGGCTCTGTATCTTCTTGTCCTTCGTGACTGTTCTTCCTTATTCAGTGAACTCACGGTTTGTTCATCAGTGTTTTCTGGTGCCCAGACTAGCAGTAGACTCCTGGGTTCAACCTTTCACCCATCATCTTCTCTCAGATGCATGCTATCCACCTTGGGAGTGGGCTGCTCACTGCCAAGACATGGGTGCCCTTCACTTGGGCTGCAAAGAAGGGAAAGAGTTTAACATGGTCCTTGCCAACTTACCTAAATGGTAAATTATCTTCCTTTTAAAAATAAAAATAAGAACACCATCCCTGCATCAGCCATGTCTTCTGGTTTAGAATCAGCTTCTAGGTGCTGTATTTTGTCAGAGCTTGTTACTGAATTTCTGTTCCTTGTGTAGGTCTTTGCAGACATGATTGAAGGCCTTTATAATCCTCTCTTTGATCAGCAAAACAGATTGAGCTCTGTGAATGCTGCTTTGATTGAGGTTTTGGAAATGATGCCTTCCTCCTGGTGGCTTCTCTCCAAGCCCTTCGTGACTGCTGGACGTTCTCCGTGCAGTGGAAGTGTTACTGGAGGGCAGCTGTGGCAACGGCACGCGCTGGGATGGCGGATCTCTCTGCTGCTACACAGCGTTCCCTTGCTTGTCCATCTGAAGGTCTCCCTTCGATCGTGGGGTTGCAGTTAGAGCCAAGTGCGGATGATGACCCTCTGTGGTGACTTGCTTTACAAAACTAAACAGATGGCCCATCCTCTAGCTGTGGCCTCAGGCCCTCACGCCAGCCACGTAGTCTTCACGGTGGCCATATGGCAGTGTGGATTGGCCACTTGTACCTCTTGTACCAGCCTCCCTGCCTGTGACCTGGTTTACTCACAGTTTAATGCTCCTTTGGTTGCTGACCAGTGATGGTTGTGTGAAACTCGAGTGACCTTGCACCAATCCCTTTGAAACACGCCTGTTCAGCAATGATTTCTATTCTCATCAGGTCTCGATGTGTGAAAACATTCTGTTTGCTTACCAGCAGCAGTTAAGTATACAACCTAACGGTGCATCAGTGCTGTCACTGCTATTGACTGGAGTTATCCTTTCATCCAAAGCTGTACCAAACTAGACAAGATCAACTTTCTGTAAACACATACTGATTGGTATTAATTATGTTGTCCTTCAATTCCTTATTACTCCCCTTTGAGTAATTTTGCCAATTTTTATGACATCCCCATTAGGTTGTGAAGGGTTTTGAACACTACAGAACTCCTCCTTAGGTGAAAATCATCCTGACCTGCTGTTTTAAAAGTGCTTTTTAATAACTGCTATTTAATGTCCTCCTGTGTTACGGTTGGGATGAAAATTACTCTCTGTAATACAATCTGAATATTTAACTGGCTTTTTCCCCCTGCAGAGCAGAAATATTCAGTACTTTTACCTTTTTGGTGTGAATATTGAAAATTTCACCCTTTCTAGGCAGCAGTGAATCAGCACCACTGTTGCTATTCCTGTTGTTCCTAAGGTAGGGAAGCAAAGGAGAAAAAAGAAGGCCCTTGTGAATCTTGATTCGGGTATTCAGAGATTTTTCACTAGTTCCTTTTGCTTTTATAAGTTCTCTTAACTTCTGATATATTGCACTAAAACTTGTTATAATTGTTTTGAATTTTATATCTGATTTAATTTCCCCTCTACACCAATTAACTTAGCCATTATCTCTGATCCTTAATCTAGTACAGCGTTCTTTCTCACATGTGAGAGTGGGCTTTGTGGACATTTAATGACATTTTCTTAAAACTGCTCCTGGACATCACTTATTTTTAGCATGCGAATTAGCTGTTCAATGATTTGGCTTAACTGTTTCAGCTTTGTGAATATAAAGCTTTTGAAAATTATTAGTTCTGTGTGTTCATTATGTAACTGCTTTTACTTATTAGGGACATCCATTTTGTCTATGAAATCTGTCACTTGCTTCATGCATTCTTTTTAGCTTCACCACTTTAACTGAAAGAGCATGGAGTGTTACTTATATTCTGTACAAATTATTGGGCCTTTATAAATTAATGTGTGCTAACTGTGCGTTAGGTTTTTCAGGAGCATCATCTTTCTTCTGGTCATTGTAACGAGTGGAATCTGAAGGAGAAGTTGTATTCCTTTAGAGCCAAGTGAGTATTGAAAAGACTTGGTGTATTCCAGTGCATTGGAGACTTGCTTCCTACCTTCATCCTGTTTTCAGCCTGTTACTCTGCTGAAGTGGAAGATGAATGTGGAACAGGCCAACAAAATACCATATTCCTTCTGCTCTGCCCTTGCAGACTGTATTTGTTTCCGCAGCTTCTCTTCACTGTTGTGTAACTACAGCTAACTTGTTTCACCAGTCAGAACAGGTAGGAAAACAGGCCTTCTGTCTTTCCCCTTGAGCACTTACCACTTGCAAGACATCAAAAGCATTCAGCAGTAGATGGAGACAAGTTTAAAAAACAATGCTAACATCTACGAAGAATATAGCAGTCATCATTTTCCTTGTTTCCCACTTTATTGCTTGACCAACAGATCCGTAAGCACACGCAGTGTGGAGTTACACCAGCCAGCAGAAGACCCTTCCTACTGAAGAAGCTAAAAAAACTTGCTGTATGATATATACTTGTCCCTGGTCTTCCTAAGTGTAACTCAGTGATCATGAGGAATGAATGCAGAACTCTTGAGCTGTCTTCCTTACATGGGAGTACATAACTAGCAAGTTGTAGGGCATCTTTATTTTTTCCAGAATGCTTGCAGGAGATGCACTAAGGGCTTGATGCTGCAGCCAAAGGTGATTGTCCATAGACCAGGTGCTCAGGGCAATTTCCCCCATGCTTGCCACATGGTGCAGGCACTGTTTCCCTCCTCCCAGGCGAGATGACATGGCACGTCCATAGCTGAGCCCTGTTGGTAGGGCTGGGGCTTGCCTGGCTGAGACTGTGGTCCTGGGGGAGGGTCAGCCACCCTATGCAGCAGTGACATCCTTCCCAGTGGGGCAGGAGCCCCCAGCAGCTGAAACCAAAAACAGCTGCTAAGGAAATACACAGTTCAGCTCCTCAGTGGTGGGGTGCATTAAGTGGTTTTCATTTAACTTTTTCACGACTGACTGCTGCTCCAACCCCAAGCTCACCTTTCGTTTGCAGCAGGTCCTGCAGGTACCCACAGGCTCTGGCATCATCTTTGTCTGGGAGCACTGCAGTTACAATCTGTCAGGTTACTTCCACACCTCTGATAGTGTTGATAGCATCTGGTGAGGTAATAGTTTCCATTTAGTTATAATTTTATAAATTTCAGCATTTTCCTTTATTTCTGTATGGTGGTGAAGTTATGTAGTACTGTATGGAGAAAGGAAAAGCCATTAGGCTGGCTATAAAGTAATACTGGAGTCTGCTGTATCATCGACTCCTGGCTGTTATTCCAGCAGACGTGCTCCCTATTCCCACATGAGTCTGGGAACAGGCTGCTGTTGCTTTATGTCGGTCAGTTGTGCCACTGCTGTTGTGTGCAGTGGTGGGTTTGGGCCAGGATCCTGCAAAGCAGGTGTTCCAAACGTGGGACCTGTCGGGAGGATCATGGCATCACTGTGTCCCCCAAAGCAGTGCCTCCTGCACAGGAGGCTGGCAGGAGAGCAGAGCTCGGATGCTCTGGTGTGTAAACCCCTTGGGAGCATCACTGCTGCTCTGCAAAGGCCGCTGGCTTGGATGCAGCAAAACACGGGCATGTGCTGGCTTGGATACAGCAAAACACGGGCATGTGCTGCCTCGGATACAGGAGGAGGTGTAATTAGGAAACGTAGGTCACCAAATTCAATTAGCCCAGCGCAGCGTAGCCAGGAAGAGTTCTTACTGGATTTACTCCCCCTTCAGAGTAGTTGTTATTAAATAATACCTTAAGTGAAACCTTAATTTCTAAAGTGCATTTAAAAGCCTACACAGAGATATTTCCCTTCCCAAAGTAACTGTTTGCAAAACGAAGTAGTAAGATACCAAAGAAGCTGCGTCTCCAGCACAGTGCCTGATGGGTGGGATTAGTGAGTGTGCGAGTGGAGGGGAGATGGCTCAGTTTGCAAAAGCACACCTTACTAAAGGAACATGATTGAGTCTTGTATCTAAAGTGTCTTTCTACTAGAAGAGCTTTAAGTAGAATCTTTCAACAGTTACTTTTTACTTGGCTGTTATTTTCTTGTCTTCATTTCCCACCATCCCTGGGCATTACAAGTTTCCCTTTGTTTAAATCCACTCGTATTTTATGCATGTACAACTGGAAGATGTTTATACAGTAGCAAAGCACAGAGTAACCAAGTTGCAGGCATGTCAAGGAAATTTATTTCTTTTGAAAATGTAACACCCCCACCCCCGTTTCACTGCACTTGTTAGCTGAACACAATATTTAGCTCTATCGAAAGAATATGGTCTCAGCATATATAAAAGTGTGTAGCAGCTTGTTTGGCAGGGAAAGGAGCAAAACAATGAACCACACTGCAGCTGTTAGTGCTCTTAAAGTGCTTTCCTTACGAGCACACTGACATTTGCGTTTCTGCATTTATTGTATAAAATGTACAGGGACATCTCAGGTCGGGGGGGGGGGGTGTCTGCCTTGGGTGGGGCCAGGATTTCATCCTCTGCTGCCTGCCTAGAGCTCAGCTCCTGCATTCAGGTTTGATTCTCCTCATTTCTTCCCGCAACTAAATGCTCTTGTGGAAAATGTGTGTGGCGATGTGTTGATGATATTTGCAAGTGATAAAAGCAGCAGTGTCCTCTGAGACTTGAAATTACTTTGAACTTAGAATAAACACCTAAGCAATTTCTGTTTTAAATAAAAGTAGTATTCTAATTTAGGTTTTGGTTTTAAACTTGATCAGTACTCATCCATCACTGAGCATTAAGAGAATGCATGTTGCTGTGCTGCATCTTTACAAAATGTTTTAAATTCTCTATCCTTATGCCTATATTGCAGAAACTGTCTGAGGGAGTTGTGTGAATGTCAATGCACTGAAACCCATGTAGACTTCAAGGTAATTAAATGCAGGGAGGCCTTAAAAGAGTTTATTTTGGCTTGTACTTCGTTAGTATTTGTTGCATATATCAGGGCTTTGTAGATCAGTTTGTATGTGTGCCCCTTCTGTCTGGGTGAAACATCACTGCACGAAGGACAGGTGGCTGTTTCCCTTTTCCAAGTATTTAGATGTCGGTCACTAACAAGAAATTCACAGTCTTTCAGGACTTTTGGTGAAGTATCACCTATATGTGAAGCTGGTGCTCGATCACAGGGTGGACAGGTGCCTCTCACATCAGTTCTGATGAATGAGGTTTTGGAGCAGCTTTGTGGAGGCTCCCATGCTCCCTCCTTGGGGCTGAGGGCGTGGGTCTGCATCTGGTGGGTCCTTGTCCTCTCATGGGCGGTAGGACTGTCTCAATGCTGTCACGTAGGAAGTTTAATTGCCATAAACTTCCTGTTCTATAACTCTCTGGTCCTGTAATTTTAATGAGCAACAGTGTCCCATGTCTGCTGAGCTGTTAGTGAGGGAAGGAGGGGAGGCAGGGTGTGAGCAGGCTGGTGTAAAACTAGGAGCTGTGTTTTGTTAGTATCATGTTAATGTAACATACATTACTGTCAAGGGAGCCTGCCTACAGTTATTGAAGTTTATAAATGAAATATTGTCTCCGAGTTGTATGGCTTAAAAATGAAGAAGGCAAGAAGAGGGCTTGTACTGCAGTCCTTTTGTCACTAGAGGCACAGGAGAGCGAGGCATGGCCTGGCAAAGCAGCCATCATCCCTCTTTGCGTTTGCAGGCTGCACAGCAATTGTCTTGGGGGGCACAGGGGCTCCTGCAGGCAGCTGCCTGAACACACTTGGTGAGCGTGCAAGGAAAGGCATATACAGAAGTTTCCACCTCTTAAAAATGTGTGGTTATAGAGGGACTGTACCCACTGTTGCATCTTGCTGTGCTCTTCATGTTTTAGTGCTGGGTTTATTCTCATTTCCTCCTTATGACTGCAAGCCTCAAATGGGAAGTTGGTGCAGAAGCAGGACTTGCAAAGCTGGCTCTTTCTTCGCCTTTGTCAGTTTGAGTTCAAGGAACAGTGGCCAGAGATGGAAAATTGCTTATGCTTACTGCATACTTTTCTTTAAAACTTAAGAAATTATTAAAATTTGTCAGTATAGTATTAGACTGGTAAAGGTTATTTTCAGGTTGAAATGTCCCACCTAGCACGTGATGGCCAATTTGTTCAATAGATCACTTCCAGTTTGCTTATTTGTACTCATATGTATTTTTGACTACTTAAAAATCTTGGTGTGTCTTCAAGGATTTAATCCCATTTCACGTATACCAGCAAACTTCTGTAATCCAACTGGGATGATACTTCTCTTACCCGCAGTGGAAACCTTGCTGGAATTATTTGGGAGACAGAAAATGGTCAGAATTTACATTTTCTGCCATTATTGTTGTTATGTATGTCTAGACACTTCAGGGCACTCTTACAGGATGTGTTAGCATAGCTAAAATAAGACAGATAAGTCAACTTCTCTGAAGGCATGAATGAAACCTATTATTAGAGAGGAAAAAATGCTGGGTTAGTATAACCTCTGCCCATGGGGCCCTTGTTATAAAATAACATGGGAGCAACCGGATGCTCCTCAGTGAAAGGCCAGTTATTGAGTGAATTCAATGTGAAGAAAAAATATTCTCCTTGCTGCCTGTGATGGTGTTCATTGCTCCTTGAGCTGGGCTGGCATCGGGGGGCTCTAGGAAGGTGCCTGTTGGAGCAATTGCTTCTCTTCCCTGCCTGTCCTTGGTGTGGGGCAGAAGGGACCTGGTGGTAACCACTGGGCCTTGTCCGTGGCTCCCAACCAGACAGACTAGATCGGACCAAATCTTCCCGATGATGATCCTCGGCCATTTGAACAGCTGAAATCTGCAGGCTATTTCCCATGTGCCTTGGAGAGGTGATGGGAAGAGTTCAGAGCTGGGTGGTAATGGTGGTTCCCTGCGGGGGTAGGAGCTGCTTTTCAGCAGTATCAGGTTAGTTAATATAAAATTAAAGCTCTAAATCCCTTCTGAGGAGACCAATGTGCTTTTCAGTATTAGAAATTATAAAATCCGGAGTCCTCGTGGCACAGTGACATGTGCATACAGCAAGATCAGAAGGCAACAGCAAGCGTGCCAGCAGCTTGACAATTGCAAGGAATCTAGCAAAATCCATTTTAATGCAAAACAAACACTCTTGGAAGGTTGTTTTCAGAATTTTTTTTTTATATTTAGTTTGGTTGATAAAGCTAAAATTTGGTGGTGGGAGGAGAAAATATGTTGCTGAACTGCACACACAAATGAAAGTTCAGACCATACCGAGCCTGACTGGGTGCGAGGGGAGCTGGGAGGTGCTAGTCCCATTTACCACTATGTTCAAATTGTGAGCAACCCGTTTCAGAAGTTACAAAACCCCAGATACCCTGGTTGAGGTATAATTATTTTTCACTTCTTTAGCATAGATTTTCCTTTGAAAAGAGTTCCCTACCTTAAAATAAGCAGAGTATTATCCTTGCCAGAGATCTTTCAGCCTCTTTAGAATAGGGCATTTAGATTACTGGGGACAAAGTGAGTATCTTGAATGCTCTGTGTCAAGGCACGAACAAACAGCACAGAAACAGTAGTACAGTACAGAGTGAAACCTGACAACTTGGTGTTAAAGGAAAGGAATGCTACTGTATGGTTCGATTGTGATCAACTTATCTTCAAGTGGGTTTATTAGCAATTTAATGGAATATTGGTTATTCAAGAGCCATAATAGCCCCGACTGAAATGTCCCTTCCGCGCAGTTTTCCCATACCCTGTGGAATGAGCAGAATGTGACAGTTGAGCTTTCAACAGGCTTCATGAATTTTAAATACTTTTCAGCTGTGAAATGGGACACATGGCGTGTGGTCAAGGGTAGACTAGGAGCTGGCAGTCACTGGGGGTATTATGGGATATTGGGTGTCTGAGAGATAATGAATGCTTGGCTTATCCAGGTGCATTCTTGGCCCGCTGTGCATGTCCAGGCAGAATGGAATATATTTCTCTGTCCAACACTTAACAATTGATCATTTTGTAATTGTAAGCAGAAAGTATTTAGAACGTTACTTTCTCAGCATGCCTGCATACGACTTAAATTTCATGTCATCGTCTTTATCCAGCAAAATCTTTGCTGTTTTTCTGTAACAATGCATTCATGCTGCTTAAACTTTTCCACTAACCTGATTTTATGCTTAGTAGATCTTAGTGAGCCTTTTCTTCTAGTGACTTTAAATCTCCATCTTTTTAAGCATTTTTTTTTCCTGCAAATTTTTTATACCCAATTGAAATTATTTCAACTTGCTGTGGGTTGAAATTTCAGCCCAACTTTTTGTAGCAAGTGAGCAGGTTGCTGGCTCCTGTTTTGTGGGAAATGGTGTCCCTACATTTTAAAGGCTATGTGGTGGAAGAGGGGAAGGGGAAACCCAGCCCTAGTTTATTGCTGGTGAGCCATGTACAGTTGTTCTCATGCTCTTAGCTTCTGCTTAGCTATTAAAACACAACATGCTCCAAGGACATCCAGATTAATAGTGGTTTTAACTGTGTGTAACTGGAAGAGGGGGTTGCTTCTTGACCTCCTGAGACCTGCCAGGCTGGCACTCCCCTCTTACACAACGGAGAAGCTTCTCTGAGATGAGGAGCTTTTCTGGAACCACTTACCAATTTCTGCTCCTCCTCCATGTGCCAGGCCCTCTCTGTGCTGCCCCTGGTCCAAGTCTTTCCATGTTTCCCCTTCTGCACTAATCCCTACTGGTGCTGTACTCTCCCTAATCTTGGGTTGCTCTCTTAGGGACAATGGACATTTGGCACTTGGGTACATCAGCTCTAGGTACACAGTTTGTGACTGCCTCAGTAGTAGGGCAGTAAGTGGGTTTGGATCCATAATTAGCAGTGTGTGGGCAATAACTAATCAGGTAATTATCTGTGTGGCCTTTTCTGAACTCCATGATTCATAAACTACCCAAACTCTTCCAAAAGCCACGCCTGTTTGGTGCGGGCTTTGGATGAGGGTGAAACTCTCTGAGCTGCAACCTGAAAGCTGTAGTGTGGGATCTGTGTATCAGGAGCAACTAACAAGTTATCTTCTCCTTGAGGACATGGCTTGGGAGTACCTTGGTGTTCCTTCTTGGCCCTCCTGTGGCCTTGTTTGTTGAAAAGTGGTTGAGGACAAGCTGTTCTGAATGGCATGTCTGGCTGAGTGGGGCGGAAGGAGCACTGTGTCTGCCAGCAGAGCACAGTGCTGGCTGTCAGCTGGTGGGTAGTCTGGCACAGCCACTGAGGCAGTACAAGTCTGACTGATGCTACAGTGCAACTGCCCCACCATTTAGGTAACGACCTGTCCCTGGAGCTCCATGTCAGCAGAGCAGCAGAGTAGGATCAACTGAAACGCCCCAAAAGGGTGTTCTGACGTGTTTTCCATGTGTTGTGATGCGCAGCCTAGTTTGACGTCATGCTTGGATCACTCTGAACTGAGCAGTCTGGATGTGATTTATCCAGGTGCCTTGGGAGCAGCATTTCCACCCACTCGATTCAAGAGTGTGCTGCTGAGTGGCTGGTGATTCACTTCGTAGCCAGGCTACTGCCGGTCATCACCTTCTGTCCCCTTCCTGAAAGAGGCAGTGGGATAGACACAAAGGCCCTGTGTGGGTAGAAAATAAGATTGATTGCCAAAGCTAACTGTGGTCCATCAGCTGGTGGGGTGGGAATGGCAGGTACAGGGTGTCCTTACCAGGCTGCTGGCAGCTGTTTGTGGGACAGAGCTGACCTTACTTGTCTTGCACTTAACACGCTCTTACAGCATGATCTGCATTGAACAGCAGTGCTGGAGCATCTTGTTCTTCCACCACTTTCCCACTGACCTCTCAAGAGCCAGGGCCCTTTCGGGTATCAACACAGGGAGTGGGAATCAGAAACTCTGCCACAACCCACATCCCACAAATTTCCAAGATCAATATACACAAGGGTGTGTATCTGACCTACTTAAAGCAAGAAAACAACCAGTAGTGGCTTTTTCTTCTCAAAACTGTTACAGTGCTGCTTTATTTTCTTTGCAGCCTTTGCAAGCCTGGAAGGGCAGTGCTTATCGTCAAGAGGAGACAAACTTTTGTCATCTCCAAATGGAGCAGATTCAGACAGGCAGGAACCTGGATTGTGGTACCTGGATACACTGGTATCTGGTTTTGCAAAACTGAAGTCTACCCTTTCCTGGCCCCAGATTTGTCCATCTCTATTTATAGCCTTCACTCGGAGTCTTGCTGAAAAATGCATTATATATTGACAGTGGCACTTTGTGAACTCGGATCTAATGGCTCCAGAAATAGTCACCTCAGAGATATCATAGTCTAACTTCTGCATATATTAAGTCTGACATTTACTTTGCACAGCTATGAATGACAGTTTAAAACACAATGAAGTGGAGACTGAAACCCCAGATTTACAACACCAGAGAAACTGGTGCTGGATGTAAAATTTTAGGAGACTGTGGTAGTGTGTCTTGGGCTGAGAGTCCTTTTTGTTAGGGCTGTGGTCAGTCTTTGGAAGAATGAGCTGTTAACACTTAAAGCTGAGCTCCCCTGGTTTAAAAACCTCATTTAATCTGGCTCATTGCATGGTCTTCTGCTCTCTGAATCTATCTGCGTCCTTTCATCCGAAGCAGGTCTGCAGGCATTGTCCCCCCTTCACCGAGAGCTCAGAGTCAAAGGCAGACGGGTAATCGCAGTCCTGAGGGGATGCCTGATTTGTTACCAGTTCTACAAGTTCTGCCGAGCCCCAGCTGTGCCCTGCCCATGGGGCATTTGAGAGCCTCAGTGGTGACTTGCCGACAGCCCCACCACCCAGCCCTGGCACCCTGGTGGAAAAGCTGCCCTGCTCTTGGCAGAGGTGAGCCCATGGCTCACAAAATCATTTCCCTGTTTCCACTGTCTTTTGAAAAGATAATTTCCTTCTTACTGTCAATAACGTAAATCCCATAATATGGTTAGTGCACAGAAGACCAGTAAATAATTTAGGAAGCAGCCTCCATTTAGAGTGCATCAAATACTAATCTAAAGAAGGAAAAAATCCCCACACATCAGTTACAGTAATTGGTGGAAGGCACCAGTCCGGATGGTAATGAGCTTCATTTTTAAAGCACGAGGAAATTAGATTCTTATAAATGTCAAACGCAGTTATTGTCCTCTTTCCTTGAAACAGAGCTGAGTTGGCTGCAGCCCATTGTCTCTCAATCAGCTTTGCTATGGATTAGACACATCCCGTCTCACACCAGGAATGTGCTTATTAGAAAAAATATCACTACACAAAGCATACAAGCTTTAACACTCAACTGATGTACTAATGGGTACATGTACAATAAAACCCAATATCGTGTTACAAACTTTAAGCTGACCTGAGATAGTACGATACAGAAATCTAAAGGACCCAGATGAGCGTTTCCTTTGTGTGCTACAGTTCTGACTACCTGGGATTTTACTTTTCACATAAAGGAGATACTGAGGGAAGGTGACTTTTCCTCTTGGCTACTTATGAAAAAAACAAGCAGTAAGTCGTCTTCATAGTGAATATGCTTGTAATCAGGTTGTGTCCAAATACTTTGTGTATTTTAATGGTGTCTCCTGGGTAACTGTGGCTTCACAGAAGACTTTCTTCATCCACTTTTTTTCAGTTCTCTCCTGGAGGAAAAAAAAAAAAAGGCAAGAGGTGGTTATTTGTTCATACATCAAAGCTAGCTCTGTGAATTAGCCTTTCATTCATTATAAAATCTTACTAGTATGTGTTAAGAGGTTCAGAAAAATGGATATCAGTTGTTTGGCGAGGATGGGGCTTTGTAAAATCAAACACCTTTGCTGCATCCCTATTTTTAACTTTTTACTTGAGGATGTTCCTTCGTAGCAAGAGATTGTATCTTGTTTTCTCTCTGGGATAGGAGCTCTGTTGGGAAGTGGCAGAGTCCTTCCTGATGTGGGAAGGCTTAAGGATGGAGCCAAGCTTTTGATTCCCTTTTGCAGTGATGAGATACAGACTCCAGCTACTTGTGTGGACTTTATCACATACTAACCCAAACTCTGAGTGATGCAATATGCTGTTTCCAAAATGGTCATGTGTCAAATACATACTGTGGACATGCTGTGTTGGAGACTACTCAGGACTGCTGCAGTATGTCTTTAAAGATGATGTGGTGAGGGTAATGCAAGTCTGTTTCCATGCAAGAAACTCAGCTATATGCAAAAGCAGATGGGCTATTAATTTTTGGTTTTGTTTTTCCAGAATCCTTTATTTACAAGTTCTTCTTTTCCAGTTGCCTTTTTAATAATGTTGTCTTCCCTCTGATCTTCTCCATCTCAGTTTGTGCTCCTTTTTTCATTTCTGTTTCTACTGAATGAAGTTCCTGGTATTGCCCAGAGAAAACAAACAGTAACTTGAGACTTCTATTTCACACAAGCAATGGATATTGAAAGATATTCCTAGCATATGTCACCAGACATGTGAACAGCACTTTCCAATTAAAACTCTAGGAATTTCTACTGGTTGCTTAAAAACCCTGCAAAACATTGAACCGTAGACTTGAATCCATTAACACCCATCATGGAAAAAAGGTCCAGCTATTTATATGGCAGTCATTTTATTTGTTTAAGTTTGGTTTCATAAGCTAAAATAAGCTCAACTGTTAGGGAAAAACATCTTGAGCATCTTATAAATATCTTCAAAGCCTGGAACAGAGCCCAAGAGTAAGGCTGCTAGAGTTGCTTTGGTTGGTATATGGTGCTAGAAGACAAAGTGTGGCGTCACCTGCTTTAGCTTCCCGTGTTTTGTCTAGAAATGCTTAATTTATCACATTAAATAGGTAAATGACCAGTGGAACATAAAAGGACATGAAAGGTCTTGTAATTCTGTAGTAAGGTAGCTCAGAAATGCAAGGAGAACTAGTGCTCAGTAAAGATGCAAAACTATAATGAAAATGAACATTTACTGCTTTGGGGATTTGTTTTTTAACCTGATGGGAGAGGGGTGTGGGGTAGAGCTGCCACCTCCATGGCTGGCAGAGCCATGTCTTGTGTCTGAGCAGTGCAGAAGGAGAGTGTTACTCCTCTGCTGGTGCTTTTGCCCCCTCAAATCCAAGGGATAACATTTGTGAGAGGATGTTACTGCGCAGAGGGATCAGACTTTACATGTTTTGGACTCTTCATCTGGCTCCCCTGGATGCTGTGTGGTTCCCATGCAAAGGCAAGAGCCTCATCACTGCCGCTTGACACCCCTTCCTTCCAGACCACAAAGGCCTCTGGAGAGAGCTGGGGAGGTGCAATGGGCAGGGACACAAAGGACCCTGCCATCTGTCTTGCTAAAGGCATGCTAAAGGACTTTAATTCTCTTAATGATACATATTTCTGGAAGTTTTCTAAGTTTTTCAATGATACATTATTTTCTAAACAACTTTCTTTTAAACAGGTTGAAACCATGAAGAGAGTACTAGAAAGTCTCAACCTCAATATAGTAGAGATGGTAGATGAAAACGCAACCTTGGATGGTGGAGACGTCTTATTTACAGGTATAGTGGTAGTGAATTTGCTGTTTACATATTCTGACTGCCTCGAAGACTGCATGTTATCTGTCGACTGCGCAATAAAATGTCACTCGTGTGGTTTGTTAAAACAGTTGTTTACTAAATGTCATGAAGGTAGCTGAAATGAATTTTCAATGCAATCCTTGATGTCCTGCCTAATGCCTGAATAAATGAAGTAGCAGTACACACAGTACAAAGAGCAGCACTGTGCATACAAATTACATTTTTAGCTTGTAAAGTGCCAATAAGAAAAATGCTTTCAGTAGTCAACTGCCTGCAGTTGTTTCATATTTCTTATTACAAGCAGCTCTGTTCACCAGACTCATTTTCAGGACTTATAAAAGCTTGATGTAGACAATTGTCACTAGTTCAATGAATCAAATGCAAAAAATGCATTTTTAGTTTATGAAGAAAGTGGTGGAGTTGCCTGCCAGATGTCATGTTCTAGACAACTTATATGCATGGTTGACTTCAAAGATGAAGATACTGACTGTGGTTTTTATGTCATTAAACCCATTAGGCATTTTCTCACATCGGCTGCACACACGCTTGCTCCCCGCCTGTGCTGACTGAGCCTGTTTATTTTGATCAGCATCACAGCAGACTGGCTGCTTGCCTTAGTTCACCAAGTGGGAAAGAAGTGTCTCAAAAGAGGCAGTCCAGGAAGGGAGGCCTCTCTAAGCCAGTGCAGATCCAGCACTGGTTTTCTCTGAGCTGGAGGATCCAGCGGCTGCAGAGCTGCCTTTGAGACCAGAGGAAATCTCAGAGGGAGAGGGAAATGGTCAATCAGTGCTGTACTAATCCAGCTCAGCTGTTCTCTTTCCCTACTCAGTGACCATTGCAGAGCTTTAGAAGAGGAAGCTATTTATGCTTTTTTTCAGTTTTACTACTCAACTTGAGAAAAGAAAGCTAGAAAATTATATTCATGGAAGTTTGCTTCAAAATGTCTCTAAAGCTGGCCTGTTTTTAAAATGTGTATGTTCTGATGAAGGAGTTGATGTGGTGATTTTTTTGGATGGCTTAAAAAAAAGAATGCTGTAATTGTTTTGCCCTTTATTTTTTTTTATTCTAGGCAGAGAATTTTTTGTGGGTCTTTCCAGGCGGACAAATCAACGTGGTGCAGAAATTCTGGCTGACACATTTAAGGTTTGTAGATTCATTCCTGCCACAGGGAATATAAGCTATCACCCACTGAATCAATTTGACAAATGTCTTGGCCAGCATAGTTTTTATACTCAAGTGCTTTATTTAGGACTCATTAAAGAAAAAAAGGTACAAGTTACTGAAAAGGTTTGAGCATCCTGTAAAGTGACAGATGCTGAAGTTGGATCTGAAATGTGAGATCGCTGCATGAAAGTAACTTGGATAGTGGGAGGCTGTTATTATTTGAGGACATATCAACACTCATGTTCTTAATGTTCTAATGTACTGGCAATGTTCTTACTGCTAGTCCCTGGAGAGGTTTCATGTATGTACTGTTTAATTACTCATTTTAATGTATTTCTTTACAGTTGCAACAATAGTAATATTTGAAACATTCTGGATTTTACTCTAGTGCACCAGGCAAGACAAGCTGGTCCAGAGGGGTATGTCATACTTAAACAGTTGACACTGTGCCCTGGGATATGTTGCTATAGTTAATTTGCAGAGAGTAAAATTAATTATGGAATGTCTCAATATAATTATGGAAATAGGACAATTTAAAAATATTTATAGCAGCTACTCTTTGCTCCCGTACAGGATTATGCTGTCTCCACAGTCCCTGTTCATGATTCTTTGCATCTGAAGAGCTTTTGCAGCATGGCTGGACCAAACTTGATTGCTATTGGATCAAGTGAAGCTGCACAGAAAGCCCTCAAGGTAAAGCACATAAGAAAAATTCCTAATCAACAAACTTGGGGTTTTTGTTTTTAGTCTCTGCTCAAGGATAATGGAATTTTAAAACAGGTATAGATCAAGGAAAGAGGAAATCATCTCAGGGGTCTCCTGTATGTGCAAACCATAAAGTTTTTACCAAGTAAGAGAATGTTAAAGTGATGTTAATTTAGCTTTAGCTATTTATCAGGAAATAAACAGATTATACAGGTTATTACTTACAGCTTTGTTGACTAAAAAGGTGATAACTTGGTGATAGGAGGGAGGAAGAAGATATCGTTAGACCAGTGGAGATACTTACTTCAGATGTTTCCATGAGGAAATATGGCTTTTAAAATGGAGGGAGGGGAAGTAAAAGTTATGGCGTGAAGGAAGACGGAGAGGGGTCTGATCCCTGTTGCAAAGATGACCTGTGTATGCATTTTGCACTGCAGACTGTCTGAATAAAATCAGTAACTAACTCCAGCCATAGGGACCAGAGGCCAGGACTCCCCATCCTTCCTTCCTCCATCACCTGGCTACAAAGTCAAATTCCTTCCTGGTCACGCTTTTTTCCTCTCTAGTCCCGTGAGGGTCTCATAACAGCATGGCTTCAGCAGAAGGGAGAGCGATCTCAACCCAGTCTGGTGATAATTTGAGTCTCTGAACATTTTCCTTTAAAGTGGGAGGTGTGGGTTTGAACCCTTGGGCTAAGAAGCCTCGTAAATCTGGGTGTCTCTTCTCTGGCAGACTTGCAAACCAGTAATCTGTTGTGTAGCAGATCGTCCCTGTACTACACCATCATCCTCAATAGAAATATTTATTGCTGCTGTAGTTTGCACTGGGCTTGGTGGCTTTCCTGCCTGCTGGGTGTGCTCAGAGCAAATCTACCAAATTCAGCTTTTTCAGAGATGTGGGTGCAGACACCTGAGACCATGAATCTCATTATGCATATAGGCAATGAGACAGCTCACTTGAGAGATCAGCATCTCTGCTCCTGCATGGTAACACAGCTTTAGGCACTGATGCTTTGCAGCAGAAACTTTGGCTAGGGCACCAAAACAGCAAAGTGCGAGACTTTACCTGACATGAAGCTTGAGGGAGTTTGTCCCTCTTGATAAATTAGGACCTACCATCCTACACACTTTGGTTTGAAGATGCAGGTAAGCCAGAGCATGTCTGAAAGCATTACAGATAAGCGTCTTACGCATTTTTATCAGGACTTGACTTCAAAGGTGTCGTGGTTTAGGCCCAGCCAGCAGCTAAGCACCATGGGGCTGCTTGCTGAGTCCTCCCCCCACACCGGTGGGATGGGGAGGACAATCAGAAGAAAAAGGTAAAAACTAGTGGTTTGGGATAAGGACAGTTTAACAGGACAACACAAGGAAGGGAATAATAATAATAATAAAAAAGAGTATATGAAGTGAGTGACACACAATGTAATTGCTCACCACTTGGAATCTGATGCCCAGTGGGTTCCCAAGCCATGATCCCTCCTAGTTTATAGGAGGGTCCTTCCCTGGCCAGCTCCCCTAGTTTATATTCTGAACATGATGTCATATGGCATTGAATATCCCCTTGGCTAGTTCGGGTCAGCTGTCCTGCCTGTGTCCCTTCCCAGCTTCTTGTGAAAATTAACTTTATCCTAGCCAAACTCAGGACAAAAGATAAAAACAAAGTTTACTCAGTGATGGCAGCAAGTTCTAAATGTTCAGCTTCTGATTATACTGATTCTTTTGCCAATAAATAAGAACCTAAGTGTAGGCTTTGCTCTTTGGCTTTGCAGAAGCCTCCTTTTTGCAACATGATCACTGATGCATGGGGGAAGCCAGCTGTGTGTCCCTTACAATAAATGAGGAGGAGTGAAGATAGCTCTGCTGTGCTATTGAGAAAGCTCTCTGAAATCTGCTCAGTTTAAATGCTACTTATGCAACCAGCTTGTATCTCTTGCCCTGATTCTAAAGCATGAATTATTTTTAAGAACAGCACTGCTATTGGTGCCCAAGGCTACTGATCTGAATCTGCCAGGAGAACATTTACAACAGAAATAGTATGTAACTCTGAAATCAACATCCCGGGCCCCCAAAGAGCTTAGGAACCCATCCTGTATGTCTTGTACATCTCCTTGGCTTCAGTAAACTAGTGATATTTATTACTTTAAAACATCCTTAAATATTTGCAAGATGGAGGCCTGGGAGACTTCTTGTCCTTACTGTCATGCTGCAGGGTTTCATTACACATTTGCTTTTTGTATTTTATACATTTTCCTCATGGGCATAATCCTAGGACTTTTCATTTCCCAGCAGCATTATTTTTACTATCAGAGCTTGGCAGAGATTTGGTGGTGTTTTTTTTCCTCTCTTATCTTGTGACACTTCAAGATTTAAGATGTCTCAGTCCCCAGCTAAGATAAAACCAACATTTCAAATCTCAGAATCTCCCCTGCTGGATATGGTTGAATTATGGAGGCCAGGAGAGTGCAGTCCTGGCTGGCTTAGACTTGCATCCTGGCAGCAATTAAGGGAATAGGATAGCAGCCTGATTGCTCTCCGTGAGCTTAGGGGAGCTCTTAAATAAGAGGACAATCCCTTGATTTACCACATAGTTTGGAGTGGCTTTAAGTTTGCTCATTCATTTGAACAAGCTATCAAAGTTACTCTCTTATTAGAAATCACTATGTGAAGCTCTGGGAGCACATTCCCCGTTTATCACTCTTGTCTTCTCCCCTGAGAAACCCAGGAGAAGCAGTTTTATTGGTAAAGGTCTAATGTTCCTGATGCTGTGAGATTGATTTATTCTGGGATGGAAAGTGACCTGCATCTTTCCCTGTGAAATATCCCAAATATTCAGGCTTAAACTCAAAATGCATCTTGAGCAGCAGCCTGATGAAGTTTGCAGATATCCAGCCCTACACTTGCATAGAGTGTTTATAAACATGAGCAAAATTCAAGTACAATACTGGTTGCTCAGAGCTGCAATTTGAACTTGAGCCAGGACTAATCTGAAAGCTCATCAGTTTGATTAAAGCCTTTTGCACGGCTCGGCTAATCGTGTTGCAGTGCATCAATTTAGCTATTGTAGCCAAAAAAATTTTTTGGGTAAGCTGAGTAAATGTTGCTGGTAACTAGCCATCAAGTAAATACCAGCATTAATCAAGGTACAGTAAAAAGCAGATACTTTTTTAAAAGAAGATGGTAATTAAGAAGATAATCTAGCAGTCTTTGATTTCTGGTGGATATCTTTTAAAAAATAAATATGTCAGTTTTCCGCGTGTTTCTCTGTATTGGACATTTAGCAGCATGTTTGCGCGTGTGACGGTAGTGTTTGCTCGTACCCTGCCAGCTGAGCTTAGGGACTCTGGCCTTGTGCAGCAGTTCTGTGCCATAGCATGTGCCCTTCTCATGCTCCCAGCAAGCTGACAGGTTACATCAGGCAACCATGCCACAGTCGGAGCAACATATGAAGTTACCCAGAGTGTGTTTCTTGCTCAGTGTATTGGATCCTACTCCACTCTCATTCTGGAGAACCTTTAGCTGTTCCTGCAGGAATCTAAATCTCTTCAGAGAAATTACTGGAAAACAAATAGGTAAAGTCTCTGTCTTGGAGAGTTGTCAGTGCTGCTTATCACTAGCTTCCTCTAACATTTGAATTCTTGCTTTTTGACCTATGTAATTTCTTTGTGTTTGTTCACTTGCCTCCAAAGAAAAATTTCAGTTGGTGATCAGCTTCTTGCAGTCTTGTGGACATGCAATGGCAGTAGCATCTCTATGAGGCACTGATACTCATAATTAAAAGCTGCTCCCTAGATTTCATCAGATCGATTGAGCTATAGCAGTGCTGTCAGCTGCTGCTCTTGTTACCCATTGCAGTCTGTGTGGCAGTACAGTCCCCTGAGCTTCTACCAAGTCATTTGCCTGGCACAGCCCAGCATGCCACTCCTTTATTGTGACAGCTTGTTATTTTAGACCTCTCCTTTGTCCCCATTTTTCATGTCTGAAAATGCAATCCTATAAGCAAAATTATTAAACTGTCTTTAACAATCTCTCATAGTTGAGTTGTTTTCATGCAGTAGTGTGTCTTGTTAGGCAACAAGTGAACTGCTACACTAACATTTTATATTTAAAATAGGATTTATCTTCCTACTAACAATCTTGTTTAAAAGAAATTTTTCTTGATTGTTTCTACTACTGAACTCATGTATCCTCACAATACTTTAAAAATAGAAAAAGAAATTGCATCTGGTCCTCACATATGGCAGAATGCAATTGATTATGAGTTTAGTGTGGTGTGTATAATGTAAAGTGCTGCAAGTGAGCTAGGAAATGAGTGCACAGAGTTTAGGATTATAGAGCACATGCTGGAAGCAGATAATAAATCAGAAGTGACATTTTAACCATGAAATCCTCTTCAGGCTCTGGCAAGTATAGAATATTTATTTGGGCTGCAACTGAAAACTGGCACTTGAGGAAACAGGGTGAAAAGGAGAGACAAATGAACTGCAGAAAGTACTGGGGCCTGTAGTGGCTATCACATCTGAAACTTTAACTTCTCTCTGCTGTTTTCAGCATGCATTTAATTCCTTCTTGTAGTTAAACCCATTCATAATTCCATACGTGTAATTCCGTAGTTGAACACTGGCCATGGATGTTGAGCCAGTAAAGCCTGGGATTATTTTTCTGTTCCCTCATTGAGGCCAGGATTTCCTCCAAACATGTCACATTTGGGCTCTGATCCTGCACTGTTGGAGTTACTGACCTTTACCGTGAGCATGAATGAGGGCGAATTTGGGCTGTGACAGTGCTGGCCCCAGCACTGGGAGGTGACAGGGCAAAGCTGTGGGCGAACACTCTGCACTGCTTTTTCCATAATGAAGGACACAGCCCTGGGGTCTTGCTGGGACAGCAGAAGAGCAGAAACTGGCCAAGGATGTAATCCAGTTCAGGTTCCAGGCAAATGCTAGGCAAGATGATGATGGGAACTGTGACACAGCATCTATTGCACACTGCTTTCTGTAGTCTGTCTCTATACTAAATCCTAAAAAGCCACATTTCTGTCCTTTGGCTGTTTGTGTTGGTACGGATTACAGATCCCCTCTGCGTTCTGTGATGAGTGAAGACTTGAACAGCGGCAGATGATGATGGACACAGTCCCTAGTTTAAGCAGCTTTGTCTATGGTCAAACCATTCTCTATCACCCTTTGGGTAACTCAGTAGCAATCCCAAATATGAGGGTTGTGTGTTGTTCCCAGCTTTGGCAGGCTCAACTATTCCCTTGCAGGCAGTACATATTGTATTTGTAATAAGTGCCTGCTAATGAATTTGGGAAATGAGGTTGTCCTTTGAGGAGGCTCTGATGTCAGACACTCTCCAAAGGACTTGCTCCAGGGTCTCCCTGTGGGACTGGTAAAGAAAACCTTGCTGTGAACCCACTGCTCTGGGATAATGCTGGGTGCCTGATGATTGCTGGTGGGTCTCTGGGAGCAGAGGACCTGGAAGGAAGGTGGGAAACCCCAGCATGGTGCCTAGGTGTGAGGGCTGCATCGTGGAGAGCACTCGTCTCGCTGTACGGCCTGAGCTTGGTCTGTGTGGCCAGCTGTGTCTGGGGTATTCCCTCCAAGATACGGGATGATGGAGTTGCGTGCAAAATGTCTGGGATTTCAGCTGGTCATTTCAGAGGAACAGATATTAATTACAGAGGCAGCGTGGCCATGACAGGTGTCAGGGCTGAGTGGCACTGCCAGCAGGGTGGAAGGCAGAGCAGGTAACACAACTGAGCTTTCAACCCCTCACGTTCCCTGGACGGACATGCCCCAGCAGGACCCACAGCGGTGGTGACATCTGCACTTCTGAGCTTGTCCGTGGTATCCCAGGCTTCAACCTCATTTGTCGATGGGATTTCATTATGGTCAGGAGTGTACTGGAATACGTACAGTAGTGCAATACCATAACTTCAGCAAATACCTTTCTTTTTCCTCACTTTCAATAAAAGATTGGACGTGATTTCTCTGCCTTGTTTTTGACTCTCCCATTCAGTATCTTCTATTGGGAGTGGAGCTGCTCATTCGTCTGCTAAATTATTCCCTGAAGGATGCTGTTGCAAATGCAGCTGTTTTGACAGAGGTCAAGGGAGGCTTATTGAAACCACATCTTAAGGATAAAATAGAAAGGAGTCTCTTTTGGGCAGCTAGGCCCTTGGTCTGTATCCAAAGCAAGATCAGAGCAGTAATTTTAAAGACTTGGGTGCAAGGAGTTGTTCCAGCATTGGCAGTTGCCCCCATTCCTGTGATTAAATGCCTTTGGTTCTTATTCCATCTTGTATAACTGAAGTCTCTGCAGTGTGCCAGCTTTAAAAAGCTGTTTCCCTGCATGAGAGCAGGGTTATAGTGCCTGCATAAAGCTGAGGGGTTCCCAGCTCTGCCACAGAAGTGCTTCCAGAACAGGCACCTAAGGGAAAACTTGGTGTTCTTAGAAAGCAGCCCGTAGTCCCAGGCAGCATGAAAAGTTTCAGCTAAATCTGCTCTTCCTTTTGTCTGTATAGTGTCTGTCTTCTCTAGTAATATACAAGTTTGCATGAAAACGTTATCTCTTCTGCCTTAAGAATTCATCATTTGTGCCTCTGCTTATTCCCTACATGAAGTCATAATCCCCTATTTACGATATCACAATGGGTTGCTGTGGAAATGATTACTAATATTAATAACCCAAAGAGGATGACATCAGGTAGGGAATTAGCAGAAAGTGCAGATGAATGCTGACTTTTCTGTAATGCAGCGACAAAGAAAGGTTAATGAAATCCAGAGAACAATTGACAACTTGCCCCTAAAAATAAAAATTAAAAAATGAGGCTTTGCTGCTCTCAGCCTTATGTATAGGAAAACTAGTCAATTTATAAAATTCTCTGCACTTTCTTTTAGCTCCTTCTGCTTTTCCATTACATTATGAATTAGGGTTGTACAGCATCTCAGAGGATGTAGGTCTTTACCAGATGACCTGCTACTTTAAAAAGGCAGCTAGTTGTGGTTTTAATTAAGGTTAGATGTAATAAACATACGTGCCTAAGTGAGTGTCAGTGCTGTTCAGTTTGCATATATGCAGGAGAATCTAGTCTCTTGGAATATACAGACTCAAAAGTATATATTTATAGAACAGAGACTGTTGTATGAGTGTTTTTTTCTTAAGGGAGAGGAAAGTGTCCTTTTTGATACATATTTGTCATCACCAGTAAGGCCACAGGAGCTGGGTCAGAGGCTGACTGGGATGTCATTGGACTTGCGTAAATGGGGACTCATGTTTCTGTTCCTTTTCTTTTATTTTTTTTCTTTGACTATTCTCTCCCTGGGTTCCTGTTCCAAAAGACAGGATGTTCATTCTCTTGCCTTCTTGACTGAAAGCAACAACACACATAGGCTGTTTCCTTTTCCCCCCCTCAGGTCACGGTTTCCCTTTGCAGCAGCCCTTGGGCAGAGCTGGCAGACAGGTGACAGCATGGCCATGACGCAGGGTGGTTCAGAGGGGCAGAGCACGCAGGTGTGGACATGAACAGCATGTGGTACCCATCACATCTGCAGTGATGCAAAAGGTGTCCTGCGCCAGGAAAAGCCAAGGAGCAGGGTGGGAGAGGTTGCTTAAAGAACTCTGCCGTCTGGAAAACATGACTGCAAGGGTGCAGCAGGGAGGAAAAGCCAAAAGCCCAGCTGCTCAGAGTGTGGGTGGTAGGTGGAAATTAATGCTCTGGATGTGTATAGACTAAGAAAGTCGGTGTATTGACTATTGACCATGGCAGACTGGGACATTGCTGGTTTCAAATAGATCTCGAATGCAGTTTGCATCCGTAGGGTCTGTGCTGTCCTTTCCTATCTTATATCTCTAGCAGACTTTGCAGTACCCAGCAATAAGCCTTAGATCATTCTACTGTGATTTATGCTGCTCAAAGTGGCTGTCTTGTTCCCTTCCTACCAAGTCTACCCCGCTGTTGTCTGCCACCTGTCTGCATTTTGGGAGTTACACTGCTGATAGATCTTGACATTCAGGCAAGGTCACTGGCTTTTCCAGCTCTGCTCTTCTGTCCCCTCTGCTTACCCTGGCCAACTGTTTATGGTCACTGTTGGCACTGCTGCATTTCAAGGAAACTCTGAGAAGCTGTTCAGTATGGTTTGTGTAGCAGGCTGAGTCCCTGCACCCAGGTGTATAGCACCATGGCATTGTTGCCAGCCCCACTCTCCTGCGCTTTCTTGTGTTGAACCCCAAGGCTGCTGCTTTCTCTCTCCAATGCCAATTATTTCTCCAAATATGAAGTGATGGGGTAACTTAATAGAGACATAGCAATAAAGTAATGGATGAAAAGCAGTATAGGTAAGTGTAAAGTGATGTGCAGCAGGGACAGGGAGAATGACAGTGTGAACATCACATACAAAATAATGGGCTCTGACTGATCATTACCACAGAAATAGGATCCTGGACTTCTTGAAATTGCCATCTCAACTGGGAACCAAATGGAGAACATCGTTACGCCACTGATTAAAGCTGTGGTGCATTCTGCATGTTGACTGTCATTTGTGCTTTGTATGCGTAATCCCTTCATTCCAAAAAAGGTAGAGTACAACTGGAAAGATTCAGAAAAGTGCAATAAGGCTGGACAGATACCTGAAACAGCTTGCCCAAGAAGACAAACTAAGCAATCTATGACTATAACCTGAAAAAGAGACAACTAAGATGGAATCATAGGTGCCTATAAAATCGGGAATGATGTGGAAAAGGCGATCAGGGATCAATTGTTCTCTGTCTCTTCCAGTGCAAGAACCAGGGGAGCTCTAAAGGCAAGGGGCAAGTTCAAAAAAGAAAGGAAAATAAATACTTTCTCACACAGTATGTGTCTGAACCCTTAAGCTACTTTGCTACAGGTTCAAAAGTGAACTGGACAAACTCCTGGGGCGGTGTTGTAGGTGGTATTGCGGTGTATGACAGCTGACGAGTTCTTGGGAACCACACATCAAATCTCAGTTGCCTCCAGTCCCTGTCTTAAGATCCAGAAGTGAGGTATTGTCACCTCTCACATGGGACTAGAGACCCACATCATGCAGCACTGAAAAAAAAAGCTCTTCCAGGTTCTGCAAGCATTAAAAAGTGGTAGGTTTGGTAATCAGGGTTATTTTCCAGGTAGCAAGCAAAAATTTACCTTTCTCTCTGTCCTCCCTCCAGATGGCAATGTCCTGGCCAGGTGCCTGTCATCATCTTTTGCCTTATGTAAGGGCATCAGCCTGACGTTGTTCCCAGACAAGTGGTCCTTCCTCTAAGCAGAAGAGAAACATGCTGTCCTTCCAAACTCCCAGCCAAGCTGAGGGGATGTGGCTGCTGGCTGCATATTGCTGAGTTACTCTTTTCATCAGTGTTAGTTGCCCCACACCACAAAAATTACTTAATTTTCATTGTTGTAGGCAAAATTTTTATGTAGCTTAATCTTTTTCTCACAATTTGTAACCTCTTGGATTAAAATATTAAAATTTGCTCTGTACCCCGGGCCAAATGTTACCTAAGCATCAGTGTAGAACAGGCCAAACTTTAATGTGCTTAGAAAGAAGGAAAAGAGATTGGATGGAAAAAATATCTTAAATAGTTTTAGGTGAATAGTTTTCTTTTAAGAATACTGTGACTTGAAGGATTTAGGAAAGGGTAGCTGAAATCTGGTGAGGGAATGATCCTGTGGTTGTAGGGTTACATGCATTTGACTTGGCCTTAGCTTTGATTTTTCTTTTAAATGTTGGGGTCTAATTAAAACAAAAAATGGACTGTGAAAATTGGCATTTCTGCTTCTCTGTCAACATGACACAGGCATTTTTAATTGCAGTGTTTGTTGCCATGTTATCAAGAGGAACATTCACTGTATGTTTGGTTTTCCTTGTGGAGTACTGAAGATACAAAGGTGCATTGCAAGCGTGGTGGGTTTGGCTGCTGCCTGTCCCACAGCAGTGTGGGTGTGAGTAGGTCCCAGGTGGCAGCAGGGCTCAGACGGGCCGTCCTCATGAATGGGGAAAACTTGTAACTAGGCTTGGCCTGATTTAAAAGTGCATGCTGTCATCTTAACTCTGTCAGTGATAATAGGCCCTGAACGCATACGCGTTTTTCCTTCATGCCTAATGCTGCTTCATATTTAGGATTATTTAGCTTATCCATTACCTCAGTTGTCTGAGGACACACTGTAAAAAACTATAGAAAAGGCATTTTAGGCTATGCGAATGACTTCAATATAAGGAAAGCATGACTAAGGGCTGAGAGAATGTGCAATGAAAATTACCCTCTTCAGGCTGAAGAAAATTCCCAGAAAAACTAGGCATGCGGGAAATGCCTGGCCCTTAACGTAGCTAGTCGTACAACATTTGTGGGCAGAAAGCCAGCCCTCCACAAAGGCATTGTGCGAGTGCTATAGTCTTCGTTAACTTAAAAAAAAAAAAAAAAAAAAAAAAAGTAATTTTGGAGTGTATCTGATAGAAAATACAGTCAAAGGACCTTGCTTTTATCTCTTCCTCTTCCCTGGAGTCCTGTCTGGCTAGGCACATGTGCTCAGTGACTTTACGTAATAGAAATATGGAAAACCCCACAGGTCTTTAAAGTAACCTGATTGCGTCATATCGGTGCATTTCTGCTGCATACAGCAACCTCCCTATGGGGCAGATTTGAGTTGTTATTTTTGGGGCGCTCTCTCAAAGTGGTTTTTGAAATTTTACTTCAATGTGTGGGCATAGTTGTAACAGTGATGAAAGCTTGCAAATATGGTTTCCTTCTTAATAGCCAAGGAAGAGAGTGATCTTGTATTGTCAAACATCCAGTTATTAATAAATGCTTTCTTGCAGTGTTGTTCAAGCTAGCTGAGATCCTATTCCCACTGTTCCAGCTGTGTACTCAAACTCCCATGCTGCTTAATCTCACTTTCCCCCTCATTTTTTTTGTTTCTGAATTAATGCCCCCACCACTCCTGTGCTTTTAATCTTGAAAACAATGCTCCTAATGTGCCCGTGCCACCATCTCCCAGGCTTCCTGAGGCACAGCTACAGCCCTGACACTTGTTCTTCATTTCTGTTTGCTGCTGCTGTTCTCACTCGGCATTTTGCAGAAGCAAATGAACAGGAGATGTGTCCATACCCTTCTGCTTAAGCATTCATTCATAATTTCATATGGAAATGTTTCACAGTGATTCACAATATATTTATGATGAATGAGTTGTTCCTACAGAAAACCTACAATATCAGGATTCTGTTTCCAGCAAGGACTGGAGAAAAGCGTTGTTTGGGAGCTGAGTGAAATACAGGCGCGGTGGCTTTTCTTCTACTGATACGTGTATTTTATTGCCGGTTTAATAAGTGTTTTCTTAATTGAGACTTTAAAAAATTATGTAGGGAAGAAAAGAGAAGCTGCAGGTAGAGGATGAGTCTGCTGGCTCTGGTTACCAGGGAGAAGAGTTGCACTGAGTGTGGGCATGTCACCTGCTGCTAGATGTCTGCAACATCAAGGAAAGCATAATAAAATGTATCTTGGCAACATAACAGTAACAAAATTATAAATAGGAAAGTCAACCATGGTAAGCACAATAATAAAAAAATACATCTGGTAAAATAAAGGTGCAAGGATTTTCCCCCAGAAAACACATTAACCTTTTATGGAGGTAGATGTGACCTTGGGAAGTTTCATAACTTCAGAAGGAACCAGAAATAACAATCTGATAACGCTTCCTCAAGAATGCATGGCATTCTTCACTGTGAATTTCATGTTCTCTGCGGGATGTGAATGACTCAGGCTACAACATGAAAAATGTATCCAGACCTATAAAGAAATTACTGTAGGTGTGTGCAAGCATGGGTTGTTTTGCTTCCCAATATGTTGTAGATCCTTGTTAGAGTTCAGTTCTACATCATATTTTTTTATGAATGAGAAGTAGTACAAATGAATTTAATTGTAAACAAATAATTTAATTATAAACTTAACTGTGCCTAAAATTAAGGTCTGCTCTCCGCCATGCGATGTAAATCTGTGGTGTTTCCCTGAGAAGGTGATTTAGTTGAAAAATGTTGTTAACAGAATACCGATTTATTTTTAAGATAATATTAGTGTGAGCATTTTTAAACTGAAAAAATCCCTCTTCTTTCTGCTTGCATCTCTGCAATGTAAATGAGAATATAAGGGGGCTAAGAGAGAAACTGAAACACTTTCATTTACTTAGGTTTTCAGTGGGACTGAAGTTTTTGACTTAGAGCTTTGTTCACTTCTTCATTATTCTTGGTCTCTGTCAGGGTGAAGCTGATGTAAAGCTGGAATGGTATAATGGGGAGTCGGGCGTCTTGTCTCCAAGCTTTTCCCGTCTTTATTAAAAAGTTGAGTCTGATCCAAAACATGGGGTCTCAGGCTTCTCATGTGCTTAGAGTCTCTGTCTCTGAAATTCCAGCCAGGATCCAAATTTGTAGATGAGCCCTATATTTATAAACCAAACCTCTGAAACCCACCAGCTCTGCTGTTCTGAGAAGGTTATTGTGTTGTCCCCTTGGGAACAAGGATTAGCACAGACGTGCCTTCTCGCTCCCCCGACACAGGTGCTTAGTGAAAGAGTAACTGCTTGGAAAGCAGAAAGGAAGTTCTTGAAAAGAATTAAGATTGGGCTGATATCCAAGCTGGGAACTGTTCCTATCCTATTTGTGTTGATTCACACTCATTTTGTAAATATTGAGCGATGGCTGCTTTTTTTTGAAGGTGCTGAGCACCTATAGTAGCCATCAATATGAGCAGAAGTTTTGCATGTTCAATGTGCATTCCTTGAGCAAAAGACCCTACAGAGGATACCTTCAGAGTACCCTGCTTAATCCTGCTGCTTGCAGGAACCATTTCACAAAGGTTTTCTACTGCTCATTTCAGTTAGGGTTAGTAGATTTTTTTTTCCTTCAAGGTCAGAGATGAAAAGAGATCTCCTTACTTGCTGCATAGCAAAATGGCCCTTGGCTGACTTGGCAGTCACAGCTATTTTTTGAAGGCTCTGTTCTCCCATTTCTTGGGGTTGCTAATGTTTGGTCTAAATAGTTGCACTTTGTGTCTCCCGGCAGACCATGCAACAGATGAGTGACCACCGCTACGACAAGCTGACAGTGCCCGATGATCCCGCAGCAAACTGCATCTACTTAAACATTCCCAGCAAAGGCCATGTCCTGCTGCACCGAGCCCCTGAGGAGTACCCGGAGAGTGCAAAGGTGAGAGCCATGCTGGGGGTGCCTGGACCCCCAGCATCCCGGCCTTGCTGGGAAGTAAGTGGGAATTGAAATTGGGTGCTTTCCAGAATGAGCTGTTGTATCCCGTCATGGAAATACCAGGTGGTGAGAGGTGGGTGGATGAGACTCTGTTCTAATCTCCACTACTGATTTAATTACTCTGTCTCTTGTGCCCTTGGTGCTGCTTCTGCACAACTGGATGTAGCAACAGTTCCCCTGACTGCAGTATTGATGTGCATGAATCCCATAGCCAGAAGGCCATATATGCTGTCAGTGTTAGTGTTGATTACAAATGAGGAGACGGCTTAGCACCCACTGATAAATCCATGCCTGTTCATTCTGTAAATACTTAGAGGAAAGGGAAAATAGAGAGGCATAAATTGTAATGATTTCTATTCCATTTTCTCTCCTAAACAGGTATTTGAAAAACTGAAGGACCATATGCTGATTCCAATAGCCAACACAGAACTGGAGAAAGTAGATGGGTCACTCACCTGTTGCTCTGTGCTTATTAACAAAACTTCAGAATTATGAGTTTACAGAGTCCCTCCCTTGTAACTGGCAATAATGTTACACACAAGGTAGACGAATCTGTATCCACACTTTTATTGTTTTTATTGACAATCTACTGTACCACTGTGCTACTAACCCTTGTTTACAAATTTTTTGCTTTGTGTATTTTTATTATGTCCTTGCAGATGGTATATAAGGTGGATGTATGGTTTGGGTGGCACATAACTCTGAAGTATGTTAGTCCTATGGGCTAGCAGAAGACAATTATAATGGCTAATCCCTAGCTTTAGTGATTTAACATATCTGTGTGAAAATTTTATGAAAACCAACTAATTCTCAGTATTTCAAGCACCTGTGTTGTCTTTATAATGTTATCTTCTGTGTTTTTTCTCTTGCTTCCTTACTCTGCATCTTTTTTTCCTTTCTCAGTCCTCTTTACTTTCGGGGGGGGGGAGGGGGACTGAAGCAAACTCAGTGTGCTCATGAACTTGGTGTCTTGTGTAGTAAAGAAGCTTTCCGTGCACTAGCTGGAACACTGGGCAGTGGCCTCTGCTTACTGTCTCAGCCATTTCACGTTGCTGCTGCTGGGCAGAGCTTGTGGCTGGAGTCAGCTTCAAAGGCCAGGTAGCAACTTTGGAAAATGCTTCCTCTGACAGGAGTGTTTTAAGGGCAGTGTCTGCCTGGGAAACTCGAATGACAGAAAAAGGGAGTAGTGCAGCCACACAAGATACGTTCTGCAAGTTCAGGTCCCAATTTGCTGCTAATGCCATGACTTTCAATTTGGTGAGAACGGAAAAGGATTTTTTAAAAAGGCCAGATCCCAGGAGCACCCAGACCACAAAAAGGAAAGACTGAGATGCTTTTGGAAAAGTTAAACCTACAAAAGTAATCTAAAACATGGGGGTTTTAAATTCTCTTTGTTTACTGTTTTTATGTCTGTCTGTCCTTTCTGTTTTCTCCTCTTTTGGAGGCCACTTACTAGCAAAATTCAAAAGGAAAGGGTGATAGAAGGAGTTGAAGGACAGCTATTCCTGGATTATGCTCATGAATAAGGGAAGCTATTTTTTCCTGAAAGACTGGCATTTGTACTTTATCTGCCCTTGGGACAGTTTTCCTTGGAACAATAACCATCTTGGGTTTTTTTAATTGCATGAATATTTACTGTGGTATTCAGTTAAAACAAATACAAATTTTGTAGCAAATTCCACAACATGTTTACCCACTGAGTCATACTTTTTTTCACCACAGTAAAGTGAAGCATACACCATTGTATTCACATGCTTCTTGTTAAATCATTTGTAAACTAAGGAGGGAGAAATTCCCAAACAGAGGCAATAGTGGGAACTCTCCAGAGATTGACAAATAGTCTGAACACGTTATCAACTTCTAGACATCTCCTCCACCTTTCCTGAACCACTTGCGGCATGTTGCTAAGGTACAGTAGGAAGCAAGCAGAGGGGGGCTCAGGCAATGTGGTCTGCAGGAAAACAAACAGTATTAACCGAGCACACACTTGGATATCCTTTGGAAACCTGCGTGCTTTTTTGTGCAGTCATAACGGAGGAAACAAGTACTCATATCCGTAGGTACTCCTCAGCATATCTCTCGCTTCATCTCAGTGTCTAATGAGGAATAAACCTCCCGGCAGCTACCAGAATACATCTGATGCATTGTGGGCACGCTATACGTTGTGATGACACAAGGTAGCACAAGGGGGAGAGCAATGTCGAGTGAATATAATGTATGTGAAAAGAGAGCATGTCCCAAAGGAAGTCTTTAGCCAGCCAAACAGCAAGTGCTGCTTTTATGGCTGGGTGCTGTCCCAAAGCATTCTCCTGATGTTTCCCCTTTGTCTCCTCCATTCCCATGCACCATCATTTAAGCCTGACGCAGGCTCTAAGGATGTAAACACTGCAGTGGGGAATCTTTTTTTCTACCTTCCCTTGATGCTTTTTAAATACCTGATAAAGCATCTTGCATTTTAAAATGACTTGATGTTAAACAAAGATTTTGTGCCAAAAAGTGACCCTGCAGTATTTAACTGTGACCTTCTAGAGGCAAGCTGTACTCTGTTAAAAACCTGTGCAGCTGTCATACAAAACCAGAACAGAATCCCCCGGACCTGTCTGTGCCCCTCCTGGGGCCTGGCCCCCATTCATGTTCTTCAGTCCCTCTTCCCTCCTCTCACTAGGGAGCCAGACCATCCAGCTACAATGGGACAGTGTTAGGCTGGTGGATTTCAATTCAATTTATCTCTTAAACTTTCTGTTGTGGGTTTTTTTTTTTCTCCTTCCACCCTCACTCACCTCTCACCTGTCTCTCTTCCTCAGACTCTCATTTCTAGTTTATGGCATGATGAGCACTTTTTTAACACCAGGTGATTTTGTCTTCTGTTGCCTCAGTTCTACTTGAATCTTCTTTTTCTGTACTCCTCCCTCTTTGCTGTTCACTCCATAAAGTATCCCAACCCACAGTGGACTATCCTAAACTCACTCCTTCGCTGTCAGGAGCAGGGAGAAACTGAGGGGTCCACTTTGGCTCTGAGCGACTTCTGAGATGGAAGGATGACTGTCAATGGATGCTATAGATTCAGAGAGTGGCAAGAGTGACTCCTCTTTAGGACTACTCTAGAAAAGAGAAACGTTTGTGGTGGATGTTGTATCTTGTGTCCCTGAAAGCAACAGAATAGGTGACAATGAATTCCTGTAGCTCTCCAGGGGAGGGAGTTGGGATCTCAGAGCTGAGAAACATCTGCATTGACAGAGAAGTTGTTGCCATTTAGATTTCCTTGGCTTCAGGCCTGCATTTTGGTATACAGAAAGAGCAAGAGAGTGGCTGAGAGACCTGAATTCCCTCAGGTGATGATTTCAAGTTGTATTCAAACTGTCTAACTTCAGGCACAGAATTTAGGTGCTCTAAATCACACCTGCTTTCTCTCTGTTGGTCTCAGTAGGTATCAAAGCTTCCTAACATGCTCTAAATTACATCTTATCCTGATGTCAAAAGTTACCTAAGCTGGTTAGTGGGATTGCTCTCACCTCTCTGCTTTTAGCATTATTCTTTATTCTGACATTATAAAGCAAAAACACTAAGAGCATTTCAGTTTGTGCATTTGCAGTATGGTAGTAAGAACTAAAATCATACCAATTGCTTCTTGTTCTTGCTGTTTGCTATTTTTTCTGTTGCCCAAATGAAGAATTTGGTTGTGAGGACATTTCTGCTGTGATACATATGCATCTAATGGGCATCCTGTACATCTTGACACTAGAACATTACTCAGATGCCTGATATAAATCATCATCCTTGATTAATATAAATAATAAAATGAAATCCCAAACCAAAAAAGGAGATGAGACACTGAACACTAATAGCTGCCCACATAAAACACTTGATAACAACTGTCAAGCTGTATGACATAGCAGGCCAGCACAGAAGTTCTTGTGGTTAATAGCTCAGCAATGGGACTTGAATTACTCATGAAAGGTTTGTGAGTTTTTTTCCTTTGAGCAATCAGTTTAGCTCAGTTCAAATGAAAGTGCTACAATGTGCATTATAGATCTCTCATGATGTTATCTTTGCCAAGAGTTTATGGAGAGCTGTGATATGTGGGTTTCTTTCTTCAACAGAATGTGAATACAGTGTCTCTCTCTGCAATGAGAATGTGAATGCATACTGTACTTTATAAGATAAACTTGAATTCTTCCATTTCTGCATTTTTTTCTTTTCCATGCTAATATACTCCTTTCCAGTCTTAAATAGATGCCACTATATGAAGCTATGCTCTGATTTTTTTGGTGATTTCCATGTGATAGGTACAGACCTCATAGACAACACTAAGTCCAGTTTTAAAAACAAAAAGTCAGTGCACAGAAATGCTGTTTGTGACAGCAAGTTGGGGATGAACTATGGGGAAATGAGTTTATTTCATTCAGCTTCTTATACATTGTATCAAAGAAGTCAGAGCCAAATTTCTTTGATAGAAAATATCAACATTCACATGGAAGCATTTGGGAAAAATAATTTAATATTTAAGATTCTCTGTTTTTTCTTTTATCAGTAAGGAAGCTGAAAAGATAAGACTGCTTAAAGAATGGTATTTGTTAAGTGATTGTGAACAAAGTATCATTGAACCTCATGTATTTTCAGAAAAGTTTTAACTGGACGTATGATGTAACTTGTATAGAGTTGCATGTGAATCGTGTTAGTCACTGTTTTACATTGTATTGTTCTGCAGTGCACAAATATGACTACTGAACACGGAAGTGTTACATTTCATTAAACTTAAAATCTTGTTGCAGTATCTAGTTCCCCAGTTTTTGTGCCAAAAACATCAATACATTCCATAATCTGTTCTAACAGAGGTTTGCACTTCGATTTTTTTTTTTTTTTTGTGACTCTTGAAGTTTCAATACTATCTATCCCCATCACGAAGGAATAAAGTGTCAGTTGTACTGTGCACTGTGTAGTTTTTGCCTCTTGTTTTGAAACTGAAAACATACATTTAATACTGTTTCATGCCATCTTCTTACTTGGAAGCTTGTTACATGCCTAGAAATAAAGCCAGTTATAGACACCAGTGCTGAAAGCTTTAACCCTGTTAGAAGAAATCTTGACTCTTTAAAAACAAATCATGATTTTAGATTCTACTTTTGAGAATAATGTATAGACAGGGGCTATTACCTGTGTGTTCTAGATACAATAGTTCTGACTAAATGTTATTATCCAAGATACCTAAACAGATGTTACTGTAGTACAGTATTTTCTAAGTAGTTCCTCTATTTACTGTAAATTACAAATGGTGAAACTATAAAGGTTTAGTGGCATAACCGTTATTGTTAAATTATTCATGTAGCTCTTGCGTCTTTTCTCTCCCATGAAGTCAAGAGAGGTGACTACATTTCAGACATTGCTTTGTGGTAACATGACAGATGGTCGCATGTTTTATATCTAAATACTACTACTTGTGTGCTACAAGTAGTGAGCGTGGGGCTAATCTCTGCTTGTACCCTTGTGCCCTGATATCATTAGGGTATGATGTTAGGATTAATGATGTCGGGAGACAGTGCAGTTACTCCACGCTTCGTGGACATGTAAGTGCTCATGGGCCTTCAGTGCCACCTTGTGGCAATCCAAGATTCACCTGTTTAACTCAATATTGTTGCTTCAACTTTTTAAGAAACCCAATATAAATTAACAGTACTGTAGAAAAAGAATTACATCACTTCCAAACTGTATATCTTGGCTAGTAATAGGACTTGAAATAAGCCATAATCTAATACTATTCTTTATGGAAAAACAGGAACAAGGAAAGATTTAATTAGGGCAGACCTAAATACAGCCTTTGTACTAATTTAACTACGCTGTTTAAAAGTATGATTTTTAATACTGATTTTTATATCGGCACTAGATCTAATGTGGATACATTTAGCTTGGTGCAATTAATGTAGTAAACTACTGCATTTACATGCATTTTTGTGTACCCATATCTACAGGAGAGAGTTGGTATCAATTTACTTGAATTTGTTTTTAAATAGCAATAATTAAAAATAACAAAAACTATACAAGCCACTTCCACTTGCCTTGCCACGTTAAGTGGTTCTTCATAGAATATCAAAACCTTCAACAGTAAAAGCATAATAGTCATTTAAAAAGGAGTGCCCTTTGCAAAATGTAGATGTAGAATATTCAGCAAGTAAAAATTTCTGCACTTGGGTGTATGCTTTCACAGGAGCCTGGGGCAGGGGGCATGGGGGGTCCTGCCAGCTCCAAAAAGGGGTTGCCCTGAGGCAGGACCCAGACCCTCAAGTAAGGACCAGGAGGCAGAATGGGATAGGAGCACATGAAGCTCCCAGGTAGAGGCCCTGCTCTGCAGTAAGGACGGCCTGCCTGGAGAGGGGCTGATCAATGAGGGCAGAGGGTGAAGAAAACCTGGAGCAAGGCACAGCTCTGAAACACCAACCGGCCCCTTCTCACAAACTGTGACAGCACTACAACAATTTATAGGATCACTATTGTGAAAGCTTTTAACAGCTCTGGGTCATAAGCTGTTTCCAAAACTTATCTGGAAGCTTACTCTAGAAATTTATTCTAGATGGACATTACATATGTACATACTCATAAAACCAATACAGTGTCCAAAATCTTCCCAGGTCCCCTGAAAGAAATTAATTTGCTCTTCATTGAGGCACACTTCTTAATCTTGAACTGATGTTAACCTCCTGCAATGAGTTTCATGCTGAGAGTAGTCTTCTTCCAGCTGCCTGGACCATTAAATCCTGTTAAGGTTTATCGGCATTAAGTCTGCTAAAATATATTCTATTCTTGTATTCTCTGACCGCATGCTCTTTTTCTGACTGCTGTTAATTTATTTCAGTTTGTCTCATACATGGCTCAGGAATGCAGAAGCCTAACCCTCCAGACATCACATGGCTTTGAACTGCACCTCTCACTGAGCAAGGTTATTAACAAATGCTCTAAATTCAGAATGTATGATAGCTATTTTTATCAGCAGTATTGTACAGAGCCAGCAAAGTCTACAATATAATTCACCTTGAAGAGGAGGAGCTGGAAGGCATTTGTTTAATTAGCAAGGATGGGAGTCAGGGGTCAGAAGAGCCACCATGAGCTCACTGAAAGCATCAGAGAATCTAAAACCTTTCCATGTAATTGGGTATCTAGCACAGGTTAGGGAGAATTCACGTAGGCACTTGGACTTGAAAAAAATGGCCTGCCCTGCAGCCCTCGCCCTCTGAGCAGGAAAACAGGAGACAAATACTCATGTATTTGGTGCTTCAGATGTTTAATCCAGAGATACACAGACAGCTTTGAGAAATTCAAATACACTACAGCAAACAAAGGCTTCTTGGGGAGGGAGTAACAGCACAGAAGGATTTGGGTTATGAGCAAAGGTGTGCGCTGCCAAACCACCAGCGATCAGGTCTGTAGGGCTGGATGGTGAGGGAGAGTCTGAAGTGTTTACTGGGCAGAAGGGTCCTTCAGAGCAGCGGCAGGGAGCACAGCTGGGGGCGTCTTCTGGCAGCCAGGACCGGCTGTGACTGTAACACCCAGCTCTACAGAAACCAGCACCGTCACCAGGTAAGAACAGTGACTAGTCCTTTATTTTTAAAATGTTCTGGGCAAAACCTTTGCCATCCAATGTGTTTATAGAAGATCTGGGAATGCTCTCACTGTAAAATAGGTGTCACTGCAGTTAGTATTTGAACTAGGGATATTAACAGGACACATCGAGCAAAAGGACTTCGCAAAATATTGCAAAACTGGCAGTTTGCCTTAGTGACAGCGAAACCCACTCCGGGTTGCTTCTACTTCTCTACTTTCATGTTTAACTGATGGAAACGAAGCTTTCAAGACTGCAACGATAGGCAGAGTTTTACCTTTGACAGCTGAGAAAATACCGATTGTCTTCTGTCCTTTCTTTAAGAGTTTCCTCCTGCGTGGGGCAGGGCCGGGCGGCCCCGGGGGCTGGGGTGGGACCGGGTGTCCGGTAACGGCGGCGGCTCCCGGCAGTTCCGCGGCACCCTCTGGGGCCGAGCCCGAGAGCGTGGGGCCGCCCGGCCTCCGGCGGGGCGCGAGGGGCGCAGGGCGGCAGTCCCGGAGAAGGGCGGGGTCTTCCCACCGCCAGTCCCTCACTGCCCGCCCCGCCGCACGGAAGCCGCTGCCCGCGGCGGCCCCGCCCCGCCCCGCGCCCGGCGCTGGCTCCGCCGCAGGGGGTGGGCGGGGCCGCTCCGCGCACGCGCCGCTGGGCGGGGCCGCCGTGGGGGCGGGGTGATTCCCCTGAGGGCCCATTGGCGCGTGGGCGCGCGTGGGCGGGGCCCGGGCCGGAAGCGCTGCCCTGAGCGGCTCTCCGCGGCGACGGCGCGTCCGCTATGGAAGGCCCGGACCCGGGGTCGGGGTCGGGGGTTGCGGGGCGGCTGCTAACGGAGGATGAGATGGCCGAGGTGAAGAAGGATGTAAGTGGTGGGCTGGGCCGGGCCGGGAGGCCGAGGCGCTCGGGGCTGGGGCGGGCTGGGCCCCGGGCCTGGGCCTGGGTCTGGGCCTGGGCCTGGGCGGGGGAGGCGGAAGCTCTGCCAGAGCGGCGTCCGGGAGTGGAGGCCGGTGTGGAGGCGGGAGCCGGGCCGGGCTAGGCCCCTGTCGCGCTGCCTGGAATTCCCCGTCGCCTTCCCGTAGGGCGCCGGCGGGGGCGGCGGGCCCAGCCCTGGGCCCCGCGGCTGTGGGTTGGGGCCCCGCCGCTGTGGGTTGGGGCCCCGCCGCGGCATCCCGCAGCTCCGGCCTCCGGGGGCATTCCCGGTAGGAGGCTGACCGCGGCTGGTGAAAGCTGAAGCCTGGGGCCAGGTACTCTCCTGAGCGTTCCGTTTTCTTTTGGTTTCTTCTAAGCGCTCCGCTCCCTTGTCGCGTCGCAAGGCCGGAGTGGCGAGGGGTTGATGTTCGTCGTGTCTCTGTACAGCGGTGAGGCGTAGGAGAGGGAGTAGGTGATGAGTAACTAATACGGCATCCGAAGGTTAGCTGCAGCTGTGTGTGCTTCTCTCGGTGCTAAGAGATTCTCTCTTGCAGAGAATGAATGTTTGGATTAAATAGTTTTCTTGAGGCTTTTTATTCTATATTTTTCTGATTTCTTTCCTCCATATTTAATCACTGATATCTGATATCTGAGGGCAGACTTCATCCTGATTCAGTCTGGATTTACTTATCTCTTTGCTAGACTGGGAAGCAAGTAATGTGCTCACTAAACTCAGGTGATTGGTTAATTCCAAAACAAAATTAGTTTCTGTTTATAATTTACAGTCTGTTGATTGACTTATTTGGGGGTTTTGTGTTCCTTTAAAGTACAATAAAGAGTGCTTGAAGTTCGGCTTTGGTTTCTAACTAGCTTTATGCATACATAATTTTCTTTAAATGCTTTGTCATAGTTTTGTGAGGCATGTTTTTCAAGTTATTACTTGCTTCTGTGGAACTACAGGGTAATACTGCAATAATTAGCATCCAGTAGTTACACACACACAAAAAGATAAGAATTACTTAAGTCAGACTATACATATAACGTGATATATATGTTAATTTGTGTTAGTGACTGAATTCATGGCTGCAATTTACAGAAGTGCATATTTGTTGCTTCAACCCTTGCTCTTACAGGGTCTCCCATAGTAATTTGAGGACTTGATGGAAACCTAGTACGTAGAAAGAAATAACGCTAGTTTTATCATCAAAATACAATCCAATAAATCTGACTTCAGAGTCGCTTCTCTCAGATTTGAAATGTTGTGGCTTCACGATACAAAGTGCTGGTTCAGTGTGAACTCTCTTAGCTGTTTCAAACCTCTTCAAGTAACTTTGAGAGGATCACTTCAAACACAAGTGCTGCATTACTCTATGTGTATACTATGTGGCATCATACCTCAGGAAGCTAGCTTGCAAGGATAACTAGGTCTGGGTAAGCCTGTCTTGAGAAATTATAAGGGTTAGAGTCTTTAATTCGAGAGCTGGGAAGGAGGCAGTGAGCCATACAAAATCGTCAGTACAGAGCAAAGTATGGTTAAAGCTTCTGTTTTAATATGTTTACTCTTTCTGTCCCTCATAAAGTGTTAACCTATGAGGACAATGCAGAGGGGAATTCAGAACTGATACACTTTATACAGTGAAAGACTCGTTACAGGAAGATGTTAGTCAAAACGCAATAGTCTTTCTATTCAGTAACAACTCTATTTTTTTAATGTTGAAATGTGGACTGACTTACGTAAGAGTTTGTTGATTGATCCTTCTGGTGGTGGGACGAGATTTCCATGAGAACTGAAGAAATCTGTATTGCCTTCTACAGTCGTAACCATTCAGGCATGGGCTTGTTGCAGCTGGACTCATACATTCCAGAGCCTCCTAAATTGGTATAAGCTGCACTGTTGCACTTTTCTGCTCTTATCACAGTTGTTATGCCACCCCTAGTGCTGATGTGACTTCACTTTAAACTGAATCAGGTAATTAATCTGGCTGTGGGAGGGGGGAAAAAAGACACCAATTCAGTTTCTTGATGATCTTCTCATCCGCCAGTACTAGGGAAGGGGTAGGAGCACGCAGCTGTCATGCAGGGGGAGTGTTCCTTGCGCTTAAACTGGCCACCATGGAGCTGCAACCTTTCATTTTTGAGTTTACGTTGTATTCAATCTAGTGGTCATAGTCTACTACCAAAGCCTTCCTTTGTCTTCCATGCATGCTCCTCTGATGTTTTCTTTAACAACTGTGTAACCGCATTGATTTGTATTTGTTGAATCCTAAAGAGCAACTAGAAGAACACATCTATCTTCTGCTATACTTAGGGGAGCAGTCCAGGAAGTGTTTAAGAGTTCTTGGTGCTTTCCCAAGCACTGGTATGCCAGACAGAACTTTGCTGTTTGAAATAATCTGTCTTAAAGTGCATTCTTATATCTAGCTTTTCTTCCGCTTCTATTTACTGAGCTAGTAAATGGCTATAAGGCAGACAGGCGTTTTCAAATTTTAATTTTTAAATGATGCTGTTATGGAATCTGATCTCAAAAAGCAGGAGGATATTTGAAAACTTTCTTCAGTAAAGAAGTTTTGTTTCTTTCCATCTCTTCACATGTCTTAAAGATGGTTTTCCTTCTGGCTGTCAAATATTTTTTTCTCTTTTTTTTGAATCAAATGAGATTGGGGGGGTAGTTTTTTTCGCATCAGTAATATTCAGGTAGTGGGTATCTGCTTCCTTTGTAATTCTGCACAGTGAAAAATGTTGGTGGGGGAAATTGCCAGTTTTGTAGTATTGTATAAAATGAGAGCTTGTTTTTGAAGCACAGGGATGTTTGTGACTCTCATCTTCACAGAGTGGTAGATATTGAAACCAGAGAGTTGTGAGCACATGCATTAATTCTGTTTTGATGTTGATATTTCAATCTGTACATTAACAAGACTGCTTGATAAGATGAATATCATCTACATTTTGGGGATGTTGTTGCTTGTATATACCTTCTGAACAAGGTGGAGGAAGATTGGTTTTTGGTTTGATAACTGCAAAATAAATTGGTCAGTATAGGAGAGGACACTTGATCTTCCAAGGAGGAAATCAAAGTGGTGACATGGCAGTCTTCAGTTCAGACATGGCTCCTATAAAACTCCCCTGAAATAAATTGGTAGTCAGGTTAGAATTGGATATGGTTACAAAAGATAGCATGTTTCTCCAGGAAGAAGATCTCTGAGGAAATGTGATCCCATACGAAGTGTTACAGTTCCTGAAGATGCAGAGTGGCACTGCTGCTGAAGTGCTCAAGACAGATGTCTGTGCTTAGTCATGTTAATTGACTGCATCTGAGGGTTTTTAGATGATGGATGGAGTCCCATCCCATAGGCAGGTTGTTCCACCTCTTTTTAGCTGGTTGTAGAGAGGACTTACACAACCAGTTTACCCTTGTGAACTGAGGTTATGCTGCAGAGGGTAATCGTTTTGCTTTGGCCAGAGTCATCAGTTGCACTAACTTTCAGTGGTCTGTGCAGGATTAGAGGTGTGCAAGTTGCTTCAGGTGTTTAATATAAATTCTTAAACCAAAACAAGGCAGTTTGATGAAGACAGAAAGCAGTCAGTAAAGTTGTTGAGAGCAGGTACATCCGTGGATGAAAGTGCAGGTATTTTGGATGCCAGTAATCTGTTGAATTTGTAAATAGTGGTGTTTATTTAACAAACCTTCTAAACAGTGAGTAGATTCATGCTGTTCTTCAAGACTGCTTTTACTTAATTTATGGAAAACATTAGTAATTGCAATAATTTGAAGTTGTGCCTCATGAATGCAAATAGTGTGGAAATGTTGCAGTTGGGTAGTTAGTGAGAATGAGTGTATCTGTAGACAAAGTGAGTTGTGCTGTTGTGTTTTGTTGGTATAATTTCTCTTCATTTTTACTTGGTGACTGTTCTGAAATGTGATAAGACTTGATTTTCAGTAAGTATTCACCTTATTACTTGAGCATGTGTTAAAAGTCCTAAGTTCAATCAAAGAAAACATATGAAAGGGATAAGTAAATTCGATAAGGGGTTTTTTTAATTTTTCTTTTACACTGGGAAGAATCTCTGCTAGGTAACCTGCTGGCAGCTCTAAAAATTGTTTCATTAACCTGTATCAAAATCATACAGGTTTTAAACACAGACTTCTAAATAAATTGAAAGATTGGCTAATACTAGTTTGTTTTGTTTTTCAGGCTTTAGAAAGGATGCGTCCTTACCTGTGTGATAAAATCATAGCTGAGAGACACTTTGATTACCTACGTTCAAAGAAAATACTCACTAGAGAAGACACAGAAGAAATTTCTTCTCGATCTTCCAGTAGGAAAAAAACTGGGAAGTTATTGGACTACTTAGCAGAAAACCCAAAGGGGCTAGATGCTTTGATTGAATCTATCAGACGAGAAAGAACACAAAACTTCCTCTTACAAAAGATAACTGACGTAGTGTTAAAAGTCAAAAATGAAAAACTTGAAGCTCTCAAAGGTGAGAAGTTTATAATGACATTTTGTAAGACATAAGTTTTATTTTGAGGACCTGCAAAATTAAACTCCAGCAGTTCTTTAAATCATGTTTCTTAGTACAGGTTTGGGGTTTTTTTTTTTACTTCCTCTAGTGTTTAGGACAGCATTCTTAGAAATATCACCAGTTTGGGTTTAAGATCCTAATGCATGTATCCTGGCTTTGCCTTTTTGCTATCTGAACACATCAGAAATAACGAATTGCGAGAAGACCCTTTTGTACTGTTATGATGGATAAGTCTGTTTTCACATTTCAGTTTTGCTTTCTACGAGGTTCTAGTTCAGAAGTCGGAATAAGTGGTTATCTTCCATCTTGCATTTCTCTTGAAGCAATTTACTGCAGTGGCAGGATGCTCGGGTTTTGTTAAACTTTGCACCTCAGCAGAAGATAAGCCAGCAAGTGCAACCTGAGGCAAATTTCTCTGTATGTGGTCAATGCCAAAACTTAAAATTAGACACTGTAAATGTATGCATATGTTGTTTCATACAGGCAGAGAGGTTTTGTTGACACACAGGGCTTGAAGTGACTATATATACTCCTATTTTAAGGCAGATAAGGAAAGTATAAGCTTTCTAAACCCAAACCTTTAGTTCCCCTTCCACACCCACCAAAAGAGAAATAAAGAAGGAAGAAGTATATTTTAACACTAGAGATGAAAGGCCTGAAGTCTTCTCCGTCTTCAGGTAAAACAGCCTTCAAATGTAGTCTGCTTTAGAGTAGAACCATCTAGCTGAAGCTTTTAAAAGTTTGAAGAACACAGTAAGAAAAAATCTATCAAAAGATGGGTCAGAGGGCTAAAGTGACTTCTTAAAATGAAGCTTAAATTATGGTGCATCTTTGTCAAATAGTAGCTGGTAGAGAGAAATCATTCACGTCAGCCTAGATAGCCTGCATGTATTTTTTAATTTGTCATGAATATTGGGATGTCACAGGTGAGATGAAGAGGTTAGTTTGTTAAAAATACAGTTGATCTTTGACCATCTTACTGATGTTAAATCAGAGCACAGTTTTAAGACTGCACCATATTGTAATTAAATCCGGTCTCTGTTTTTTGTCTTAGGTCTAAGCTGCAGCACCTGTATGACCTCACTGTATGGAGGAACAAATAATCTTTCCAGATCATATTCTGATGAATCTAATTTTTTTGATAAAACAAAAGACAAAGAATCTACCCAGATACATCATCCAGAAGAAGATTATAGCACTGCCGCATTTATGTCTGCTGTCTCTCTTCATTCAATGAATTTGCCAATTGCAGAGATGGGAAATGCAGAGAGTGCTGTTCTCTCAGCCACCCTTCCAGGGCCTGGAGACCCCGGTGCACCCCCTCTCCCCCCAGAGCTCCAGTCAGAGCAGCAAGAACCGTGTACCAGTTCAAGTGACAATTGCTTTCTGCCTTTAAGATCACGTTCTCTTCAACCACAGTGAACATAGTGACTTTTGTCTGTTCATCCAAATAGTGCTGAAGTTTTGTGTGATGTCTTATAAAGGTTTAAAAAAGTTTTAAAACTGTTAATTAGCAAAATCAGGGGAAACTATGCTATTTACTGTTTCTAGGGAGTAGAGTTTTTTGTAATTGAATGACTCTGGAGCTGCTTGGTTTTATGTTCTTTAGAGCGCTTTTTTCAAAAGATCATGCAATTATACCAGCAAAGGTTTGTTTTTTAAACCAATATATTTAAGATTTTACATTAAGCTGCAGATAATTAAGCTGCAGTTATAGACAAATTTTTTTTTCTTCCTACAGAAACTACAAACCTGCTTTTCTTAATGTTTCTGCGATAGGTGAATTGGGAATGATGGTTAGGAGAAGTAGTGTGTATTGAAAAATAACTTTCTGAACTAAAAGCTTAGTCCTTACCAAAAAGCTTACTCATTTGCCAAATTAAATGTTTTTTCTGTGGGATGAATTTTGCCCTCTATGTATGTGTGTGCAGCTCCATTTGAAAAAAAAAAAAACAACAAAACCAAAAAAAAACCATAAAAGAAAAAAAAAAAACACCAAACCAAAAAACCCAACCCTGAATTTGGCCAAATCTGTAGCTATGCTTATTTGCAAGAAGTCTCTTAATTGTCTGAACTTTGTCCTACTAGTAAATCAGAAAGCACTCAGTATCGCAGTGATTTGAGTTAGCAAGTACACTTCCACAAGTCTTGACATATTATTCTTGTATATTAGTTAGAGGTTTCTGATTTGAGATGCACTTTAAATATAAATTCTCCTTTGTACTGGAAAAGGAATGTAAACTGCTGTAACAGCATCATGCGGGCTGTAAGAAAATGTTACTGTATAATGCTATTCAGGAGCAAATCTTGTATGTTTTGTTACAGTAGGTAAGTAGAGGAAGAGTCCTGTAGCAAGAAGTATCCATACCTGAAGGACTCTTGGAAATGTTGCACTTCAGATACCTACTCTTCAAAGCAGATAGCACAGGTTTACATTTCAAACTGTTTCTCGAGTCAAATGCATTTTAAACTATTTCAACATGGGAAGGTTCTCATTTCTTGACACAATGTAACATGCTGTATTCCCTTCATACTCTACTCTTGAGTTGCAATCTACTTCTTATGAAGTTGGCCTACAATCACTTTGAAATTACTAGGCAAAGACAAACTCTTACTCAGAAATGTGTACAGTTGTGTTCTGCAGTTCTACACTTGAAAGTGAGGGGATGCTTTCAGTATATCAAAGAGTAGGTTTGAATTTAAGGCTTTAAATTATTTTGGCTCTCATACAGTGCTGTAGCCATGTAATTCCATTGAAATTGAAACCCAGGTAATACTCAAACTCCTTTTGTGGAGACAGGCCATCTGCAGGACCTCAGTACAGTCTCTAAATGTTTTTTCATGTTTACTCTGGTTTTTGGAAGTCGGTTAAAATAAATGGCAATGTTCAACTACACTCCATACTTTAGTATATAAATAACTTACATTTGATAAAGATGTGGGCTTCTGTTTAGTGTTTATAAAATTCCTTGTTTTTCTTGTATGCATCTAAGGTCACAGACTGTCAGGATGGTAAAAATGCTTTTCAACAACACTGCTTGGTTCAGAAAGCACTCTTGAAGTTAAGTGCCTAAATATGCAAACAAAATTTTGCTCTCTAACATGAAATTAAGGGTAGGCTTAAATTCCCCTCTTCCATTAACTTGAACTGTAGTTGTACATACTCAGGATGTCTGAAAGTTGATTTGTCTAAATGCCCACTGTAACCACCTAGAGCTGTGCTTGGGGTTCGGGTCCCTTCTTGGGCTCCTGTAAATGGAGGGGATTGAGCAAGCTTGGCCGTAACAAAAAGAGCATCAGCTCAGGGTGAGGACTGCCTTGCAGATCTAAATCTCAGCCTCTGAGGTGTGCTGCCTGCCCCAGTGCCACAAAGCCTGCCTCTGCAGGGATCGCTCCTGCAGTGGAGCCTGTCAACCTGAGACTTAAATGAATGTATTATCTTACTAGATGTTTATAGCATACATTTTTTTAGAAGTCTGAAATGTTTTTATCACTTTTGGAATAAAGTTTTTTGTATAATTGCCTCTTTTCCTGTCTGCCTCTCATTATTAAAATGCATAGGTTGTAAGAGCAGTTCATGCCAGTATCTGGATGTGTGGGTTTGGTTTTGTGTGTGCAGGAGGCTTTCGTTCTCATTGTCTTGTAAGAGAGGTTTGCCTTTGGTGGAAAGACTGACTTGCTGTGAAGCGCCTGTGCCTGCAGGACTGCCTTCAAGAGCAGTGCAGAGGGAGAACGTGCATGTGACATTAAGACCTCAGCTGCTTAACTGCACTCGAACACCAAGGAAAACGTGTTTTCTCTCTACTTAGGCCTGCAGGTGTAAAAAAGGAGAAATGGCGGTTGTCTCGGTTTCACGTCTGATTTTCTGTATCTGTCTCTGCCCTCTTACGGGGGAAAAAATCCCCGAGTTCCTGGGGGCGAGCCCTGCCCCCGCCCCGGGCGGCCGCCGCTCCGGCCCCCGCCTCCCGCTGCCGGATCCCCTGCCAGTGCGGACCGGCACCTCACCCACGCGTGGGTCTCGCCTCCCGGGGCCAGCGCGGAGCCCGGCCCCGGGCAGGCGGCAGCGGGGCGGCCGCGGCTGGGCGGGGGGCGGTCGGGCCCCTGCGGCGGCAGGCCGGAACGCTCGGCGCGGCGCCGGTTTCCGTGCGGGCGGTGTCGCGGCGGCAGGCCCCGCCATGGCGGCGGAGGGGGAGGATCCGTTGGGCTACTTCGCGGCCTACGGCAGCTCCAGCTCCGACTCGGAGGCCGACGAGCCGCAGCCCGACGAGCGCCAGGTGGGGGGCGGCGCGGCGGCGGGGGGCAGCCCGGGGCGGCGGCCGCGGCTGCCGCCGCCCGACGAGCTGTTCCGTAGGGTGTCACAGCCGCCCGCCTTCCTCTACAACCCGCTCAACAAGCAGATCGACTGGGAGAGCCGCGTCCTGCGGGCGCCCGAGGAGGTGCGGAGGCCGGGGGGGGGGGGCCGGAGGGGGCGCGGGGGCAGCCCGAGGCGGCGGCGGGGCCGGGCCGGGCCGCGCCGCCTTGCAGCCGCCCCGGGCGCCGAGGCCTGGCGTGACGGGTGCCCCGCCGTCTCCTGCAGCCCCCCAAGGAGTTCAAGGTGTGGAAGAGCAACGCCGTGCCCCCGCCGGAGACCTACAGCCCGCCCGAGAAGAAGCCCCCGCCGCCCCCTGCCCTCGACATGGCCATAAAGTGGTCCAACATCTACGAGGACAACGGCGAGGACGCGCCCCGGCAGGCCGGCAAAGCCAGGTTTCTGCCGGATGAGGAGCAGGAGCCGCTGGAGTCGGGTGAGGAGCTGGCGTGAGGCAGCACCGGCGTGTGTGTGTGTTTCAAATTCGTGAGCGCAGGGAGGCGAAGCGGGGGGGTGGTGGGTCCGTGCGTGGAGCCCTGCCCGCCCCCCGCCCGGGGGAAGCTCCGCGGCCTCGGCTGCCCCCCGCGAGGGCCGAGCAGCAGCTGCAGGGGCCCCTCGGCCTCAGCCCATGGTTCCCAGAATCAAGCGAGAGTCTCCAGCAGCCTCTCTGCTCCCCGTCCACTGGCGTTAGCGGAAGCAGGGAACGATTAGAGTCTGTAGAACTGCAGTTGTATGAAATAACAGCTTTGGTCATGGTGCCGTTAAAACAGAACGTGGTACGAGAGGTTCTTTAAGCACTGCTGTCTCGACCCTAGGTGTAGATGTAGGTCAGATTATTTTTATCATGTGTGCAAAACCTGGGGACCAAGAAAGGAATTAAATAAAATGTCCATGTGACAGATTACTGAAGAAAATATTTACTATTCTCTTCACTTTTAGTCATAGTACAGGCTGTAATAGTAATCTAGGAAGTAAAGAAATATTTGACAGGAGAGATTTTTTTTTTTTTCTTTTCTTTTAAATTGCTGGAGAAAGAGAACAGACAGTAACAACCAAGAGGAAAAAAAAAAAAAAAAAAAAAACAGAAGAAGAAATTCTGGGCTTTCAGGACACACAATAATGTTTTGGTTCACCAGTAAAGTTGTCAGCAAACCTTTCCAAAAGGAAGGGGTTTTTTTACTGTCTTGCTCCTTTTTCTGTTCTGAGTGTTCCTTCCGCTGTGACAGTTTTTCTCTCTGTCTTACTCCATTTGTTCTGTATGCTTCCCCCCCCCCCTTCGTTTCTCTTAGTCACTCTTCATCCAAATACTAAAAAAATCAACTGTTAATTGACCTTGACATTACTTCCTGCTTCTAAAATGTCATCTTCTAGATTTTTGTCTTATCCAAATAACATTTTTTTTAGAACAGGTACTGTACCATATCATAACAAGGCCTCTTCTTAGTCATCCTCAATGGTCATTCCTATTCTGTCCCCATATTGTCCACATTCCAAAAATGATGATGTTGTTGGTTAATACTACTGTCTTTTTACCAGGCATCTCAGATGCGGCTAAGTCAGTTGTTCTGACATGAGGATGGTGTTTAAGACAGATACTGGCTTTGCTGACTTTGATTAACTCTGTCTTTTGTTTAAAGATGGTGAAAAAGATGATGAACCAGCTTCTGCTAAGAAACGTAAAGTAGACTCTGGGGAGCAGACAAAGAAGAAGAAGTTATAAAGCAGGGCATGCTGGATTTAGCCATAATGAGGGTTTCAATGAACTTGGATTCCTCTGCCGGAATGGGAAACAAATACATGTTTACTGAATTTCTCTCTCCTGTTGGGTAGGGAATTTTATTTCTGTAGTATGCTTGCCTTTTGGAAAGCACAAAATTAAGTGGACAGTGTCGTGATAGAAACTCATCTACTGAACAAAATTTAAACCTGTTTATTTAAAAGAGGGGTTTAGAAGAGGGATTCATTTTAATGGATACTTGTGCTCATGCAGGTTACAGGGCTTCATGGTATTTTGTTTATCAAGAAACCTAGTAACATGAGCTTATCTGGACTGACTTTTTCATTGTGTCAAAACCTTTTATAAAGGAGTATATACTAAAGATTCTTTAAGTACTGTCCTGTGATATGTTTGCATAATGTTGTTTTGAAATGTATGTAAAGACTGCAAATAGGTCACTGGAATAAAACTACATTTGAAAACATCTGCAGTATAAATATTGCATTGCATGCTTGGTGAATAGGAGGGATGAATTCTGTACCATATGCATTTCAGTGATGTATTTCTTATGACACAACAGATTCCTCAGGGTTTTGTTTGTAATAAATACACTACTGCAAACTGAAGAAACATGGACCTAGTAATGTTGTTTAATTTTTGATGTTATGTGATCTGCATCAGTGAATCATGAGACTACTGATGCAGGAAGAATTGAAGAATTTAATGTATTTTTCCTAAAATTGATTATAGATTCTAGATATTTATGTGGAAAAAATTATGACAAAGCTGTGATGGAGTCTTTACTGCCAAATTGTATTATTTCAGTTCAAACAGTTGGTCATCTTCTCAAAGTGCTAGTCAGTGTATGTTGCATTCGTGGTATGCTGCTGCATGGATTTTTGGGTCTGTATATGAAAAAGTATCAGCAAAACTGGGTTGGAGGGAGGGTTGGTCTAGGTTGATTTTCAAATAAAGCTTCTGTGTCTTAGGAAATCTGCAGTGAGATTAGGCCTACTAATAGAAGTTTATGTAATTAAACAATATAATCATTCATAATTTTTATTTTCCTTCTGTCTTGGACTAGCTTTAATTTGACAGAACAGGCTCTGCATGTATATGTGCTAATATGATGTTAGTATTTTTTAAAGTGATTTTTGAAACAATTCCTTTGAACCTTGCTATACAGAAAAATTTATTAATTTTTAGTGAGTACTTGAATTTAGCAACAAGTTACACAATTCTAGCCTTGGCAGTGTGATAATGCTTTCTCTGGATCCTTCTCTACCTGCAGACTCCCCAGCTGCTCTTTGCCAGTTTCACAGACTGCCAGGCCAAATCTGGGATATATTCCACCCCTTCTTGTGCTGCTAGTCTGGAAAAGATTTGAAAAATGGTACTTGTACACAGCTGAGGGTTCCCTGTGCCCCAGCTCTCCTAGCACAAACCCAAATATCTGACACTGTCGTAGCAAGCTCCAAGATGAGGGACAGTGTTGCAGGCAAAGCTTATGAGGTGCCAGATCTGTGTAGTTTCTCAGAATCTCGGGTTGCCATGGCTGAGCTGGAGCAGGGACTCGGCTAGCAGGCAGTGGAGCTGAGCTGGCTGCCAGGATGCAAGGGGAAGCCTCCCACTCCCTTAATGACAGCCCTGCTGAGTTCCAGCTGGGATGAAGACCCCTTTGCAGCAGTCAAATACGACTGCTTGTTGAAATAGAGCTTCGTCTAGGTGGACAGCCAGTGTAGCATGACAATTCAGGAATTGTGTGTATCTGCATTTTTTTGAGTTGAGAGACTTTAAGTGCCCATACTTCACTTTGTCTAGAATACTAATGTAAATTCTCCTTCATTCTAGCAATAGTGTGTGAAACTTCAACTAAAAATTACCGTCTAATGCAGACCAGTTCTCACAGGAATAGTTGTCTCCATGCACTTCTGGATGTGGGTTGTCACAAGCTACTTGGGTAGCTGGTCTCTAGGTCCTGGTTATCTCAGATCAAATGGTTTCTGTGAGCTTTGTAAGCAAAGAAATGAAGAATGTTTTTCCTGAACGTGAGTCTCTGAATTAAAAGGCTCATTCTAATCTGCTTTTTTTCTGTACCTGCTGTCCTAATGTTGCTAGGTTGAAGGTGCTAATCTTCAAAGAATGTGGTATAAGAAAAGACTGCTTATGCTCCTTTTTTTAACAGGAGAGTCTTTATACTTTAGCTGGCATAGAGAGCTGAGGGTAGGGAATAGCAGCAACATCCTCCTTTCAGATACGAAAATCAGATGTTTGGTCAGTTTTCCAAAGGTTCATTTTGTGTCCAGGCAGCAAGTTGCAGATTATAGAATGTCTAGCAAGATGCTTTTTGAGAAATCTGCCTCTGCTATCCTATATGTACAGAATTTATTCTAGGGTTACGTGGGATGAATGGTACCATTTCTTGAAATGTGAAGGATTTGACGTGAAGTACACAGTTTGGTGGACTGCCTAATTCTCAAGTCTTACAATAGTTCTGTTTGCTACTGAAGTGCTCTTGGAAGAGCATTACAGCTGAAGGTTAATGTCACCAGCTCTGGAAATAGGATGCATTCCCACGACTGCCGTGACCAAGGAGGCTTTTGTCCTTTTATTGTTTGCTCTGCTATTCTACCAGGTAGCTCAGGAAGTTACCATGCTAATCATTCCTTTTGTTTTGAGATCATATGATATACGTGGTATCCAGTTGTCTTAAAGTTAACACCATCTGATACTCAGTTTCCAAGGAGAAAACCAGCATGGCTAATCTGGGAGAAGAATGATTAATTGTATTATTTACAGGTTGAGGAAATCTTCATTGTAAGCAGTGACCATGGCAGCTTCCCTATTCAGGAGAAACGGCAAAAGCAACTAGGCTTCTTAAGACAGACATCTGAAACAAGGCTGCTGGAGCCTGTCTGAAGCTGAGTTATCTGGGTGGACTGGTTCTGCTGCAGGAAGTTTTTTTGGGGGAGATGCTTCAGTGCATCATCTTCAGAAGATGATGAGAGAAATGCTAGTGCTGCAGCTTCTGAAGCAAACAGAAAATTTCTTGCCATACAGGGTATACAAAAAAGCCCAGAGCAGGGAGGGGACTGACCTTTCTGAGTTCAGAGATAAGAGTGTGTGCCTTTTATTGTAAGTAAATGAGATTGCATAAAAGAAATGTTATGCTTGTATGATCAGTGACTTTTAATGCAAAACATCAGCACAGAACTCCTCACAGTGGAAAAATAATGCTAAAGTCCTAACTCTGGTGAGAAAATGGCTGGAAAGGCACAAAATGTTTCCAGTGATCAGCTTTGATAGTGTGGTACTTACTAAGCAGTACTTTCTTCTGAGGGGGAAAAAAGCACAGGTATTTACAGCTGGTACAAAGAAGCCATTTGAAAATGACTGGACTGAGTTAGATAGAATGTAGCTACTAGCCAGGAGAGGAAGAAAAGGAGAGAAAGCCCACTGATTTTGTCAAGGATCTGTAAGATCTTATTCAGACACCATGAAAGGCTTCTAAGAAAAATGGGTACTAGGCTAAATTATAAATGCTCATTTGGAGTTGGGCTTCTAGATCGAGATTAATGATAACACATACATAGCATTTATAGCTATGAAGCTGTAAAACAACCAGCTGTCATTCAAGTTCCTCAGTAAGTCACTAGAGAGAGCATTACCAGGAAAGATGTGGTCACGATAAGCCTTGCAATTATAGGAGTGCATCCAACGGTCCCCAAAAGGGGATTCAAGTCTTCTCCATACCCTTTTTTGCATGATTAGAAGTGACACAGATACACAAACCAAGAAAAACTGATAATAATGCAGGGCTTAAAGGAAGCAGATCAGGTAAGTGTGAAGAAATGAGCAGTAAGATTTTCTCATTTGTTTTGAAAGTAGAAGAAGCTGGAACAAGAAACAGACTTTTAGGTTTTATTTGGGTTTGGACTGCTAATAATGAAAAATTGGCTACTCTGTGCATCAGGATCTGTGAAATGCGTGAGTGAACACTTACTAAACTTAAACTGATAGCTCAGATGTTCAAAAAATCTCTAACTAGAGAACAGTTTATCCTGGATTGTCTTTCAAGAGAAGATGGTGACAGCGAACATACACCCCCGCCGACAAACAGGAAAGATTGGCTCTGAAAATTAGCCCTTAACTCATCATTGCACTGTTTTTATGATGAATCAAGTGTGATTATGATCATTATGTGTAACAGGGAAAAAAAGGCAGTATAAAATGCATACAAGTTTGAGAATATTCTCTTATAAATATAAAACAGTGGCTGGAAGGCAAGTGATTTGCAATGAACACATTGCATTGCCTTCAGATGCTGGCACAATAGCAGCTACATTGCTCTGGTTTCCAAGAAAGGCAGGGTGATATGGAAAAGAAGAATTCACATCAGTATAGAAGTACAGCCATTGAGGATAATGACTTTCATGTCAGGCAGAGCTTCCTTCCAGAAATGCTAATGGAGAGGTTGTTGCAAGGCATCCCTCCCTTGGTCTGATATTCTTATGTGACAGCTTGATGCATACTAATGCTATTAAAGAACTGATTCATTTACAAATGGTTTGTGATAACCCAGGGAAATGTAGTGTGTTCCACAAAGAGTAATTTGTTATGAACGTGGAATCGGCACGGGAGGATTTTTATCAACGGAGAGAAACAGAAGCTGTGTAGTGGCTGGCTGACTCTGGTGACTAGAAGCTCATTTGCCCATTTGCTAATCTTGCAAAATCATGGCCGAACTTGGATGAAAAGATGTAATGCTTTCAGTCACCAGCAGGATACAATTTGAATTTCCTTTTCAGGCTTGAAAGGCTGCTGTGACTCTTTTTCTGTCTTAGCTTGCTGATTGTTTTCCAACCCGCTTTGACTACTGGTCACAGATGTTTGTGCTTTTGCTTTGGGTGTGGGTTTGATGTGTGAACAATGCAGGACTGTCTTAAAAGCACGGAAGCTGATTACATCTTAAGTGTGCGTTCTTCGAGGATCAATGGTTGTACCAGTTGAAAGGGACCCCTGGCAATGGCTACAGCTGTGCAGCATTTCCATTTTGGGAAAAAATGTTTAAGGAGATCCACACTCATGGAAAAATCTGAAAGGCTGGTTTCCAAACAGCTGGGAAAATCCCAGCACCATCAGGCCTGGGCACAAGCATGGTTGTAGCGGTGCCCTACGGAGGTGAGTCTGTTGACAGGGTAGTTGCTCTAGCAGCAGCAGAGCACAAATGACTGCCGAGGCATGCTCAGGAGGAGATGTCAGCTCTTCTCCCTATAATTCCCAGGAGGGCAAACATAGAGGAAAAAAGTTCTCAAAAAGACTAGCATGGAATGGGTTTGGAAAACCCTTGAGAAAATGGAGGCACCTTGCTAAGAAATCTGATTGCATTACTGCCAAAGGCGTTTTCTGGATGCATTGACTAAGGTGAAGTTTAAAGAATGATGCAACAAGAGGCATTGATTAGCTAGGTGGTCTGCAGCTGTCTCAAAATGTCAAGACTGAGATAAAGGCAGGGTTTCTGTAGAGTAAAATATTGGCAAAATACAGAAAACTGCTGAAAGAAATAGCGCTTTCATTGCACAGGAGGCTTCCTGTGGGACATGGGAATCTGAGGGAATGATTCTGTTCCTGAGACAAACTTCAGTAGCAGTGGACTGCTTTCTAAAAGCTTCCAAGTCATATAATTAGGAACCAAGAAATAATGAGAATAACCGAGGGACAGAGATTCCAGTGAGCTAGTTCTTCATGCATAGAGTATCACAGACCAAAGGAAGCAACGTCCTCTTCAGAGAAGCCCACAGAATTTGGGTAACTGATAGAAATGTGCAAAGATCAGTTGGACCTTGAAGGCTTAGTCACTCTGGAGATTGGAATGGGTTTGTGCTGCTGGTTCTTTTGAACTCTTTTCTTCAGGGCACTTCTGAAAAAAGCAGGAATTTTCAGGGAAGCCAGGACCTGTGGAGCTGGATTGACAGAAGAATGCAATGAATTCAATGAATGGAGATAAGCATTTTTGGTCCTTATCAAATAATTTTATCAGTGCTCTTCATTTAGAAGATGAAGTGCTCTTCATCTTTAGAATGCTTTCGTCTTGGTAGCTTCAAAAGATAAATCACATCTTTGCTGTAGCTGTGAGCGACAAAATGAGAACTCTGTGTTTTACTGTTTTCTAACAAGATGAACTTATTCTTTGGAGCAAACGCTGATTTTCCAACCCTTTGCTTAACTTCTCCCACCATCTGTTTCTTGCTGTAGATAGACTGATATGAAAATTAATACAGGATTAATACAGGGTAGCCCCAGGAAGGTTTAATGGGGAGTTAAACTAACTCGAACTAACTCAACCAACCAAACAACACCCCCCACACCCCCACAGCAGCAGGCTCCCAGCAAAAGCAATTGGGCAGCCTTTCTGTCAGGAAGGAGATCATGGTCGAGTTTTGTTAAACAAGTGACTTCTCTGACACAGGGTGGTAAGGGATGCCTTGAGGAACCAGACCAGGTAATATAAGAGACTAATTTAACTTCTTTCATAGGAAGGATCACAACTTAAAGACCTAAAGAGGGGTTTTACAAAAAATGTTTCTCTGTTAGGCTTCTGGTCTAGAAAAAGTGTCACTTTCTCTTGTAATTAGAAGATGCTTAAAAGAAATGCACAAATCCCTTCCTTAGGACTGATAAAATTGTATTTTGTGAGACTAAGATCTTATATATTGGCTGAAATGTTTCAAAGAGTTGTATTATTTAATGGAGTTATATGGTTGGCAATAGCAAAGGCTTGTTTGAAAACATACTGTTTTAACAGATAGGAATACTGATTTTTATACAAGATCTAAGGTTTGGCTTACCGTTAGTGACTTGTTCTCACAGGAACCTTCGTACACGCCTCTTGGTTAGCTGTAAATAAGCTGTATCTCTCTGACAGTTTAAACAAGCTATGTCACCATGATCTTTCACACAGCAGTGAAATACTGCTTACATCTTACAAACTTAAATTTTTCCACGTATCTATATAAAGCAACACATAGACATATACGACAGTTATATGCTATAGAATTATTACATTATTGTGACATTAATAGATTCATTGCATTATTTCCCCACAGAAGCATAACTGACTCCTAAAGCTGGCAATATGAAAATAAGTAGAATCCATGTCATTAAGTGATTCCAGTGCTGATGAAACAGGGAAACTTACCTGATATAGACTGTATATATGTAAATTCAGTGCTCCTTGAATGCTCAAGAGCCAGTGGCAAATAAATTTTGGTCTGACCTTGTGAGGATCCCAGGCATGTATCGTCCCCACCCTCCTGATGGGTAGCCCCTATTTCCCTGCCTTTTCTCAGCTTTCTTGGGATAGCTGTTGAGTTGGTAAAGTGTCATGTAGCTCAGTAAAGTATCATGTAGCTGGCAGGAAGATGCACTGCTCCATCGGCAAAATCATCCAACAGACAACTGGGCAAATGAAGCTCTGCAATAATTTAGCTTTTACAGTCTACATTTGCTGGCTTTTCAGCTGTGCTACTCCAGTAGAGGGTGCTTTTGTTAACTGCTGGCATAATGCCTGTTTCAATTTGCAGTACTGCTTTCAATTATAGACCTTGATTTTCTTCTAATTTTCTTTCTAATATGTGATAAGGTCTCTCTTGAAACAGTATGCATCTATTTTGGTTGCTTTCTTGTTATCTTGCTTTAGATTTTCTCACTACTTACAAAGGTGTTTTAAACAGCTTTTGCACTGTAGATTTCACATAATGTCTGAATGCTGTCTGGGGAGAGTTACTGAAATCTTTTCTTTTTGAAAAATAATTCTTACATTGATTGATCACAATGACAATATTATTTGGCAAACACAATTTTAGTCAAGTGTGTTTGTCTGCAACAAAGCAGTGAAAAGCAGTATGAAAATAATGAATGGTTAAATGTCACACTAAACTTCTGTTTCAGCCAAACTAATTATTGAGTTTCAACTTTTCTGATATAGTAGAAAAAAACCCCAAGAACAAGGGTTTTACCATCTTGTGAGTGAAAGAGTAATGGTTGGTTTAAATTTAAGAACACTCAAAGACAGCCCTTATTTCTGCAAAAGAGAAAGTGAGGAAGAACTGGCTTTGAAAAGTTGCATTTATCTAATTTCCCATATACTCATAAGCTTCTTTCATAGAAGGTTACAAAAATAAGGCTGGAATGCACCTTCCCCAAGGTGACCCAGGCCACTGGCTGCCCCAGGCCAGCTGGCTGGCCCCACATCTTTCCTAGCAGATCTCTCAGCTTTAAATGCTCGAAGGGAAGGCAGAAATGCAATGAGCACTGCCAGCCCTTCTTCCAGTGTCAGCGACTTAGTGCATTAACGAATCGGTAGAAATCAGTGAAATCATGCAGTTGAACTAAAGTTTATCACTTTTTTTCTCCATTTTAGGGAAGCATATAACTCTCTTGAGCAGCTCTATGGTTTGTAGTTTTGTGTTCATCCAGAGCAAGGATTCCTGTGCAACCATGGGTGTAAATGGCTCAGGATGACGTGTTCAGAGTTATAAAATGTGATTCATTTCAGGTTGTGCCTTGGTTCTTTGGTTGTGGCGTAGCTAAAGGAAAAAACATTTTATGACAGTTAAAAAAAAAATTCTAAGATAAATGACAGAATTATAGCAAAGGACATGATTTCTGAGGGCAGTTTGTCTGGTCATAGAACCTGCTCTGGTGCCCTGTAAGTTTCTTTGGAGCAGACTTCTGCTGAGGATTGTGTTGCTGCTGTACTGGCGTAACTCCAGACAGGATTTAACAGTCAGGCCCTGAAGTTCACTCAGAAGTTAAATTAGCCCTTAAAACAAACTTCTTGCTCAAGACTCTTCAGGAGGAACAAAACGAAACTACCATTATACTTGAGAGAAGAAATGGGGAACTTAGAGATGGAACTGAGACACTGTATGTGTTTAGGCTTTTAATTGAAAGAGCTCATTTAATTTTTCACAGGATTTTGGCAACATACGAAGCTGAAAATTAATGGTCTTGTTCACTGTGGAAATACCTACAGTGATTTGCTTAAGGGGCAAATGTTGCCAGGGACTAAATATGTCCCATGGTAGGTGGAAACTTCATGTGATGCTGACTTTGTCTGCAGCGAAACAGTAATGCTGGGGGCTGCACAGCTGTCTTCATTGATTGCTCTGAAATTCAGAATTTAGTAAGTAATCTGAAGGGGCTTAAATGAAGCGTCATTTTATGCTGGTAATATTTTGCAGACCCTGATTTTTGTTCTTCCTTCTCGTTCTGCAAAAGCCCCATAGATTTTAAAAGCATTCTGCAGAAATAACCTGGAAAACGATCCCATTTAGTAACAACTCTTCCTGGGAAGCTCTACAGGATTTTCCATCAGAGGTGTGTTTATATCCCTGACTGTGCATACATACTTAAGAACCAAAAATAAAAGTTTGGGAAATTAGCTCTCCTGGTACTTGGGAAATAATCTATTTCAGAAGATGAACATTTGTTTGTTTTTCTTAATTATATTACATATGGCTTTTGTTTATTAAATAAGTAGCTCTTCTGTTTTTGTAAAAATAAGCAGATTTACTGAATCTCCTGGTTAATGCTATAGGGTTGTTGAGAAGCTATATGTGATATAACCAGTTCTATTTCTGATATCATGCTAAAGGATGCTCTTTAATCTATGGCTACATTTACATTAGTAAGTCATTTGGCACAATAGGAGAGTGCCTGTAGTGTGAACTAGTCTGTGCTGTGAGTAGCTCTGCTTTGCTCCCACAGGCTCAATGCCCAGCAGCAGTCCAAGTGTTCAGTGCACTCCTGCAGTGCTTCTTCTGGTTTGAGTTTCATCTGAAAGGAATCCCGCTGGTGCGCTCTAAAACCAAAGCAGAGTCTGCTGGGCTGATAGGGAGAGTCACTTCAAAAGCAGCTTCCTGATCCAAACCAAAATACTTCTGCAGTCACACCCTGCCTGTGCGAGGAGCACTGCAGGCGCAGAGCCCGAGTGTCTCTGGGACACACATTCACGCCCAAAATACGCCTTGCTGGAAAACCTTGTATTCAAGGTTTGTGCTCTTGGTAGAATGCCAATACTGCCTTTGAAACTTAGCTTTTTCCTCACCTTAGATTTGTTTTTTTCTCTATTAATTGCTTCACATATTAAGTGCCAGGGGTGATAGAGAATGAGAGTGAGAGGAAGTTGGAGCACTGATCATTGCTTATCTGTTCCCAGACCATTTCTCCTTAGAGATGCTGTGTTCATTCCTGGAAGAATCTATATGTGTATATGAAATGCAGCTATGTATGAATCCCACTATAGGCAATAGAAAATCTGTTGTATATGAAGCTAGTCACACACATGAGTTTACACTGCCAGGGGCCACAGTGCTGAGCCTCTGATTCTTGCTAGGGGCTGAAGCCTTGCTGTTCACCTAGCAGTAGAACAAGGAAAGTGGTTCGTGTTTTTTAACTCCTAGAAAGAATGGATCCCTTTCCCCTCCCTGTGCTTTCCTCTCAGGAAAACTTAGCTAGCATCTGAATTTAGCAAGTTTACAAAAGCATTTTTTCATTTCAATATAGTTGTCTTAAAAGATTAATTTCTCCCTGAGGACATTTGGACAAGGTGGAGAGAGAGATTGATCTTTTCCAGATGCTCTTTGCTGACAGGCAAAGAAAAAATCCTTCTGCTTCAGGTTAACATTTATGAATGTATTTAAAAATATATATATTCTGTATGCAAATCTGACAGGGAGACTGCAAGCCAGTCAAGTCAACAAGCGTCTTAAAAGTGCATAGATTTGCATTGTCATAGCTGCATTAATGAGATGGGGCTTGCCCCTGCTGACTGGGCTTTGGAGCTTCCCTCTCTGTATCTCCTATGGACAAGCAGAGGAGATGGATATATTTTTCAGACAGAAACACAGAGGCCGCATTCAGCATGCTCTGCAGTGCTTGCCGAATCAGACATATAAAAAGACATCATTCACCTTTGCTTTGATGCTGTGGGTACATTTCCTAATGGGATTCTTAAACATTGCACACTAAGTGCTGGCAAAACTTGTCACTGTGAACAACAAGTAGTTTGACTTCAAGCTTCTGGGAAGTACCCTGAATTAGAGAAGCAGGGAGAGCTGATGCCTTATATGTTATCTGAGAGGAGAGCCAGTCGGAGAGAGCGATTGTGCGTTCACACTCTGCTCACGATACACTCTGTCTCGCTTCCCTGCAGAGCAGGAGCAGTCCTCCCGTATTGGCAGCTGCAGTCACTACTGCTTTTGCCTCTGCGCAAGAAATTGATGCTTACTCTGATACTGGCTCTCTTGCCTGGCAGTAGTCTCTAATGACTACAATGTGAGGACTTCTTAATGGGATGAAAGCTGAGCGTCAACCAGTTCTGTAGGAGACCCTGATATCTGGGAATAGCAGATTCTTCTTTGGTTGATGCTGATCTCTAAGGCAACAGCAGCCGTGGTGCTGAGCATGGGAAGTAAGGGGGCTCGCCTGTCAGCGGCAAAGGAAATGCCTCCGTGGGAAGTGGTCCTTCCTAACATCCATCCGTAACCACTGTTGTCCTTCTCAAATGATGTGTGGAACCAGAAACACTACTGGAGACCAGGATGCTTTTGTGAGTCCCAAGCTGGTTTTCACTGAGTGGGCAGAGGAGGTGGGGGCAGTCACTGGGGCCAACCGTGCATGTCACCTGCTTGTGCACACTGAATCCTGGAGAGACAGGTTTCTGTCAAAATGATCAGGAAACCTGTTGCCATTCAGAGGTTGCTGACTGTTAAAACTATTTTAATTAACTGGCCGTCAGAAAGACTGATAAAAACGTTTTAGCTACGTAGAGAGGGCTCTGCTCCTGTGTGTGGCAAGGCTCAGGGCTCTGGGAGTGTTACAAGCAAAGCCCTTCCAAGGCCAAAGAAAGAGCTGAGTGAGGATGGTAGTGGATGTGAGGTCTAGAGATGGTAAAGTCCCACTTTGGGAAATTAATCTTCTATGGAGCTGTGTCATGTCACTTGTCCCAAAACCCCAGGGTAAGCTCAGCTGTGACAGAGTAAGTGATAAGGGGAAGAGAAGGAGGTGAAACTAGGAGCATCGTTCTCTGGGGTTGTTTAGGTAAAGCAGGTAAATACGTAAGGGTCTTTGTTAAGCACATTTGCTGTTTAGAAAGGAAAAAAATGCTGGCTTGGATTATGAATTTATTTACTGTGTTTCAGAAGCAGGCAAAGTAGAGGGGGAAGATGACTAAATTTTTTGCAGTGTTTTTCTATTAGAGCAGGATGTTGGTAGGAAGGGGCAGGACTGGGTAAGAAAAAGGAACATTATTGGTTTTGTCCATAAAGAAGGAAAACGTGCTGTGCAAAAGAGGGCATTGAATCCTAGGACAAGGTGTTAACGATATCTAGATGTTAAAGCTCTGAGACTTTATACTGTAGTTCACAAAGCATCAGCTTTACTGCATTGGTAGTGTTGCTGAAGTGACCTGTCAGTTTTGGGGCTGTTTATAGAGCAATGCAAGAGGCAGTCTTTGCTGTTTGCTTAGGGTTCTTTTTTCCCTAAGTACTTTGTACTAAACATGTATGAAAATCTGAAAAAATACACTGGGTGGGGTGCATGGTGCCCCCAAGGTTTTTCTTTCACAGCCTGCAGGCTTTGACCCGACAATCGTTTCCCAGACAGGGTCCTGCCTGTCACGTAAGTGCGCAGTGTGTCAGCTCAGAAAGGCTGCAAGCTTGTAACAGGGTCTTAGCACATAATTTAGCCTGTGATACCTGATGAACTGTATGAATGATTAGAACGTGCTATGTGGGGATGTGTCTTCCAAAGGTATGCTAAAATTAGCAGCTTTACAGTTTGACCTGATTTTTCTTTGTTGCTGGTTGTAAAGATAGAAACCACTACGTGGTTAAAATCTGTTTTGTTGTGTTCGATTGAGTTTTATTTTGAGAAGGGGAGGGATAATTTTAGTTCTTCAGAACTAAAAATCAGATCAAAATCCTGGCAACTCTTCAAGATAAATGAGCAACCTTGCAATAAAGGGGTTTCTGTCACCTTGGAAACACAGTTTGAAAAAGACATTTAAGTAATTTTAGTTTCAGACTTCCCTCTGCCCTTGTCCCTCCCATGCAAATTCTGTTTTTACACCCAGTATATCCGGTTTAGCTGTGGGTTTTTTCTGTATAGACAACAGGGGAATTGGCCAGACAAAAGTGGAAGAACACTGAAAATGACCTTGCACATGATGTTTCAGAGCAGGAGCCAGTGTTTGGAAACACAACAAAGTTAAACCCATCCAAAAATAGATTTTAAAAAATCAGCCATTTTAGACCTTGTATCTCAATGTAAAAAACTCCAAAAGTTTAACTTAATACTTGTTTTTTACAGACTGTTGATTCTTTTTATTCTGGAGAGGAATATGGCCTTTAGGAAACAAATTTTAGCAATGAGAAGGAAGATGGGGGGGGGTAAACAAGTTAAAACCTACTTTGTAAAATTGATGTAATCTACTAAATATACATGGCCTTTCAGAATCCCTGTGATCTCTGTCTGAAATTTGTTACATTAAAGTGCTGTGGATCTTTGTTGTGGACATTGCACAGATCATGGCATGGCATGGCTGGAAACTCGAGTCATTAGAAAAGAGATTAGAATAAAGTAGTGTTTCTATCCACTAAAGAATGTAAATATTTTGAGTATTTTCAATAGTTCATACTTCTCAATAACATATCTCACCTGAAGAGTGCCCTTACTGAGGGCCCACTAGAGAAAGCACAGAAGCCTTTGTAGCCTTTCCCATCTACTTGAAATCAGCTGAGTTACGTGGACTTTCCACTCCCACTCAGAAAATATTTCAAAGTGAAAAGTGAATCGATTTTCAATTAAAGATTAAATGGCATTTAAATGTATATTTTATTGCCCAGGTAATATTCCTGGAAACTTAGGGGAACCCATGCAGGACTGGTTGACAGTCCCTGTGCCAGCATCTGGTGTTACCTCTGCCTGTTGGGCTGCTACCAGCTGTATGGTTTGTTAAGCTGGGTAGGAAAAGTTGCCACCTAGGACCATGTGTCACAGTCTGAGCAGCACAGAAAACTATCAGGACATTACACTAATACATCGTGTGAGACATGGCTAGATAGAATAGCTGACTAACATTTGGGTTAAATATGTGGAAATGCTTCCTAACCACATGACTGATTAGACTGTTGGGATAATAATAGGACCATGTAACTTGAAATATTTAAAGTGAGATTGGCCTGAATATGAGCAAATGAGACGTGTGATTAAGGGAGCCCAAATGAGATTATAAAACTATTTTTTCACCTCGGTTTTCTTGGATTCTGTTGTGTCTCCCAGGAATGACTGAATGTTGTGAAGGGAATCAATAATTAAAAGAAGTTTGACCATGCCACCTTCCCATCAGCTGCTGTGCTTTTGTCATTCCTTGTTATCACAGGAGTGAGTGAGTGTTGGGAGCAAGCTGTCAGCAGATGTTAGGCAACAACCCTGACAAGTTTGCAAATGAGGGACTTTCCCTGATAGAGCCAGTGGGATCAAGTACTAGTCTTCTTGTTGCATTGTTCTTTACAAGTCAGGAAAGCTCATCAGGTCAAAACATGTGCTCCATAGTGGCTGGCCTAAGCAGGAAAGTTTTCTTCTCTGGTGAAACACAGTTTTATTCCATTTTACTTGATAGGTACACTCCAGGAGATGCAAAAAACCTCCAGGGTTCACCTGTGTAGCTATACAAGAATGCTTTTCTAGTTTTCAGCCATTGTACTGAAGCAGTGTTGTTCAGATTCTGCAAACAAGTTAAGTATGAGCACGCTAATGCATGCACAGACTTCATTATCATAGCTTCTTACTATTAACTTCTCTGATTGCTCCCTTCGATGCACACACAATGGAGAGAAAGAAGAGAATATTTCCCATATGAAATTCCACAGATCTCTCAGCAGCCTGAGGTGATATGCTGGGTTTCTCTGGCTTTTTTTTTCCTTTTTTTGGCTTTGTAACACACACGATGACTATCATGAAATGATCATGTATGCACACATATAAAGTTGTTTGACTAATAAAATTATTTACCTTACATAAAAGAGAAAAACGGACTAGATCCTTTCAATGTGTGAAACTCACTGGCATGTTTTGCCTACAGAAATATCTATTGCTTAAAACTTAAGACTGTAAGAACACATCTTTAAGGCATCCTTGTGATTAGCTTAAGTACTTTGAGCACAGCACACTACATACAGTTCTTAAAGGATCAGTCTTTCAATTTAAGGACCTTTCCACTTTTTTTAAATACTGCCTTTCCTTTTACAGCATTTATAAGTCCTGTATACTTTGCTGTGACTGGAAACTCAGAGTTTTGAGGCTGAATATTAAAAAAAAAATAGCTATTTCTAACAATAGAAGTGGAAGAAAGGAATTTTAGAAAAGTAGATTCCCCTAAGAACATGTTCATTCTGGCATTTGGCTGACTGTTAATAGGCAATCAGAAGCCATTCAAGATATTCTTCTTACAATGTTTAAGTTTTGCAGGATTTTTTATAAATTTTTCATATGCAGCAGGTTTTAGGAGCCTGTGCACAATGGGCTTTATGGTGGATGTACCTTGCAACATCTCTGGGACACTGTTGTGTGGCTGGCAGACCCTTGGCTCTGCTAAGGGTCTGTCAGTCAGTACAGCACTGCCATACATCATTAACAGGGACTGCTACAGGACACAGCTCAAAAAACTTACAACTCTAGCTGGTTAGGGGATGAGATTCACAAATGTTACATTTAATCTAAGTTTGGATTAATACCCAAATAGGGTGAGAGCCTGAATGATGGTGGAGGCTTTATGAAGGCACGAGGCCAAGAAGACAGACAGGTGGATATGGGTGAGAGCTCTGCTTCTTCCCTGCCTTCCTGAGACAGAAATGACAGGACCACAAATGTGGTCCTGGCCTAAAGAGATAGGACAAAATAGACAGAGAAATGCTTATTTAGTGATTTCAGTTCCTTCATAGACGGTCTCCTGGTGTTTTGAGCATAAACTTGAATCTGTTTTTCTTTTGCTTGAAAATACTACACTCTCTGTGTTTGCTCTCACTTCAACCAAGGTAGAGTGTCACTGATCTGCCAGTTTTGTCTCCATGTTAGGAGAAAGTAATGGTAATGATGGCCATGATACTGACTATTTTTACTGTATGGGTAATGCTTTGGCTTCTTTGTATCCAAAATACTTCGATATTTTTAGCATATCTTCAGTGAGACTGACATCCTACCATAGCACTGGCATGCTGGAAGTTTGCAGTCAGAGGTGGTAATGACAGCCCTGAAGTTCAATGACATGTTCTGAAAAGCTCATGGGGGTTGTTAGGTTGCATTCTCTAAAAAGACAAATACCAATTTAAAAAAATACTAAAGAACATTAAATACTGTCTTATTTCTGTTTAAACAAAGCACAGAAGGCAGAGCCATGAACACTCCTGCTGCTTAACTTAGCTGATAGCTATGAATAGAAGTATTTCCATCACACTGCTCATTTGAATCTAGGTTAACCATACATGGTTCTTAAAATCCTCTCCTGTTTGATTTTAATTACAGCATAACAGGACAAGTAGACTAGGCCACTGGGAGCAATGGGCTCAGCACTTCACAGACAGCCAGGGTAGCTGCCATCCTGATGCTACAAGTCACATCGCCAGAGCCCAGGAGGCCAATGCCACAGGCATCAGGGAGGAACAGATGGTGGTAGTGGCTTCTCAGAGGTCCCTTACCTCTTTATGAGAAGGCACCAACTTTGGTTGCCCATGGCCAAGCAACAGCAATGGAGGTGTGGTGCACTGAGTATAAGATCTCGACAGTGATGCTTCTTAAAGCAGTTTTGGAATAAGGAGGTTTCTGGCAAGGACGTGCTGTAGAAGGGAGTCAGTGGTCTGATCCAAACACTCGACTGCTCTTGGAGTCTCTAAAATTTGCTTTTAAAAAGTATAACCCCAAGTGCAGATGGTTCCAGAGACCAGGTAGCAGATGGTGGAGCCATTTGGGCAATGAACACCTTCAGCTTTGTCCAGCCTGTTGTCTAGCAACCTCCTCAGATTTAGAATATAAATGGTTTATTCTCCCATTGATTTGTCTTCCTAAGAAGATAACCAGCTGTATTCTGGACCCTCTGGGCCTCTGGGGTGCCTCGGCTGGCCAGTTCAAAATAGGGTCTGAGGGTAACAAAGGTATGGATGACTGTAATGGTGTCTGCATCTGAGAGAGATCGGTTGTTTGGCAGGCTGGGGATAATGCACACGGCTATTAGCTGCCTGATAGGGTTTCATGGGACTCTTATTTCAGGCCATTTTGATGTCAGGAAGGCAGACGCTTTCAATAAAAAGAGTGCTCATAGATTTTATTGGGGCATTCAAATGCTTCCAGTTCCCAGCTGCCATCAGCTCCGCTTTAGTCATATAGTTGTCACTTTATCTGCCTGTCTGCGACAGGTCTTGGGAGAAGAAAGATGCCGATTTGCTAAGCGTTAATGAAAAGGAGACTCACTCACGTTTCCAGACGCTTTTAATTTTACTCATATGAATGAATCACACTGAAGTAAAATAAAGTATATCTTTACACAGTTACATCCTAAATTAATATGTAACTTTTATTTCAGGTACAGGAGCAGGTCTTAGATGCTCTGAGGGATGAATTTTTCCAAAATCAGAGCAGTTCAAAACCAGTCCCTGAGTTTATACAGAAATGAAAGCCTGTGTACTTAGGAAAGCACAGCTTCTTCACGTATCTGCTGAGGCAGAGCTGACCTTTGAAACTGTCAGCAAGGCTGTAAAGGTTATTTTTCAGTCTTTTATTAGGAACTATTTATCTGCCTAACTTCATAATTCAGCTAGATCAGAGCCCAAACGTGGCCACCTATGCATCAGCTTCTTCACCAGGGATATCCTTCTCATTTTCCAATTTAAATTTGACTTTTTACTTGTGCAGTCATTTACAATGTTCATGCCATCAGTTCAGAAAAATTAAGTAATTGGTGAAATCTCAGTCTGTTAATGAAAAAAGCTTTTTAAAACATTTATCTTTGTACCTTCAGAAGAATACTGCTTTCTATTTGTTTAAGGTCACACTGTTTAACCGGTCCTAAATATTTGCCAGTCTCCTAATAAGAAGCCTCTTCAAGTCAATGCAAGGTCTAGTCCCATCCTCTTGAAGGAGCTTTTACTTTTTGTAGAAGGCTGAGTAAAAGGATTCACGTTCAGCACTGTGTGCTTTACAGCTCCTGAACAAAACAGGCTAAGCTGAAAACAAAAGCTCAGCTTTGACTCTTACTCCACTGGCTGAAGTTAGTTCCAGCCAGATCCTTAATGTTATTTTATCTGCATGATTGGAGGGTTTTTTTGTGTGTGTGATCAATGCCAACTCTGTTGGGCAAATACAGGATGCATAGGGATTTAAAAAAATCCAGCTGCCAACAAGAAAAAGTGCTTTGTAACCACAGTTTGGAATGGAAACAATTTTCTAAGATACAGATCAAACTGTGTTTATAGACTCCACTATTGGCAGCTTTTCACCAAGCTATTTCCTGTGTGCCTATTGCATAGAGGAATAATCTAAATGCTTAAACTAACATTTAAAACCATATAGATAATGAAAAAAATACTTTGTGAAGCAGCACAGAAAACACAATGATGTTGAATTTTCTTTTGCTTCCATAGCTAATACTCATGGGAGAAGGCAGTACTGTGCACCAAACATCAGTACTCCGGTTCTTTGCAGGAGCTGGTCCTTACTGTGGCTAGTACCTTCTTTCTACTAATATTGTTTTAATTGCTAAAAGGAAATGTCCATGTAACAAAAATTTCTGAAAATACCACTTGAATAAGAAGAACTTGTTAAAAGTTACATCCAGTTACTTTAAATGCAGTGAGTTGTTACTCATTAGGGAACTAATTCAGACAATCTAAGGCACAGGCAGACAGGACGAATCTGATTTCCCATTAGAACAGGTGGGAAATCTGCAGGTGTGAAAATGACAGTCAAGGCAGATGTGGACTTCTTTTGTTTACTCAATTTGAAATGGTTGCAACAAACTTTTTCTTGCAGAAAAAGCCCAGAGTTCATCTGCTACCTGTTTTGAATATTTTCACTGTTTTTTAATGGGTCAGAGCCTCTCTTCCAGACTTCACATGCATTCATTCCCTTTGCTTCAGGCATGGATTTGCTGGTGGCACAGCTAACCTCCTGATAGCATCAGTAAGGTCAGTGCAGTAGAGTTGTGGTGCCCATGCAGAATTTTACCAGGGATTTTGTCACTGATGTTCTGCTTAGCTCAACTTCATTCCTTCTGTCCAAGCCATGTCTCAGCTAGGGAGGATGGCAGCTGTGGTACGAGGAAAGGTTTAGAGTTCGGAGAGTAATTTTAGGTTGGATGGGACCTCTGGAGGTCTGCTGATGAGGCCCAATGCAGAGCAGGAGCCACACAGGTGAGCTTGGCCAGGGCCAGCCAAGTTTTCAGTGTCTACAGGATGGAGTTCCTACAGCTTTTCAGGGCAACCTGTTTCAGCACCTGACTATGAGATGATAAAAAAAATGCCATCAAATATGTTTATACCCTTCTTTGACTGTATCCTTACAGATCAGGACCACAGTCCTGGAAGGTATAGTAAAAGGTTTAATTTTACATACTGTTTCCAGCCTGGAAGTCAAAGTTTTTGCTGGGAATGAGATAAGATCAGGTTAGAGGGGGTGGCATTGGGCTTTTCCATTACTTGGGCCCACAGGTAATGAAGAAATGTAATTGTGAATTAATCTGCTGGAGACAGATACATTAATTGTGCACAGTGAGTGCACTGTCAGAAAAGCACCGATAGATTTGGTTTTATGCGTTTCTTGCATGCTACTCTGCCAGAGATGCGGGCAAAATGTTCCTAACCCAGGGTGCAGGCACTGGGACGTGGCTGTCAGAGGGGCAGGGTCTGACCCCCGCAGGGACAGAGGCCAGGCAGACCCCTTGGGACTCGCAGTTCCTCACATGCGCAGCAGTGAGCACTGGCACTGTCCCAGCCACCACCGTCTTGTCTGTGATTTTTTCCCAACCAAAGGTATTCTGGAATGATTTTATGTCTTGCTCTGAAACTTGCACACAGATCTTTCCCAATATGTTTATTTAAAGGAATGTAAATGGTTTCAAAAGACAGGATGACAAAATGGCATTTCAAGTTGTTGCAATGTGACGTATGATAACTATGGTGAGATTTTAGATAAAGAGAAATCATAACTACTCTGTAATGTTTTTTTTTTTTTTTACATTGTAGAAATACAGGTATTACTGGGTTAACTACTGTTGGTGTCTCACCCATAAAGATTCAAAATTTTAATCTCACTTTGTTCTTCAGGAAGATTTAGTTTCAAATGATGAAATTATTACACACACACACACACATCCCCAATCTGGTAAGAGAGGGTGTGATGTTCATGAGCTGCAGTTGCTTTCTCCAGAGCCGAACAAGCACTTTCTTTGGCCCAGTGTTTGGGGTTTGTTACACACGGAGGCAGTGGAGCGGCTGGAACCCTGCCTGCTCCCTGCTGCCTTCCGCGGGGAGGTGGCATCCAACCCACCGGCAACGGGTCGGGGGTGGCCATGGCTCTGCTGCCTTCACCCACCACCTGATAGGTGTGTTGCAAATCCTTTGTAAGAAATGTCATATAAAAAGATGAAAACTATGTTCCCGAAGCTGTTTATAATGAAATGAAATGCAGATCTAGATCCACGTAGACGTTAACCAATGAGAGCTGTCTCAGAACTTTATCTGGGTAAAAAATCAACGACGTGCCATTTCCCAAGACGGGTTTCCAAGGGCTGTGCGCTTGCTAATGGAGCTAATGCATGAGGTAGCTGAGCAACACATACACCAAACCCCAATTTTTGCCCTCTTCAGCAGCCTCAATACATTATTTGCTCTGTCCTAATGCCGTTTGACTTCTACCTGTGTGACATTTTGGCTGGAATACTAAAGGCTACTAACAACACCGAGGGCAACTTCACGCGGGCGCCGCTCTGCTGAGGAGCGCGCAAGGGCTTTTCGAGGGAGCGAGGGGCTGTTCCCCGCTGCCGGGACTGCGGCTAAACTGCCTAAAACCTGCCGGGGGCAGGAACTGACACCTGCACGGCCGGAGCCCGCAGGGGAGGTGGAAGCTTGGAGCTTACAGATTGGTTTCTTTGGGGGGAAAAAAAAAAAAAAAAAGTAGCATCAAGGGAAACGAAGTATTTCAAATACGCTGTGATTCTTTGGTCTTTGGCAAGAAATGCCAAACGCAGAAGATGACACCCCGAGCTGCAGCGAGAAACGCTCCGAGTACAACTCGGGGTGCTGCCGCGAGCCCGGGCCCGAGCAGGACGGGCCCCCGGGCCGGCCGGCCGCCCACCTGCGGCAGCCCGGGCACCCCCGGCAGGCACCGGCGGCCGCGCTCGCCCTTTCCCGCGGGGACCGGCTCCGCGGCCCACCCCCCCCCCCGGCGGCGCGCGGCGCTGTCCCCCGCGCGGCGGGGCGGGGCGGGGCGGGCGGCGCCCCCCGCGCGCGGCGGGCATGCGCACTGCGGGGCGCCCTCTCACCCCGCGCAGCTATGCCAAGTATGCGCGCGGCGGAGCCGGGGCCGGGCGCGCGGAGCCACGCCGCCATGGGGCAGCGCGGCCCGGGGCTGCCGCCGCCGCCGCGCACGGGGGCTGCCGGCTCCCGCCGGCCGGGGCGCGGCGCCCGCTGAAGGCGGCGGGGAGGCGGCACCCAGGCATGGCTGACCCGCTCCGCAGGACGCTCTCCAAGCTGCGGGGCAGGAGGTCCCAGCGCGGGGCGGCGGCGGGCACCGGGCACCGCCACGGCGGGCTCTGCGCCCCGCAGGGTAAGCGGCTGCGGGCGGGCCGGGCTCCGGCCGCCGGGCTCCGGCCGCGCCTCCACCTGCCGGGCGCGGCGGCGGGCAGCGCCGGGACGGCGGCGGGCGGGCGGGCGGTTCTCCGCCGGGTGAGGGGGGCGAGGGGCCCCGTGAGCGCCCGGGGTGCGCCGCGAGAGGGAGCGGGCCGGGGCCGGGCTTGAACTCAGCTCCTGAGTCGATGCTCAACGGGAGCATCTTCACCTCGGCAATGGCTCTTCTTCCCGGGAGTGAGAGAATTCCCCATTAAATAAAAGGTTCTTGAATTCAGACCGCTACTTCGTGTGAATCCCTGCGCGTTTTCTCATACGACCGTTTTTTGGTTATGGGTTTTTTTTTAAAAAAAAGGTGCACTTGAAAACTTACAAATAAATTTTTAGTCTTGCTCTTGTTTCATTTAAATACATAATAATTATCTTTTTATAGTTGTACTAGGCAACTTAGTGAAAGAAAATGTGTGTAAGTAGTAGCCAGAAGATCTATGAATTTTTTGATCCATATATGGAGAGGCTGGAAAAAGCCATTCCCCTCTTCGTTACAATCTGAAAAGCAATGCACAGTGTCATGCTGAAATATTTTATATGCCTACGTAGTAGGCAGAATTTCAATTTTGACCTCGGTTCAGCTGAAACGTTGAAGCTTTGGTTTCTGAGCATACATGTGTCATTACCATAATGGCTTAACTTTAAATACTTTTTTTTTCTTTTTTTGTAGATAAAGTGGAAGTTGAAGGGAGCACCTGACTTTTTTTTTTACTTTTACTTTTTTTTTTTTTTTTCTTAAACACCATATTGAAGTATTTTGAGAAGGAACCATTGTCGTGTCTGTTTTTGTGTGGAGGCCTGGTCTAGTTTTGAGCATATATTAGATATATTAAAGTACTAGTAGGGAGTAGGCAATGTTAAGGGGCTTTGCTCTAGAACAAAAAAGTACGTTCCTGACATGTATATCTCTGAAAGCTTTGTATTTATTTAAAATTGGCTAGCTACTATAACAGCTAATGATGTTGAAAACTTGCTCTGTGACACTGAACCGCGGGTTGTGCAGATACTTGCATGTGGAACGGTTTGTTGCTAAAATAAACACAGGCATAAGGGCTTTCAGGATCAGGGCCAAGTTCGAATAAAGGGGAAGCAGTGCTTGCAAATACTGCTATCCGTTGCAGAAACTGCAGTTGGAAGATGAACATGTAAGTGTATCATTTGGATGAGATTCAGAGAACATTTACCATCAATGACCTCTGGCAGCGTGTTGGCTAATTCGGAGACAGAGAAGGGTTAGTTTTAAATATGTGTGATAGGTGGCGTGTCTCTGCAAGCAGTAGGGTTGTTGGAGTATGCTGGAGCTACTTGATTATTAATGTTTCTGCGGTAAGCTTTTGCAGATGGTTTGTTACTGAATACCTGGATAGATGTTGAAAACATTTGAGTCTGCTCTGCACATTTGCTGCCACTGAGACTGAAAGGCAGCCTGAGGCTGATGCCAGATGTGTCACTGGTTGTATATTTAGTCACACTCTGCTTTTTAGGAGCCCGCTGTTTTGGGAATTGTAGGCGTTCTTAACCGGCATGGAAGGGCCTTGTACTTCTCCAGTGAAACAGGAAGTAGCAGATATTTTTGTTTGTGGAAATACAGCTTTCAGATGCTCCATCTATTTATGTCGCCGGAGCAGGGACCGCTCCTTGGGCTGTCCATGCAGAGGTGGGGGGCTTTGAGGTAGTCGTCACCAGCAGGAGGATGTCAGCCAAGAAGTCCCCGATCCAGACTGACTTCTTGGAAATGTGGGCATAGCCCTACACCAACTGCAGATTAGTTCCCCATCATTTTGGGTAGTTCTTACTTGAAATAGTAGTGGAACTGTGTAAAGGGGAGCCTTTACAATGGCACTCTTCCATTGCCAGGCTATGGATGGGGGAAGGAATATGGTTGCTGCCAAATCACTGGAACTTTGCCAGAGATCTGCATCCTCAGCCCTGTTTTCACATTTTCCTCAGATTCTGCTGATTGACTGACTTAGGACCCAGTGTAGCAAAGGACTTCAATGGAGATGTGCACTGGCTTCAAAATGAACACAGTTAATTTTGTTAATTCTTTGAACCAGGTTAATTCTTCAAATCACAAGCAGTGTTCATATTGCAGTTTAGCTAAACAAGTAAACCTCACTTTTTTTAAAAAAAAAAAACACCAAATGGTGATTCTTTCATCAAATAAATGGCATTTCAGCTCTTATCAAGGATCTCTTCTGTTATTAGTGTACAAACCTAAAAAGAGGGTTGAAGGGAAGGTGTTCAAGTGACAGTCTTTTTCCTGTCTATGGTGAATTTAGCTGGATTTACAGGGATGCCCCTTGAGTTCTCCGGAGAGGTGTCTGCTGTTTGTCATCTATTACCGGTGTGTAAACTATTTTTTTCTGAGAATAATGTTCAAGCAGTATCAAATAGCTGCTCCCATCCAGAACTTCTAATTGCAGAGGTTCCACATGAAAGCAAGTTTTCTGTTTTAGGAGAATCCGGTTGTCCCTGTTCAGTCTTAGTGGTTTAGCAAAACCTCTCTGGGTTGTCGTCCTCTGCAGAGGAGTGTGAGGGTTATCTGACCTCGGTTCCCTGATTATAATCTGGATGTATTTGCAGCTTTCCTGCCAGTGCTAGCAAAGGGGCTGGTGCATGCTCAGGGGTGAGGTGCTCACTCCTTGTGTGGTCCTGTTTTCCCAGACAGGATGTGCTGCTGCGGTGCCCTGCAGCCTGCCGGGTGGATGGCACTGCTGTGGAGTGTGCTGCTTGGGTGTGTTCTGACAAGGGGTTCAGGTGCAAGTGGCTTTTTCATTGCATAATTAAGTTTGGCAACAGCCAAATTGCTTTATTCTGTCAAGTTTTGGGAACAGTCAGTGGAATTTGATTATATGTTGCATGAAATTTTTGTGGTGTAAAAACTTTTCTACGTTTCTTCCTTCCTTTCACGATGGTGTGTTTTGTTCTATTCCCCACAAATCAAGGGATGCTTCTATCTTAGTTATAGGATGAAGCCAGTAAGGACAGTGCTTTCTGGAGGTTTTTGTGCAAGAGATACCCTCATCTTTATTTATATATAAATCTAGACGTGAATCTGTGTGTCGTTTTTGTAGCCATTTAAGCAGTACACTACACCAAAAGCAGGGGCCATCTCTTCATTGGCATAAGTGAACTGGAGAAATACTACGTAGCAACTTTTCAAATCAACTGTACCTGAACTTGGCAGAAAAATAGCAGCCATTTCTATGTAAGTATGTGTGACCTTTCAGCGGAGCTATCTCACTGCCATTTATCTAAATTACATGGTGTCAAAAAAACAGCCAGACAAGCCTGACTCTTCATTAATTATGTGTACATTCTGCTTTGACAGGCTAAAATCTAATTTTATGGTCACATCAACTTATTTTTTGTGCTTCTGGAGGAGGTCTAACACAAGTGTGATACGACAGCATATGTGTTCATCTGTCAAAAGCAAAATGATATTCTAAACGCTTGTTTTTCCCTCTATTTTTGCCTTTCTTTCTGGGAACAGATTTAATAGAAAATGTTTACATAGCTTCGAGAAGCAGGAAGGAGCCCAAGTCCCCCCAGGCCAGCGAGGTCGCCGAGCGCAGGCCGCAGATAAACAGCATTACCGTTTCTAAGAAACGTAGCTGGCTGCAGCAGAGCACGCACCGACCTCGTCCTCCTCCTCCTCTGGGAGAAGAAAATGCCTGTAAGGAAACACACGGGGCTGTTATCCCAGTACCCAAATCTCCCATCCTGCTGCCTGACCCCTCAGTGCAACAGACTCCTTCCACATCCCCAGTGGGGCGGGAGCGCCCCACACGAAGCTGCGCTCCCGTTGGTGCCCTGCTGAGCACCACGAGCCCTGCCGCTCTAAGGAGCGCTGCTTTGGACTTCGGCGAGGATAACGACGCGGATGATGAAGGAGAAATATGGTACAACCCGATCCCTGAAGATGATGAGCCCGACTTGCCGAGGGTCCGCCCTTCTGCTGTGAATAGCCCTGTTGCTGTGGGCTCCTCGGTGGTTCGGTACAACCCCCACCCAGCGGGTGACTCTGGGGTGGCCACAGGTCCCCACGAGGGTCCCCCACGCTGCGCGGAGAGCGCAGGGAACAGTTGGATGGCTCAGCCCAGCGAAGCGAGTGAGGCCGATGCCGTGCATCCTGGGGAGCACCTGCAGCAGCACCGGCAGAGGTTTGCCTGCAAGACTCCTGTTGTGCCGGCAGTAGAGGACAATCCTGCCTTTAAGTGCCCTTCAACAGGTAAGAGGGTTCAGGAACATAAGTGTTATATGCTCAGTTTTCTTTTAGAGGAATTATAAACCTTTCTTATGTCTTTATTTTCTCTTTCTCATCTTTTTATCTTTACCAAGCAAATTTCCGGTGGAAATGCATGTCAAGTTCATAAAAAAAATTACTCAGACTGTGAGACTGATTCCTACTAAATGTAGAGCTGCTCAGTCGTTTCTCAGTTTGTTCATGGTGTGTCCAGGTGTGGTTGTCCTCTTGTGCTCTTTGGCCCCCACCTTGCCGAAGACAAAGGTTTTACAAAGTGAGCTTGCTAAAGCCTGGTAATGTGAGGACAGGCTGGATTTCCTTTGTTAGCTAGTGTCTAGCCCTGGCCTTGGATTCCAGCCTCAAAGCTACTTAATGTCTGCAGAAGTTTCTTTAACTTGCTGTCTGGGACTTTAATAAAGACTTCTTGGAAGACCATATAAATGCTATTCATCACATTGCTTTCTGTAATTACTGTCTTGTTGACTGTCTCAGGCTAATCTAATAGACTGGAGAGGAGTGGTTTTCACTTTCAGAAGCCAGCCTCTTTGTTCCTTGTTATCTTTGGCTGAGAGTTTGATAGTCTCATTTCCATAATTCCATTAGTGTGTGAATTCAGCATCTTATTAAAGATTTGTCCCTCTGTTAAAAAAATCCAAACAAAAATAAAACCACACCAAACAAAAGTAAGCAGAAAAAAAATCCCAACTCTTTCCAGAAAGGTATTATTTTTAATTACTGGTGTGTCTTATATTATTTTGACCTTAACTCTAGTATGCTGTTGAGAGTTAGAAACAGCATAAAGTTCAGAAGACAGGGAATTCCAGGTTCCTCTCTTTGGAGGAAGTTCACACTTTCTTTGCACTGACGTTTAAGAGCATGTATTTCTGCCCAGCTCAGCAGAGAGGACCTGGAACACCGGCCTCGGAGCCCAGGTGTGCATTGCCCTCCGGAGGAGCCTTCCCCATCCCAGTTGCCCCCAGGCAGCCCCTTTGTCCCAGCCGGCTTCTGGCCCCACAGCCCTGTGTGCCGGGAGCTGCTGTGCCCGCATTCCTAGCACAAAAATTGCTTCTGGGAACGGGGCTTGTTTCTGAAGGCACCAAAGCAACTGCTGTAAGCAGCACAAGAAAAAACACTCGGTCTTCAATCTGGGAGTTCACATTTTGTCCTTTTTGTGGAAATGCTGCAGATACAAGCATGTTTTAAGTTGCAAAGTGTGTTAAAAGTTATTGGGCATTTATTTAGAAATAGCTCACTTTATAGCTGCATTAATTACTTAGACTGGTTACATTTGCTTACAAGATAGATGAAAAAGGTAGATTTTTGCCTGTGTTGGAGCTCTAGGTGCTTTGGAGAGATCAGTAAGCATGGTTATGTAGGAAAGCTCTGTGTCTATCCTGCAAACTGTATGGCCCCCGTTTAGGTTGTTAATCTCTAATATATAGGTGACTATTTCTTAACAAAAAAATAAAAATCCTTTGTGTAAGAAGAAAAAAGTAAAAATTGTTTTCCTACTGAAGAAACATTTATATTTGAAAGCAGAATTGCCCTTTTAAAGTGTCTCATGAAACCAGGAGGATTGTTACAAATTTCCCCTGATTGATTTGTTAGGCATTGTGTTAATTAAGGTATTTTAAATGCAGCACTCTCGCATGTATTGAATACTGATCACATTGAATAGATTAATTGATGATGAAGTGGATCCCTGCTGCTCAGTAATTGGCTTTATTATGGAGAAGTGGCTTAGTTCTTCTTTTTAATCCAGTTAAGGTATCTGCAGTTATATTCAGCTGAATTTAAAATGACAGCTCATCCATGCAAAATTACTGCATGAAAGGCAACATGGCCAATTTAACTTTATTTGTGTTAGAACCTTGTTTGAATTATGCAACTGCTATGAAGTCTATATTCTTAGAGAGCTGAGTACATTAAGCATTAACTCCTGACAGATAAGCAATTACTCCTTTGGGGAGAAGTCTGCTTACCTTACTGATAGGATTTTATAAAAGTCTGCTTACCTTATGTGTCAATATTGGTTAATATTAGAGTCTAAGGTATTAAATTTTGAGAAGTATAGACAGAAGAAAATGGGACACTATAAAAGCCAACAAAATACATAGTTGTTCATTTTGTCATTTGCTGTTTTCTTTGGGTAACAGAGTCAATTTTACCTTTAAAACTTTAAACATTGCTGCCTTATTTGGATTTCCAGCTTTGTAGAGAGATGATTGTGGATTCTTTTTGTTATTTTTTGGAGAGACTCTTTATTAGAAGATTAAGAAAAAATAAATGATAGAATTCAGTTGTTGGGAGTTAAATAGATATTTCCTATGAATGCTACCAATAAAATGAATCATAGTTGTGGGGGTGCTAATTTGCCCCATAGTCTTAATTTACACCGTTAGTTCCTGGTGTTAATCTGGTTACTTTCCACCAATAAATGCCATCTATGTTAATAGGATTTGTCAGGTAATTCCTTAGCAAATAAATCTAGCCATGCTGGCTTTTTAAAAGAACCCTTATTTTTAATAAGGCATCCCTGTAGCAGAGCTTGGGAAAATAATTCATTTATTTTGTTTATAACAAGTAGAAAAAAGGTAAGAGTAATAAGATAACTTGGTTCTGAGTCAGTGATTTAGAAATGCAGTGCCAGCTCAATTTAGATTTGTGGGAGAAGAGTTTAAGTGTAAAGGACCCTGGAGGCTGTTTTTAATCTGATGATGCCTTTTTGAACAGGCAAAATGGTTATGACTGGAAAATAGGAATTTTTTTTTGTTTAAATGCAATATGAAAAATTCTATATATAGTTTTCTGCATACATAAAGTGTTAAAGTAAACTTTTACAGCTGTTTAGGATTGAACTCTTAACTATATGGTTTTTTAGATGTATCACCTGCAGAATGTTGAAGAAGAACATCCCCTTATAATATTGACTCCTGCAATAGGTTTATATTGTGGAGCTCTGGATAGTGCCTTCCAAAGAATCTGTAATATTTTTGCTTTTGGGGAGGATTACTGTTGAGATTAGTCTCTACTTTATGAGCAGAATCATCTCACGTGTGTCTGTATCTCAGAGACATCCTGGTAGGGCCTGTGCGTTGTAGGTTCCAGGATCTGGACTGTGCTTTTGCTACTGAAAACGTATGCGTGTTAGCAGTCTGGGTGGAAAATCCTGGTAGGAATCACCGTAAACAGATCTCTTTTCAATGTTGTAGGAAATGAAGGTTGATACCCTATTCCCAATTATCCCCAATATATGCCAACTGGAGTTTGGCTTAAATCATACTAAAACTACAGTGCTCTTTCTCCGCTTAGACCATGACCACTGTCCTGGTTTCCAAATACATCTTTTGGAGCCGATGCAGGCAAATATTTTGCATGCTTAGATGTTGCAAATAAGCTTCCAGCAATATCCATAGAGTATACCAGACAGCAAATTCTGTCTACCAGTTTCCCTCCATGTGTTGCAAATACTATTTGCTTAATTTGTATTTTTTTCCAGGTGGAAGATGCTTTGTGATTTAATTTTCCAGGTGACAGGAGCTTTGGTTTCATGAGGCAGAAAAACATTCATGCAAAATATTTGCATAATGTTTGAGGTAACAAAATGTTTTGCTGTGCAGCAGCAAAGTCTCTCTGCTCCCTCCTTCTGCAGAGCTGAAGCCAGTTTGTTGGTGGGCTTTTGGGAAGTTTGTGCAGGTCAAGTATTTATTCATGCATATGTCTTTGATCAATGGGGTGGCAATGCCATAAAGACCTGCTGGTGAAAGAGACAAAAGGATGTGGCAGCTGTGGAGTGGAAGCAGTTAATTTAAAATAGCTATTGCTTTTTCCAGTTTCTGATTTGTGCCAACTAACTGTTTATATCCTCTGACTGGGAAAATGGGGGCAAAGCTGCTTTTCATGCCACAAAAGACACAGCGAGGGGAGATCTTAGAGCAGCCCAAACAGACAGTGCTTGGCATCAGCTGTGGTGCTGCTGCTTGCATCTTGGTGTGATACTAGTGTCTGAGTAGGGCTAGTTGTGATTTATGTGCGTCGCAGAATTGTTGATGTTTAAAATGTCTGCAACAAACTCATCTTGGTTGTAGATACTGAACTCTTTATGTCTGGTCAGAGATCTAAAGTGCTGTCACGCGTGCTTGTTCCTCTCTAATGAGATACTGCTGTCAAGGATGCTCAGAGGATTGCTGCTGTGATGAAGAGCAGGCAGTGGTCAGCCCCTTCACCTCTCGGCATGGATGAGCCTGTTCAGGTTATGCTGTAATCATTTCCCATTTTAATTAATGGACTACCTAAAGCAATTTATTTTATAACTTTTTCTCCTGTAAAAGTGATGCCTGGGTTGATGGGTTTATCACAGATTGCATAATGTCAGCATGCATAGTATTTGAAGAAAACAAACTACCTTTACAGAGTTCTTAGATTTTTTTTTTTTTTTTTACCTTTTTAATAATTTCTCCATTCTTTGCCTCTGAAGCATTATGTAGGATTGACCAATGCAGTCTCTAAGTAGTAATTTTTATAGGGGTAAAAAAAGACTCTTTTTTTCCAGGTTAAAAGAGGAGATTTTTCCATTTATTTAGATAATTGTTACATAGAAATAATTCCATTCTATCTCAATTTTTAAAAGTTATTTAATTTTTTTTTTCCCCGTTGCTGAGTGGATAGAGGTGATGCTTTCCTTATATTTCAATTGAAGTTGCTTGAATTTGATATAACATGAATTCTCTTAATGTCATTTACAGTTGTACTGTGAAGTTTTGTTTCAGAACAGGTCTGGAACTATTTGAAAGTATAATTTGCCTGCACCTGAGTAAGCTTTGACAGTAGCAGAGCTGTGCTGTTTGTGTCAGTTGAGGATCCAGATCAGTATTTCTTGTGGAATCTAGCACAGAAAAAAAAGTAGCTGTTTTTCACTCACCCACTGTTTGCTACAAGAACAATTTTGAGATATTAGAGCTCTTCAGTATTGATTTGCTGCTTTTTAATTTTTAATACATTTTCCCAATAAGACCTTGTGTTGATCTTAGAAGTAATAATAATAATAAAGCAGCATGAAAAATGTAGGCAAAAGGGAGACGTTGGTTTTGCAAGTTATAACCACTCAGTGTAAGTTGTATTATTTTTCTCTTTTCAAAATGAAACTCTTAGATCTTCAACACTAATGCCTTTATTCTAGAGAGGTGCTTTCAGTGTTAGATGTAGTGTACTTATTAAGTGTGTCTGGAGAATGGTAGGAAAAAATTTAAATTACCTATCACCTTTTGTTTGGTGGTAATTTGGCCTTTTTATTAGTTACGAGTGGCCCTTGGGTATTTCAAGCTTGCTGTAATAAGGAACTGATAGTTTTCTGATAGTTTCCTGACTTAGTCACCTCAACTTAGTCACCAGAAATAAATTACAGGTTTTCTGAGGAACTTTAAAATAATTCAGAAGGCCTGCCTTAAGCGATGAGGAATGTTACGTGTATAACAGGGTAATCAAATGTGCCTGTAAAATAGCATGTGTTGCTGGCAGTGGGTATGGGTATGACAGTGATACATGTGCCCAAGCACATGTAAACAATATTAAGCAGGGTCAGACAAGCGTTTTTACTGTGCTGAATCACTGCAGGTGTCTGGCAGGGGCTGTTGTAAGTGTTTGATAGTTTGAGTCCTCTCTTCCCTTGGGGCATCCTTGTGTAGTGGTACGGCCAGTCAGCACCAGCCTGCTCAACCGAAGGGACAGTCGCAAGCCCAATGGACACTGCCTGGATGGGCTGGGAGGCAGGGGTCTGGGTTCATGAAGCACCATGGGCTTCTTGTGTCTTTCCAGTTGTGTCTCTTTGGCCATGAAAAGACTTTATCCTTTCATGCAACCCTATTGCTGAGCAAAGTAAAAATGTGGCTTTACTAGTCAAGCTGAACAAATAGCTGATGGAAGCAGTCACTCAGGATAAGTCATTTTGACTCTGATGGCATTGTCCTTCAAAAGCTATTTTTTTTCTTTATTACTCGTACTGCTAAAGTTTCCAGAAAGCCCAAGGTAAATGTAGTAAAGATACTATATTATAGAACAACCAGGGCTGGAAAGGACCTCAGAGGATCATCTGGTCTATGCTTTGGTGGGAGACAGAGCTTGGATGAGATTACCTAGCACCCTGTCCAGTCACATCTTGAAAAATTCCAGTGATGGGGAGTCTACCATGGGCCTGGGGATGTTGTTCCAGTGGTTGAGTGTTCTCACTGTAAAAAACAAATGAATTTTATACACATACATAAATAAAACCTGCATCATAAAACTGACCATCCCCATACTGCCTTGAAGTCGTTTACGCGACAGGTGCCTCTGATGTTTCATCTCCTCCTACCATCCTTCTGTAGGGTTATTTTTAAAGTTTAACTGCTGAGATGAGATGTGTGGTGGCAGAGCAAGCAGGGACAGGGACAGTTAGGAGCCTGTTTGCAGCACAGCCTTGTAACTTATTAAAAGGATTGAGGTGCAGCTCAGTTCCTTGGGCACCCTTGTGAGAAAGCTGTATCAGATGGGTAAGCTGGGGAGTGAAGTGTTACCAGACTCTGCTACAGCTCCTTTTGCAGCTTGTTCAGAGCTGTGTCATGTACACTCTTTAAAATTGCGTGCATACCTCAGCATATTGCTGGCTTTAGTGGAACAACATGTGGCTCAGTGCTGATGGGAATACCATCCTGCATAATACTCCACTGTTAGTTTCTTCCAGCCACATACTTCATTTTAACTGTTTGGTGCTGAACACAGCAAGAAGTTGGATACAAAAGTCAGAGTGTTAGATTGACTCTTCAGTTTTAATGAGCTGGGGGGAAGTTTAATTTGCTGGCCTGCTTTTCCAAGCCTGTGCCAGAGACTTTTGACAGAAGGGAAGATTAATGTTAGTGGGCTGCAGTATGGCACTGATTGCTATAGAGCACTCCAGGCCAGCCCACCAGTGGGACCGTGCTGTGATTTGCAGTACAAGGGGAGGCTTTGTCTGCTTTTATCAAACATCACATTTCTAACTAGCTGCTTGCCAGAAAAGCACAGCAGGCGTGCTAGAAATAGCCCTTCCCCTGTGAGGGAGCTACTTCCATGAGATTCAGGCTAAGTGAATTTTCCTCTGTCACTCTGGAAAACAGATTCTATGCGTTATTCTTCATAACTGAAACTTTCTAAAGATACTCTTTTAAGCAGCTGTCTGCAAAAGTTATTACAACCAAACTTCTGTTGGGGCTAGAACTAGTCTTTGTAGGTTTTGGTTTTTTTTTTTGGGGGGGGGGGGGGGGGGGGCGGGGGAGCAAAACCACAACAAATCATTTTGGTCAAAGGCCAGATTGCCTGATTTAACTGTTTAAGCTAAGTGAAGTATAAAAAGTAAGTTATAGTTAAATGGTGAAAATATGAATGAGGAACTTGTAAAAATCATTAGCTGTATGGTGATTTGGACTTGAAGTGATTAGAATTAAAGCAGTAAACCTTTGAGAAATATGTAAGAGCAACCTCTGTAAAGTGTGATTTGCTGAGTATCTTGTGAAAACAGTGCTTCTTTCTTTCTTTGTATATGCTGTAAACAAACTCTCCCTTTCCCTGACTAGCAAGGGGGATGGCAGATGAATGTAGGTGTTTGAGTCTGTGAGCTGCTTGGGCTGATTGCACCACGCAGGGTTAGCGTGCTTAGGGGCTCCATAGTACCCTAGTCTGCACAGGCAAGGCTATGTGAGTCCTGTTGGGAGCTGCTAAAATTTGCAGAGTGATGAGTGAGTGGGGTGGTTATTGCTAGCAAGAACCACTGTTGGTTTCTCAAGGGATAGAAAATTGATTCTTGAGTGAAAGTACTCATGTAATTTTATTACTATGTATCCTTCTGGCGGCAGTTCCCCTCTTGTGAGCTTCATTAACTTGTGTAAATTCATTGCCTTTCTTACAGTCATTATGGCCTCATGATAGTGAAAGCGAGGAAAAACTTGAGCTATAACTTGGTATTTGGATTTCCTCAGGTATTGGAGCATGAGGTGAACTGCAGGTTCCTTACTGTGCAGTATTAGCTTATGTCTGATTGTGTGATCGTGTTCCTTAATCAGTTGTCTTTTATTGCTAAATTAAGGGAACCTTTCTTCTTTTTCCCTCTTGAGCATCATCAGTTCCTGCTGTTGCAATTTTTTTTTTTTTTTTGGTACCTTGAAAGGTGGGGGTGATTTCCCACAAGGACGTCACTTGGGAACCGTGTAACTTTAAGGCCTGTCATGGGATGATTATGCCAGGAAAAATGGAAAGTTCCTGGCATGAATGAGACAGTGCAGGATGGAGCTTTTGAAAGGAATAAATCCTCATTGTGTTCTTCCTCCTCCATCCTGTGGTGGAAAGGAGGAGCTGAGAGAAATGGAAGAAAAGGTGTGAGACGCTGTTTGTGTCAACACAGGAGGGATTTAGGTCTCTCTGGGTAATAGAGGGACATGCACAAGAGTATACCCGTATTCTTTACTAGATGAGTGTCTTACCTCTAGACCTAAGAGGTGTGAGCAATGCTGATGTGTTGGCTACATAGTTAACGGCTTTGTAAGCAAGGGTGCATTTGCCATATTCCAGTATTTTCCCATTTTAGAGTGGTTTTGTTGCACCTGTGCCCCAGGAATGCAGCCATGTCTGCTTGTATGGGGGATACTGCACAAATGGATCGAGCTGAATGCAGCGGGTGAGATAGCTCATTTGTTTATATGTAGTTTCTGTCCCTTTCATCTCCATAAAGCAGAACAAATCTGGCTTTTGACCATGAACAGCCAAATTTGGCTGAACAAGTCAGCAGAGCACAGCTTTCTGAATGCTCGTGAACATCTGACTGATGAATGAATGATGGTTGTCTGAATGAATTGTGTTTATCAAGTTATGACAAATCAACATGTTTCCCCTTGTTCAAGATTTACTTTTTCATTGCTGCGAACTGTAGTTACTGAGCAGTTTGAAAATGATTATTCCTTCCCTTTTCTTTTAAAGGGTCTGGAGTTGTACTTGCATACAAGGCTGATATACCCTCAACAGAGGTTTCTCCTCCAAGTCCCAGTCCTCTGAAAAAAAGTGGATCAATCAACTGGCCTTTCCCTGATAGAATTAAATCTCCCAGGACCGTGAGGAAGCTTTCCATGAAAATGAAAAAGCTGCCAGAGCTGAGTAGGAAGCTGAGTGTCAAGGGAGCTTCAAGCCATACTAGTTCAGATAATCCTCCTTCCCTGCCAAAAGGTAGCTGCCGGGATACAAGCCATACAGTGTCTTTGCCATCTTCTGGAAACTCAACCACAGCTGCCAGCAGAAATGTGATAAGTCGTTACCATCTTGACAGCAGCGTGTCGTCGCAACACACCTACAAAAAGAAAAGCTCGAGGAACTCCAAATCCTTCAGCAAAGGTGGTTACCTCAGTGATGGAGACTCTCCTGAACTTATAACAAAATCAGGTAAACATGGGCATGAAACCAAGTGTGGGAAGGGAAAGGAGAGCCTTCCAAGTAACAGTGGTAAAACTGAAATAGATATTGATGCCTTCAGACACTACAACTTTTCTGACCAACCCAAGTGCTCTCAGTACATCTCTGGACTCATGAGCATTCACTTTTATGGTGCTGAAGACTTAAAACCACCAAGAATAGACTCAAAAGATGTCTTTTGTGCAATACAGGTTGACTCAGTAAACAAAGCAAGAACAGCCCTACTTACATGTAGGACAACATTTCTAGATATGGACCACACGTTCAACATAGAAATTGAAAACGCTCAGCACTTAAAGCTCGTGGTGTTCAGCTGGGAACCCACCCCACGGAAAAATCGGGTGTGTTGTCATGGAACCGTGGCTCTTCCCACTCTCTTCCGAGTGACAAAGACGCATCAGCTGGCTGTCAAACTGGAACCAAGGGGGCTAATTTATGTCAAACTGTCACTCATGGAGCAGTGGGAGAACTCTCTTGATGGCCTCGATGCAGATCGGGAGCCAGTGATGTTTGGGGTAGATGCTCGAAAAGTTGTCGAGAAGGAAAATGCGGGCTTGATGGTACCACTTCTGATGCAGAAATGCATTCTGGAGATTGAAAAGAGAGGCTGTCAGGTACTGTGCATATTTTATTCTGCTTTGTTAATATTTCTGTGTCAGGATAGCTGTTGCAGAGGGTGAGCAGTCAGTGGGAAAGGGGAAATCTAATACCTTTACGTGTCAATTTTTTTTTGCGTTGCTGCTCCTGTTTAGCGAACACTAGTTATTGTAATGTGGGAGGAGTAACAGGACTGTGTGAAATCAGTGCTTCTAACTTGGCCTTTGAAGAGGAGATGTATGCTTGCTCACAGGAGATGCTCACAGTAGTGCTTTAGGACTAGGGATAGGGATAGTGAAATGAACCTGTAGCCCCCAGCATGTAGTCACCCTCAAACAGCAGAGCTGAGAACTTGAAAATACTTGATTCCTGAGACAAGAATCACTCCATAAGGACGTGTATCTAAATGCAAAAATGAATATAATGTTCCCGCCTACCCAAACCTGAGGCATTGTGTGTGATGACAACGGGTCTTTTGACAAAGCTTTACTTGCATGTGTGCAGTCTCAAGCCAACATGCCAGAGATTTGTCTCTACTATCACTTTGTACACAGCAGTAAGATGAGGAGGAGACCCTGAGGGGCTGAATTAGTTGTTTCCCCATGCCACTGCTCCTTGCCTTTTTTCAGTTGGTTTTCACAATTAGGACAGGAGATGAATGCTGTAAACGAGCAGTGCCCAGTGTCTGCATTCTAATACAGTTTATTGGTTGATGTAACCCAACAGACAAAAATATGTATGAGAAATGAGGCATGGAAACAAATAGCCAGTTACAGATGCTAGACAAGAAGTCTGTTAGGAAGGACTATGGACATCCTAAGGTCGGATGTTCCCCCTGGCAATGAATTTTAAACTGGTGGGAAGATTCTTGCATTCTGTTCCACAGCATGTGTGAGCCCTTGGTTTCTTTTACACACCTGTTCTTGCTCAGGTGAAATTGAGAAGTAATCACACCTCCCACTGTTACTATTTTAAATTGCTGACAGGTTGGATATAATTCCAGGTGTTGTGAAATTAACTCTGCTATTTATAACCTAGGTCATAAAATATAGACAAATTGTATTTCTGTGTAATTACTTTGCTGGAAGTCATTACTAATATCAAATGAGTGATTCTTACTGTGAATACTTCTCCTAACATTATGCAAATCAATGGAAAAGAGAAGTTTTATTCTTTCTAATGTATGTGTCCCATGGTTTCAGCATTTTAGTTTGGGCTTATTGGCACCTAGTCATGCAAATGATATTGGGTAATCAAGGCAACACTGGTAATGAAGCGATTGGGATCTGAATTGTCTGAATGTACCTGATGCTTTTGAGCATGAAATCTAATTTGTGTATTTGGACAGGGAGAACCAGAAATGCAAAATATACTGTTAACTTTGTTTTAACCACGTGCTTGTCTGACATTTCTGACTTTCCTATAGACTGCAGACTACTGTTGTGGCATGTTATCTCCACCTGAATTTCAGATGTTGCATTAGAAATCTTTGAAAGTTTAAGTCTTAGTCAAATACTAGACTGTATTTAGTCTTGGGAACAAGGGAGTACAAATTCCATTCCCATTACTTAAAGAGGAATTAATATATGGACAAACAGATAATTCTTGTTTGCAAACATAGATTTGCATGGTCCAAGTCAGGTGTTTTGGATTTGGATTTTTTTTTTTGTCTTTTGAATCCATGGTAGTTTTGGACTAACCATTTACTGCTCAGTACAGCTGCCTATAATGTTCATTACAATAAAATGAATATGTTTAAGATGTAGTTTCTTAAAATCATAGGAGTGCTTTGTATAAATGATGCTGATGAAAATGAGAAGTAAATGGTGATAAAATGCAAAATTTGAGTGCATGAAAGCACATGATTTAACTAATAATTCAGTCCAAGTGGTATGAGTTTCATTTCTGTCACCTTGAACATGTTAACCCTTGTTTTGCATAAAACTTTTCATAAAATTTAAAACCCATGGAAGTCAGCATCTTGTAATCTTTAAAACACTATGTTATAGGTGTAATAATGGAGTATTAGTAATTTTCTTGAAACTCTGGTTATTGGTGTAAAATGTCTTAAATTTTGTTTTCTATATAACTTAATCTTGTAGGAAAGATTTTTTTTTTAATTGGTTTATAGCATTTCTTATTTTTAGTAGGTAGTCAGTTGTATGACTGCTGTTTCTGCTAATGATTAATAACTGTATTTTGGTATACTGTGATTTTGTATACATAAAGCTCAAAACGCTTTTTCTCCTTATTTCTTTCTGCTGAAGTTCCAGTTCTATTTGTTATAATTAAACAATTATACTAGGAAAAATAATGGTGACCTAAAGGAGTAGGATAAGAAGAAAACAAATGTTTCCTGAGTTTGCATAAAAGCAAAGCATTAAATTATTCCAATTTAAAACTCTTGTTCTGTCAACAAAATACTGCTCAGCATGTTCACTGTTGCAGGAAAACATTAGCATTGCTCACTTGCTACCTAAGTCCCAACTGTGTCTCTTGTAAAATGTTTGATACCGTAGGTGACCATTTGATGTTAAGCATTTGCACTGAGTTTCCTTAACATACACTTCCAAACAGTTGGTTTTGTTGCACTTCCAAGATGAGACAATACATGATGTCAGTTATTACTCCCCTCTGCAGGAAAATGACTGATGTAGGGCTGTTGTTTTTGCTTCTAGGTGGTAGGCCTGTATCGGTTATGTGGCTCAGCAGCGGTTAAGAAAGAGCTTCGAGAGGCGTTTGAGAGGGACAGCAAGGCTGTTACTCTCTGTGAAAGCCAGTACCCAGATATTAATGTCATAACAGGTAATACATTTGCTTGCTTTTCTTTTAATCTGGAATCATGCCGTATTCCCAACATACCATTTAGAAGGTGAAATTGTGATCTGAACTAGTTTTTCTTTTGTCGTTTAACAAGCTGTTTACTGCTGCTTTGTATTGCTAAAGGTTAGGTGGGAGTGGGTGCAGTGACCGTGGGGATGTGCAGATATGAAGCAGCAGTGATTTGGAGGGAGAAAGTATGGACAGAGCCACTTTCAGTAACTCTTCCACCAGTTATAGAGGGAAGAGGAGGCCTGAAAGGAGCCAGTTAAACCTCTGCTGTTGGTTTTTGTTGGAGCAGATCTTGAAACACTTGGTTGTGATCAGGCACACCTGCTGTGCTGGTTGTTCTAGCACATGTGATCCAAGGGCCATCTCGATCAACCTGTGGTCCTCCCTTTATATTGGAAATTGCAGCATATTTGGAAATGCTTCCTATCATATTGTGCAGGCTAGTTAGAGCTGCAGGAAAGTGCCTTCATTTGATCATTACTTCTGTTAAAAAGTAATTAAATAGCAGCTTTCTCCTGCTCGCTGGAGTTGGGCCTCTACTTGCTGTCATGCAGCAAGCTCCTGGCAAACATGGGAGGGACTGGGAATACCAGGAGCAAGGAGGTCTTAGGAAGCCTGTCTGCATCTGCATCAGCTCTTTACATTGACAGGAGTTGCACTGCACAACTGAAGTAAGTTGTTGAGGGTTTTTTTGTTTGCTTAGAAGTGGAACAGTTTTATAGCTATTGATACTTGTTATGTAAGCCAAAGTTGATCTAATTTCAGGCATCACTGACTGCACCAATTGCTCAGGAAATTAGATGGGAGCATTCATTTCCTACATATCCAGGGGATGGAAAATATAACAAGAATAACAACAACAGTAGTCAGGGTATAAATTTTCTGTGCCAAAGCCCTTTCTGTAACATCCAACATCCAGCTATATGGGACAGTTCTACGCTGTTTGCTGGTTTATTTCATTTTGGTGTATTGGGAATTAATTTTGTTCATTACACTTCATAATTATGCAAAGTGGCATCAGAAGATACTCAGTGGCATTTGCTGGATTAAATAAACATTTGGTTGAGAATGTGCAGCTAGTTGATTTGCCTATGTGCCTTGGCTAGTTTTGCTGTTGAGTTCAGTGTTGCTCACAAGTACCAGCATTCTCAGCAGCAGAAACTTGTGTTTGTGTTTCACTATGATGGGATACACCCTTTATAAAGAGGTGTACAGTAAAAGTAAATAGTATAAAAGATCTTTTAAACTGGGTAGTTTTCTTCTCTTTACAAATAAATTAAAGAGAAAAAGTGGTGATAACTTCTAAGATCAGGTGGTTTCATGAAATTTTTGGAGTCCTGTTTTCTTCCTGATTTTTGTAAATCAACTCAGAAGGGGCAAGACCCCCTCTTGCTTTCTGCCAAACAGCAGAAACCATCTGATAATAAGCAGACAAATGGTAAACTGCTATTTGGTTAATGTAAACTTTTGGCTAATGGAATAATAAAAATGGCATTGCAATTCCATGCTGCAAGTAATCGTTATGACAAAAACAGTATTTGCAGAAACAATTCAGGAGTATCATGGGAAAGGGTATAGAAACTTAATTCTCATCCATATATAATAGAACCTGTAACATTTCGTAAGCATTTTGATTTTTCCCCAAGTATGAGTGAACCAACCAGAATTGGATGAAATCAAAGTCTGAACCGCAGGAGAGCTTGGTACTGATGCAAAGCCCTGGAAAGGCAGTGGCACAGTCTGACCTTTCCATCACAAGTTTATGATGTGGTGGTTAAATAGAAAAGTGTACTTCAGTTTTTAAGTATACATTGCTGCAAGCCTCATTGGTGATGGTGAACTTCTGGTGACTGTGCAGGTCCTGCTGGCTCTTTTTTTGGTTGTACTACTGAAGGATAATTTTTTGCATTTGGAATTTGTATTGTAAGAGTGAAAAGACTACAGCCTTGGTGTCAGCTTTATGGGAAGACTACTGGGTATGCTTTTGTATATGTTATATTGCAAGAGTTTACTTACATGCTGCTTTCCTTATAAGGTGAAGATAGTTTTAAGAAATGACATTTATAAAAAAAAAAATTCTTTCCCCTGGTACCCCTGTGGCTGTGCTGTATGGTTGCCTGTAGTTTCTGCATTAGTATTTTGTTGAAAGGACTGAGTGCAGGGGTCCTCTGTGAGTTGGGGGAAGCAGGGAGGGAAGGGGTGTCTACATCCATAACTTCTGCTGACCAAAGTGTAACCCACTCACTAATTACTGTAAACAGTGTGGTCTGGTTTGAAAGGGGAACCTGCAATTTTTGCGGACAGACCTGAGGTACCCACCATGCTTAGTGCTAGGAATAGAAGAGCCCACAAAACCTCTCTTGCGTGTGCTTAGGAAGCAGGGTTAGGGGGGAATGTTCCCCCTGATGTTTTTACTGCTGTATTTGCAATGCTGAGGCTGATGCACATGATTCATACTTTTATCAGCCAAAACATATGTTCCATAAAATATGAATCCTCAGCATAAATCTTGGCTGATTTGAAGAGAGGTTCTGTGTTGTGTCCTTTTTGAATTTGAGTAGCACTCCTTTTCAAAAAGATTAAAAAGGTGGGTTTTCTTTGACAACTCTCCAAAGACTAAAGAATGTACATTTAATGATTAAACATTGACTGAGAAATGCTCTTGGGATTGGCACAAGCTTACACACAAATGGGGTCATGGCTCAGACTGAAGTGTGCAGCCAGTTTTTGGAACTGACCAGTAGTCATGTTGTTGCATCGTGTCTGTTCACATCCACGTGAATTCATATCTCTGCATAAAGCATGCAATACTGTTAACAGTTCAGTGGGTCAGAAAAATGAGGAATTAATGAAGTGGATGGCAATTTCTGCTCACTGTCTAAAATTGTTGTGTGTGGTTGTGTCAAGGGGAATGTACTAGTGGACTGGCAGCAGTGGGAAGCATAGATTCGTGGAAAAAAAAATAACAGCAGCCTTAGAGAGCTAATTTAGCTGACTGAATAGCGAAAGGATTTAGAAAGGTCAAGGGGCATTCATGGCTCCCAAACTATCCTGTTATTCAGGGCTAAACAGGAGAAGTCCTTTGACAGGTGGTAGTACTATGGCTGTGGCTGCTATTACAGGAATTCCTACTAAATGATTGTTTATAGACAGTTGTGAGTGTTTCAACAGTATAAGCTGATTTGATTATGACATACCATTTTCTACTGAGGACTGAGTTTATAAGTTGTTTTGTTAAATAGCACAGTGTGATGGGATTTTACAAGGCTGTGAGGAGTGCATACTAAAAAATCTTCTACCTTTCCAACTTTGCCTTTTTAGAGCACAGGCTGCTTTGTTAATTACAGTACCTGCTTTCAAAAATAGTTTTTTAACCCACCATTTATTCTTTAAGTAGATATTTAAATTCAATTGCAGTCTAGCTAAAATGGGTAGATATTTGTGGCACTAAATGCATTTTTTTTAAGGAAAATAAAAGCTGCTGGGAGGCAGGCCTGTTTCATTCCAAGTTTTCTGTATCAGTTGTACTGGATACGTTGCTCCTGGATAGCATCCTCTTTCCAGGGGCTGATGTTAGATGTCTTTATTTTTTTTTTTAATTATAATTCTTACAGTCACTGAAACACCACTAAAACTGAACTATCAGCCAGTCTCTAAAGCCAGCTTACAAGAATGCAAATGCTCAATTCTTTTGTTTGCATCTGTTGAAGGAACAGGGGTTAGTGAGGCACTTGCCTGGCTGTTGCATTCACTAGGAACAGCCTCTTCTGTAGCATTCCCAGCTTCTGAAACAGGGCAGTATGTCTCTGCAACTGGGAGAGCTCAGTGCACAGGTGTTTTAGCCAGTGTCTCCTGTGGATGTGAATTAGATTAGTCACAGCAGAAGCTAGCAGTGTGCTGGGGATACAGAGTACCCAGAGGCAGAGGGGAGTTGACGTTTTCCATTTGAGGACATCTATGTGGTTTGTGCTTTGGTGGGTGAGAAGAAGCAGTGTGCTTTACCAAAAGTGCCACTGGAATGTTTGCTTATAATTTTATAGCTGAAAATAAACTGAAAAGGAAAATTAACTGCTGGTCGAAGATAAAGGAGGCGGTGTCATTAAGCTGAAGACTTGGTGTTTGTAGGAGTTTTTTTCCTTGGACAGGAGGTGGACTGCTAAGAGCCCTTTCCTTGCCTCTGCCTTGCCCTGATCAGGAGGGGGACCTGGAGGGATGTTCACCCTGAGCCCGGTGTACCCACTCCTGCGCACACAGCAGCCCCCGCACGCACCCCTCTTCTCTAGAGGTAGTGCATCTTCCTACCCTGGTTTCAATCCTTAGTTTGTGATGAGCTGCCTTGTTTGGGGTTGGATATGCTGCCAGAACTGCAGGGACAGGGGTGCTGGTGCCCTGGGCCTTGTGGGGATGTTGCAGAGATACCTGCTGCCTCTTAACTGGCCCTCTGGGGAGCCCTCGTGTACCCACGGTTCACTGTGCCCTTTTGCTGCCCTCCTCCCATCCCTCGCTCCTGACTACAAGATTTGTCACTGACATGGAGGATTTTCTCATGGGACAGGTGAAGCTGATGTGCTTTAGTGCTCCCCAAAATCGCTGGAAAGGGATTCTGCAATTAAAGGCAACTGTTCTTGTGTCTCTTGTGAAGGTGTCCTGAAGGATTACCTGCGAGAATTACCCTCTCCCCTGATAACCAAGCAGCTCTATGAAGCAGTGTTGGATGCCATGGTGAAAAGTCCCTTGAAAATGACAGCAAGTGGTTGTGAGAATGACCCGAGGGACTCTGAGCACACAGCAGCTCTTCTGGGTTGCCTGCCAGACGTTGAGAAGGTGAGTGGTGTTAGCAGGTTCAGGTAAATTGCATGCTTCTGAAAATAAAGGAACTTTTTCATGCTGCGTGTAAAATATGTCAAAATGTGTACACCTGTTTCCTGATGTAATGGTCTACTTGGATTTTTGATGCTCCGCATCTCTGAAAATACTTCCATGCTGTGGTTAATCGGAGAGTCTGTGTTGCTGGATTAATTCTGGCTTGCATTTTATATTGTCTCTGTGAAACTGAATGAAAAGCTGTGATCACTACTTCTAATTGAAGATTATTCTCATGTGGTGTCCTGCTCCATTTCTGTGAAACGCTCTGTGTGTCGTAATTACGTAGGCAAATGTATTCCGCTTTCCTAAGCATGTGCAATAAAGCCTTGGCTTCCCGTACTGTGTAGTGTAACAGTGTTGTGTACCGTTACCTGCTGAATTCACCTCTGTGGAAAACCACAGCCCATGGGAGAGAGTGAGCGAGTGGCCTGCACAGTACCTGGAAGTTACCTGGAAGCTTGCTTTGATGCTGAGGTCATATTGAGGGCTGCTTTATTTGCTAACGTACCTGGATCATCTCTACTGCTTCTGCAGCTTCTTCGCCCCTCTCTCATGTCCCCTTTCCGCTGTGAGAAAACTCATCCATGTAAAACTGATCAGATGATAAACCCTGAATTTTACCAGAAAGTCTATTTTAACTGGTCTGCTCTGTGATAGTCTAATACAGCTTTTCTAATTCAGCACTTCGATGGTTCCATTGGTGAGCATTGGTAGAAAAACCTTAGCCATCAGCCTTGATCTTAGCCCTCTAGAGTGGTGATGTTAGGATGTCAACACTATCTTCATGTAGTGTTTTATTTTCTCAGAAGTATTTTGTTCTTTTAGGCTACCCTGAAGATGCTGTTGGATCACCTGAAACTGGTGGCTTCTTACCATGAAGTAAATAAGATGACGTGCCAGAATTTAGCTGTATGTTTTGGGCCTGTGTTACTGAGCCAGAGGCAGGAAACCACCAACCATAACAACAGAGTCTTCACAGACTCAGAAGAGCTTGCTAGTGCCCTGGACTTCAAAAAACACATAGAGGTTCTTCACTATTTACTCCAGTTGTGGCCAGGTACTGTTTCATGATTCTAATCAAGTGAAAATATCAAACCTTGCTGTATGTTTTTACTGTGTGACAGTGTATGTTACTTCACAGGATGACTGAGCAGCATCAGAATTCTTAAAACAAGAGGTACTATGGCATCACCTATTAATCTAAAGAAATCATGACAGTTTTATAATCTGCTATTTGTATTTGGTCACTTTGTTTAATGGAAAGTTTGTTGGTTTTCGTTGGTTTCTTGCCAGATGGCAGATTTTTAGTATAATGTAAGAAATGGTGAAGAGTGCTTCATGAGAGTAAAAACACATGAAAAAAATAAACCCAGTGACAGTAAGGTTTCCACATCTGAATTAGGGTGCTTGGGGATTATTTTTGGGGGGTAGGGTATGTGTGTTTGGTTTTATATTTGTTTGTTTTGTTTTTTCCTTCTGTTCTCATGCTTTGACTATTCAGGTTTTTCTGTGCATGGAATTCATTAGTTGTTTGGTCTCAGAGATACCTGAAGTATTACTTTATTTCTACTCTTATAATTTGCCAGAGTTGGGAACATCCTTACAATAAGAGCTGTGCAACTTCTGATTGATATTGCAAAGCTTTGCATAAGGAAAAATGTTTTTAAAATAAAACACCACAAAAACCCCAAACCAACCAACCAACCCAAACCAACACACCCTAAGTACCTTTTAGCTCCCAATTCCAGACTTAGGAGGTCATATGCTTTTGCACAATTTGGGGTCAATTCTCAATAAGAAGGGAGGCGTAATTCTGGTTTTCCTAATAAACTACCAAAGTAGATGTGAAGGTAACTATTTTTGCTAAGATCTGCCTTTCAAATGGGAAGTGTTTGTACAGTGTTCACGTTTCCGCTGGTATTCAGAGACGTGTAAGCCAGTGGAAATAGTCAGGATGATATCTGGAGCCCTGGGTTTCAGCCTGTGGTGAATTCTTGTGCCTTGCTGCTGCTGAACCGCAGCCTTCTATTGCACAAGCAATCTCGAAGTCAGGAGCGGATGAAGATATTGCAGCTTTTCAGTTAAGCAGGGAGAGTTGGAGAGTAATACTGTGAAACAACTTAACCTTGGATCTGATAGGTTTAGTTTGTTTTCAGATAGTCTTTGGCCCAGCAGTTGTTGAAAGCTGTCTAACCCTGCAGGGTCTGATGTGCTGTATCTTCCTCTCACAGTGGTCTGGCTAAATGTAGAGAACTGATCTGCTTGGTAACCTGAATAATTTAATATCTATTTCTCAGATTTGAGCAGTGTAAACCCTTTAGTTTTTGAGGCTAAGAGAAGATTCACCTCATCTAAACAGCTTCTTAATTGTTCCCTTTTAGAACACAATAATTGCTCTTGGGAAGCTGCTGAATTTCTGCACCATAAAATGGAATTACAGTTAATCTAAATTAATAATATGTTTGATTGGGTTTGTTTTAAAATTTATTTTATTTTTACTTGAAGAGGAGGTCTGCTTTTTGTAGGAGACTTGGGGTCATCTGGAAAGTATAGAGGGTCACAGAGGGCCTGACTTGGCAATACTGAATTACAGATGCGGTGTCTGCATTTGAGTCAGCTCTGTGTTCAGGATACAAAATATTCCCCAACTCGTTTAAAGAGTGTTTGGCAAAAGGCGCTTTTTAAATTTTTTTCCCTGACACCTCCCTCCATTGCAAACATTATAAAGAGAAATTGCTATTCCTAGTTAGGTGGTTCTTAAAGCATTTTATTTTGGAGGGTTCAGGAAAGGCTCCTGACATGGAAGCATGGGTTGGCAAAGATCTATATGTGGCAGATTCTATACAATAATTTTTAAGAAAAAAAGTGTCTGGTTTTGTTGTCTATTCCTAGACATGAGGTATAAATGAACATGTACTAGCCCAGAAAGTGCAGGATAGGTACATGAATGTGTAGCCTTATATAGTTTGATTGTGAGCTAATAAGATGTATGATTCTGCTGTGAGTTAAAGGGGTTTTTATGATTACCCAAAAAGTATAGGAATCTACATGGTATTGTTATTACACAGGTCATCTTAAACAGTCACTGTTCTACTTAGCCAATAATACTTTTATCTAGAGATTTATTTTACATTTGTAAGGTGGGTTCTTTTGGGGGTCTTTTTTGTTTTGTTTTAATTGAGAGAATTTTCAGGGAAGCGTTCATAGTTTTACCCAATAAAGGATTAAGTATCAGGACAAGTGAAGGAATGCAAAAGAAGAGACTGTAAGCTCACTTGACCAGCACAGCGTAACTGCCCGGTTTGTGAATAGCCCACTGAGGCCTTTCAAGTGCTCGAACATTTCTTGTGGTATATCTGATACTGATTAGTCTAAGGAATATTCTGGGTGAGACAGTGATTTCAGCCATTGTGGGCTACTTCATTCATCTTACAACGGTTTCCACCCAGGGAGTATCAGTAGGATCCTTCCTACTGCCACAAACCTTGTTGTCAAGAGCCACTGTGAATCGAGGCGTGTTGCTGATGTGTGGGCTACAGTGGCCAGTGAGCGCCTGTGCCTGCCTTTGTCCCTTAGCCATGGGAAAGATAACGTTTGGGAAAAAAGTCAATGTAGACAACTAACGTACTGGAGGGAAAAAAACCCTGAGTCTGATTTAAGACTTGGCTTGCATTAGCCATTGCTAGCCACTCTGCCCTGATTTTCAGCTGGGTGGGTGAGTTGCTTTCCAGTAGCTCAGGTACAGGTGCTGCAAGGATGTCGCCAGCTGGGCAGCTTGAAGAGCGGCTTGTAGACAATGTAAATAGCAGTGCTTTTTACATTTTTTCCATACTCTGCTGACCTGGTGGCAGCCATGCCCTGGAGTTGCCTCCTGTGACAGCCAATCCCATGGCTGTAACAAGTACACGCTGTGGGTCAGTACTGCTGGGAGGCTGCCAGCTGTTGGCTCTGCTTGCTGTAGCCTCATGGAAACCTCTGCCTGAAAATAAGGGCAAAACGAGACCTATGGTGCAGCTTCATGATGGGCTTGAGGTGATTGAGGACACTTCTGCTCCCTTGTCAGCTGCAGGTGGGCAACCCCAAAGCTACTGATTACCAAAAATGAAAAGAAGCTTTCAGTCAGGTCAGTGAGCCTGTGCAGGAGAGATGGGAAACATGGAGGAAGAGGGAGACCAAGAGCTGTTTGGGCAACAAATACTGTGCAGGAGCTAATAGTGAAACCTTGGGGATGACTTACGGCATGGCTGCTGTGGGAAACAAAAGCAGGTAGGTGTAGCTCTGCCTATAGGAGTGTGCATTGCTGCAGAAAGGGCAGGAGTAGGGTAAGCAGCAGAGTTTTTCTTCACCTTGAAGAGAAAGCCACATACTATCCCTTTACTTGCAAGAACTGTGGGACATTATGCTAAAAGGGAGGTAAAACATGAGTGCAGAGACATGAGCAGGTGAACACCAGACAGTGCAAACAGTACAGTTGGACCTGACGGAAGGATTGAGGTCTGGTCCCTTATTTAATCTTCTGTGGATTGAGACAGCTTGATAATCAACATGTTGTGCAATACTTCAATTTCCGTATTTTTCCAACTGAAAACAAACAGTCCTTGTTCAGTTAGACCGTGTAATACTGGCAAGTTATTGTTAACCCATGGCCCTTCCTCTTAATGGAGCATAGTTGAAACAGAAGGGCTTTTGTTATAGCACGAGGGGGGGGGGGAAAGCAGCGATAGTTATTGCATGTTAGTGTGCAAAACGTAAAGTAAGACTAAAATCCCCTGGAGAGACCGATAATGCAGACCTGGGAAGAGAAGCACTGGGTACATCTCAGGACCAAGCTGTTGTGCTTGTGTGTGTAACGAGGAGTGGGTGAGATTGTGAACTGCAGGGGTTTGTGTGTGCTGCGTTTTCATTGGTGAGTGGAAATAGAAAGTCTTTGCTACTTTTTACAAGAGCTAATGGTCTGTATAAAACCAAAAGAAGTTTTGCAGCTCAGATGCTTAATAGGCCGGTAAAAATATTTGTGCTGTTTACCATAGGAAGCCGGTAACAGTGGAGGAGACTTAGTAACTTATGCTGTATAATCGTGAGCTCAGGTAACATTGCCATCAAACCTGTTTGAGTGTTGTCTGACATGGGGTTGTGGCTGCTTAGAAAATTAATGCAAATGAGCTTCTTTAATAGCATAGAACATGAGGGCAAAAGAGAAGTGGAAGAGTTCAACTCTCAGTGTGTCTTCAGCTTCTCTAGGTGTTTCTCGGTGGTATTTTTGTTGTGTTTTAACCTCTTTTGCTGTGCCTGCTTTCTGTTACTCCTTTAGCCTCGATGAAGTGTGTGAGCTGAGCTGTTTGCTTTTCTTTGACCCAGAGCTGGATGGTGATTAACTCAGTGAGTTTAATCAATGCTCTGAGAGATTCTATTTTTAGATAGGCTTCTCCATTGCAATTTGAATCTGGCATGAATCTTCAAAACTGAGCTTTTACAGTAGTTTTTCTAATTATTTCGTACCAAACAGTGGCAGGAAATGTAGTAGTGGAATGTGTTGGCTGTAAGCTTGCATGTATTCATGCATGCTGTTAGCGTGTGACATCAAGGGAGGACAGTGGGCATCTGTCATGGACTTTTCTTATTGCAGCATGGATTCAGTCCTGACTGGTTTAACATCTCCTTTTTTCTAGTACATCACTCGCCTGCCAAAGAACCAGCACATCTGAATGCATTTCCCGAGCACCCCTCCTCCCTGAATTACCTGAGACCCAAGAGGCAGAGACCTCAGATGCTGAATCTGAGTGGTACCGAGATGTCTGGGGTACTCAGACCAAGGCCAGCAGGTCTAGACAGCCCATCAAGCAACCGCTATGCTGGAGACTGGAGTAGTTGTGGGGAGAACTACTTCTTAAACCCGAAAGACTGCCTGAGCGAAGCAGACTATGATGACGTCCCTTCAGAAGATACGGAGAGTGGGGATGACGGCAGCAAAGCTGAGGAGTCGGATGCCCCGGTAAGATGCCTGCAGCCTCTCCCCAGGGAGCACACGTTTCAGAGCTATTTGACAATGCAAGCGATAGACTCCGCAGTGGATCACAGAGCAAACCTCAAAGACCTGCAGGAAAGTATTGATACTCTGATAGGAAACCTGGAAAGGGAGCTCAACAAAAACAAACTAAATATGAGTTACTAAATCCTGTCCTGCCTGACACCTCCTCCTGGTGCCTCCATGCCCCTCACTGGGCTTCCCACAGCCGTGTGAGGAGTGACAGTGCCCCTGAAGGTCCTGTGTTAACAAATTTTAAGCCATTCCGTTATGTTTTCACTCTTTTGTTAGAAGAAGGTGTTGTCCTGATTTGGGTGTTAGACACAAGCTTAGAGACTGTGAGGTGATTCCACATAGTGGTGTTTCTCCCTAAAAACACTATGCACTTAGATGGTCTGGGCAATACCTGATAGAAGTAAAGCAACATCTCTGCTGTCAGTGGCAGCAGAACTCCTCATTCCTGAAATCCTGTCTCCGGTACAGATGTTCCTCTCAGAAGAGGATGAACGCTGCTTGGCCTGAGTTTTGCAGCATGGACTTCAGATAGACTTTGTTTTACTATATATGCAATGGCTGCTATGAAAAATGCTTTATATATATATATGATATTTATATATAAAGTTTTAATTGTACAAATATTAATGTATTCCTGTATTAACACTTTTCAGTAATTATTTAAACAAGCAAAAATTAAATATTTTTCTAACCTTGTTTGTATATATCTATGTATAAATGTGCATGTGTCTCCTTTGGAAAGGAGAGGGGTCTCAGAATTATGGAACGGACCCTTTTTTAGAAAGGTGTGTTCAGTGATGCCAGGATAAGTTACCCCTTGGGTAACACAGCATTTGATTTATGCACAGAAACATGGCCAGAGAGAAGGCAGGGTGAATGATTAATATAAATGACCTTGCGTGTTGCAGGGGCATCAGTTCAGAGGTGTTGACTATTAACTCTTTCTCACTGCCTCCCCATCTTTCCATCTTTTCCTTTTTTTCCTTGCCTCCCCCTGTGTTTTTTCATATGTAAAGGAGGTCTGGAAGGTATTTACTTTTCAAAAAGTACTTCTGGTCCTTGTGAACTGCTACTTTATTCTTGATGCTTCAATACTACTTCTCTCTCCAGAGTTTCATGTATTTTCGTTGAAGTACCTTGGTCTGTCTGCTAGTAGTTAGATGTCTTCAAGCCCTCTCTGAAGGGCTGTGGCTCTGGAGATGCAAGACTCAAATTCTGCAGGAAGGTAGTTACATCTTTCTCTTAAGTCTTTTAGTTAAATTAATCTCCCAAAAATGGAAACCTGAGTTGTTACATGGGATTGAATGGGTTGAGTGACATTATTCCTGGGGAGTTTGGGTGGGATTGCCATTCACCGTGACTCTTAAATTCGGCTATCAGCATCCTCTCAAATCTCTTATTACTAATTTATGATGAGTAATTAGAAATTTTGTGTTCAAGAAAGACATTTTTGATCTAATTAAAAATAGTTACCAAATTGCATACAGATGTTTTGATGGTCCCTCTAACCAAAAGGAGATACAGAGTCATTCCTTGTCCTTAACAGGTCACCCCAAGTGAGAAAGGGGAGATTGGGTGGGTGGGGTCAAGAGGATTATGTGTTTTGAGAGGTCAAACACTGAGTTGCTGTCAGATGGCTGAATAGAAGTTAATTCTCTTCATCTTTTTGGTACAATATTGGCATCTCACCATGGCTTTCCATTCACCCTGTGGGTAAGTGATTTTCTGCTAATCTGTACTCCCTTATATTGATTAGTTGAAGAGTTATTTATTTACACTAGCAAGGAATTAAGAATTATGGCAAACTTCACCTCTTTCTTCTAAGGAATTATTTTAGCATGGTTTCAAATGGTTTATTCAATCTCATTAATTTATTTTTTGTAAGTGTTAAAAAATGCAAAACAATTATTGCAATATAATGATAATGTATGAAAATGTAAATTTAACCTGAAGCATTTATCAATAAATCGATGTATTTTTTTAAACTTTTATACCTACAGAATGTGCATACTTTTTAAACTATAAATTTAAATTCTAAATAAAATTTGAATTAAGAACAACATTTGACTAAGCCTAGTTAGTGATTATTTAAGCCTGTCTAAGCTGGTGCCATCCATTTACACTGGCTGCATATGTGAATTAATTTCATAAAGACATTTAGCTTTTCAGAAGATGTTTTGTTCTATTGTAGTTTCTAGATTGACCCGACGTTTTGGTTACATAATTTAAAAAAAAAACCAAACTAAAGCACTACTCAATTTAAATCCAAAAGGAATAATTTTCTAAGGAAGTTGTCAAACCGGTGTTGTGGCGGCATTTCTTCTGTTGCAGGATGCTTGATGCTTTTAAACATAGCCTGGCTTCTGCAGTGGGTGAGTAGATGTATTGGCACTAGATGAAAGATGTTTGCCTTTAAAGTTATTTAATAAATGAAACACTAAGTTTTCATTGTTCATTATAATCTAGGTGTAAGTGAGCACCTTTTGAATAAGTGTAAGGTTTTTCTACAGGAGGGTTCTGTAACTCAGTGCAGCAGTGCACTGCTGTGTCAACTTTATTTTAACCTTAGAATGGGAAACGAATGACTTCATAAACTATTAATGTTAATCTAATTAATAAAAATATAGTAAAGTATTAGTATTATTCCAATGAAACATTTGCTGCTAATCTCGTTATAACAACATGCAGAACACATTTTGTATTTTAGAAATCCTCTTTTAAAGAGACATTTCCCAAGTGTTTTTTTGTTATAAGTTGTCCCTTATATATATATTCTTATATATATTATTATATTTCATAATATTATTTATATAATCTGGTCAAACTGCCTGCTTATGATTGTTACAGATTCTTAAGGAACAGGATTAGTGTGGGAATTACCCTAATCTAGAAACACTAAATTGGGAGATTAAAACAACCTGCTTATATCAAAGTAGTAATGAACTTTTTTTTTCAATATACAAAAGAGCAGCCTCGGGCTGTGTGTAGTTTGTAGGGTAGAGCTCTTGCTGAACCCTGTGGGCAGAGCCAGGAACTTCTCTTACCATACTAACCTTTGTTGTTGTCTGCTTGGTGTAACTCAGTTCAACACTGGGAACAGCTCCTGTTCTGCAGGGTGTCTTACTAGTGCTAGAAGAGGTTAAAAGCAGATGGCAGAGCTTGCAGTTGAGTTCAGAGAGCAGATGTCCGTGGAGCGTGTGGACTTTCCTTCAAGTGGGACCTCCGCTTCCCAGGTAAAGAAAATGGATGCAGATGCTCTTACCGAAACAGTTACAGGACTTGTACCAAAATCGCATACAAATTGTTATACCCAGTGATAGCCACGTGCTGGGCTGGGCAGCAGCTAAGAACTGTAGTTTGTAGTCCCCCAGGAAAAGCAGAAGAGAATCTATAGGTCTGTGCAACTCTGCTGACAAGTGTTAAGGATACGATGCACTTAGGTGGGTTCAGGAGTGGACTAGACCCATTCGTAGAGTTTTAATTAATCCATTGCTATTTGTTTAAACAGGACTGTCCAGATGCTGCCTGGGCTGTGTGGCTGATCCAGCTGACACTGAATTGCTTCTCCTCCTTTATCAGCTTCTCAAAGTGGCGTATTAGAGGAGCGTGCAAGAGATGAGTAGGGATAGTGTGGGATGTGGAGTAGAGGGGGTGACAGCATGACCTTGGGCTGACTTAGGCTGCTGGGGACCTACCCCTTCAGAAACTTCAGAGCGCTAGATCTGTCTGTTCCAAATGCTTAACATATGTGCATGTTTATTAATGCACCAGGCAAGAAATGTAGCTGCAGCTATTCAGATAGGTTCTAAAAATAGAGGGAAACAGCCCCAACAGAAGTAGATACTCAGGGTTTTTACAGAAAAATCTATAAATCTGATAAGCCAGAAACACATCTGCTATTTCTGCTGCCAGATCTTAACCCCTTATTTTCCTTCCCATCCTTAGGTATAGGGTTTTCTTAACAGTAAAAATGTATTTTGATATAAGAAGTTTTTATCTCAAACTGCAGCTATCAACAGTTGGAAGATGGTTATTTGGGGTGGGGGGGAGGACTGGTGTTATACTTCAGTGTAGCTATGATACATTTATTATAAAATCTCATCCTACACAATGAATTAACTGTTTTATTTCTGTTTTACTTTTTTAGAGCTGTGCAGGAAACCGTATATGTTATCTTAACAAAATCTGCTAGGCAAAATTAGCCTGTGGGACAGTTTGCCATGAGATAATGCAAAGCCAACCCTACAGGTATTTTAACGACTAGGATTGCATTAGAGAAGATTATACATCCCATCACAATATTTTATCTCATGTGTCTGGTGTTATTTGGGAACAGAAACAAGGAAGAAAATGGCTCTCAGGAAAGCTATTGCCTTTCAGTTGGGAGATTCCTGCATCTCTCCAGATTGCTCTGGGGAGGGAGAGGGTCTGATCAGCAGAGCCCTGATCTGCTGCCTCTTTGTCCTCCCTGCTAGGAAAACCCAGCTGAAATCCAGCTGTCTTCTAGAATACTTTCTTCATCAAAACTCTCAAGAGTGCCTCTGTGGTGGGGAACAAGAATGTTGAGACTGCTGCCTCTTCTGGGTTGTAGTGACAGAGCTACAGCAGAGGGGGCGGTTGGATTTGCCAGGTAAACCATGATGTATGGTTGATTTTAATGTATATGTAGTTTGTGCCTGTTTTAATCAGAAATCTGTGGAAGGTGATCTGAGGTGGTGTTCTAATGAAGTTCAGGCCTGATAAGAGAGCTGATCTTTTTAATGAGTTGGTTATGGGATGTTTACATATCTGTACGGAGCAGGCTGTTAGTTAAATATTGGTTTAGCAGAGAAGCTGTGTTCTCTTCCTGTTTGAGCTCTGACTGCAAACACTGTGCTGCAGGTGGTAGGGATGTGCTTGTTGAATTTTCCCTGGTTTTAATTTGGAGGTAGCTTGGTATGAGGGGCAAGGAATATTACTATAACATTTAAACTTCAAACTTACAAACAAAAAACTGATTTTCAAACCAAGTCTTACCTAGTGGTAGCAAACATCTCTTAAATCTGACTAAAGTTCAATCAAAGTGGTAAAAGTACGCAATGGGGTGATCCTGGCTGTAGTGTAAGTTGAAGTGGTGTGTTTTTAACAATGCCTAAAACCAATCTGCAATGTTTATTTAGGGACATAGGAGGCTCACACTGCTCCTGTTTCATATCTGGCTACACTGTACTCTGACGAAGCAGAGCACTGGGGCTGGCTATCGCTTGTCAGCCGAAGATCCTCTCTGCAAATCCCCTGTGTGTCAGTCGCCTTTTGTGCTTTAGTGTCTACTGTGACCATATGGACATTTGTTTGACAGGAGTCTGTGACCCTCAAACAGTTTGGTGAGTCATGGAAAGAGTGAACTCACCCGTATAGAGTTTAATCTGTCCTCCTCTGATAGATTTAATTTCTGCTTGACAAGCTGTGCTCAGTTACATGGTGTCTGACCTGGCTATTGAAACCGTGCCACAAGCAGAACACCGCTTACGAAAGAGTCCTTTCTGCAGATGGAGGATGGACATTAATATTCATAAGCTGTTGAACTCATTTACATTGGTAAATATTAAAACTTCTGTATAACACTGTTCGATCTCTCAAGAATTACTGTCTTTTGACAGAAATGTACACACTCAACAGCCACAGTGTGCTTGGTAAAAGCTGTTTGTTCTAAATAATGCTGATTTTTTTCAAGGCAACAATATATTTTAATGGATTTGGTTTTCTCTTTGTAAGCATTTGCCAGGCTTAAGTAACAATCATTTTCTAATCTGATGATGGCACATAAAACTGGTTCAGCTTGCAAAGTTTGAAGGGTTTATGAACAGTGTGGTCAGTTCTATGCTTTTGGTTCAGCAGCCCCTGAAATTTGTTTAGTAATTTATATGGTCCTCCCTTAGCATATTGATGGACTCAGCAGAGGTGCAAGGGGGACCCCTATCATTTAAGTGCAGTAAGTAATAAACAGAAGACTATAGCATGGTGAATATTTGTTGTGGCTGCACTTAGGGGAACAGAACTGGGTTGCTATTGTTGAGGGAGCACTGGTGTTGACTATTCCCTGCATAAGCAGTAGCATTGCCTTCTGAGTGTTGTGGCAATCTTCTTGGGATAAATCCTCTTGTAGCAGTGATGGCCACCTCTCTTCCCTGCTGTAATCCAGGTGACTGCACATGCTGTTTGGTGAAGTCATTGCTTGTGGAAGTTGTAGTGGGTGGAGTAAAGCTAGCTAATGATGAAATCATCTTTAGTGTAAAAAATACCTTCGTTCCTATGAGCTGTGTTCCTTCGTGAGCTGCAATGGCTCACTGATGTACAAGAGCAATTCAGAATCTGTTTCTGATCTTTAAATCCCTTAGGTGACAGTGGGTCCTTTGCATGAGGAATTATTCCTTCCATCTCCTGTGATTGTTGTGGTCATCTGAGGTGCCTGCACGTGTTTCCTTTCTCCCTTCAGCAGCAGCTCAGGTACATGGGGCTGCACAAGTCCCAGGTGAGCGTTCTTTGCTCTGGAGTACTTTCTGTCACTGTATCACCAGAGCAGCTCGTCCCAAACATCTCAAAAACCCTTACTGCTTGTCTGTAAGTTTTCAATAGGAGTGAATACTTTGGGGATGCAGAAGGAGATGCTTGCTGGAGCTCAGTAACAGAATTTGTATGGCCTGTGGGAATGTAGCTATTGGAGTAGAATGGCTTCCCCTCTGGTGGGAGGGAGCAGGTGGATATAAGGTGGAGGGGTGGCACGTTGATTTGACTGTCTGAGTTGTGTTTATGGTTTTTGCAGCTTAGAGAGTCCTGACAGACACAGAACTTTGAAAACTATTATTTAAGCGGTTAAAATATTAATTATAACTGTATTAATTAAAGATAGCAGGGGACATGTGCCCAAAACAATTGTTCTCTAACCACATTGTGAGTAAACAAAAGGATAAAGGTAATGAAACAATCTCTAACTGCAAGATGCTTTATTTCTGAAGCTAAACATGTTCTGCTGAGATAAAGAGGTCCTGAAATAAGCTTGCTTGTTCTAAAGGTGATAATGGGCTCTAAGCATCTGATGAGGAAAGTATTTTTTGTCACTTTACTAGTCCTAAATCCATTAGCATCTGCTTCTTCAGGTCCAGAAACAGTATAGTCTCCATGTTCTTGCTCCTCCATTCCTTTTGTTTTCTGTAGAGTAGTCATACTCTGAAGGAAAAACACATACCAGGCACTGTTAAGTTTTGAAATCTGTATGCAACCCTGTTGCTTTCCAGTGGATAATATTGGTGCTATCACAAATTAATGAAAATAGGCATCACTTAAGGCTACATTAACTGAATTGTCATTTCCTTGGTTGATTAGTTAGTATCATTAAACCATTTACCAAATAATAGATAGACGAAATCCTTATGTGAATAAAGAATGGAAAGCTGGAGTCTCTCCTAGCCTGAAGGAGCAATGTTTGTAGGGAAGCTGCCAAAAAGTAACTTTATGAAAGAGCAACTGATGTAAAAAGAAAAGCAAATTCATAGCTGTTAAATGTCCATAGGCTTTAATTCTCTTGCAGGAGTTTTGCTTGACCAAGAGCTGAACTCATGTGAACTAGGACCATCTGTTCCACTCCTAAGAATCGTAAATGTGAAATGAGCTGCTATTCTGATTACGTCCATCCTGATTTTTGAAAACTGTGGGAAATCCTGCCTAGCAAAATAGGTGTTTTTTAAAGACCCAGAGAAACAAAGGAAGCTTTCTCAATTCCAAGTACAACATACTGTTTTCTCTCTCTGTGCCTCCAGCTCCATTTCAGTTCTGTTTTGGCTTGAAGGTCTTGATACTCTTGAAACTCTTGTTCACGATACTTCAGATATTTGACTTCTCTTTCAAAATAATCAAGTACATTGGCATGCTATTAACAGAGTGACAGACAAGGGTCATTACACACCCAAAGACACAGAATTATTGCTGAAGATCTAAGAGTATTATTAGTTTATCTATACTGGGAATATAGATATCTCTATCCAAATAATTTGCAGTAAAACAATATTAAGATGTGTACCAAAACCAGTTGATTTTGGATACAAATATGTGTGGGGTTAAATAATTTTTATTACACTGACTCTGAGTAGATCATCATTCAGGAACCTGCACTGAAACAGCTAAACTAGTTTTAGGTTAGTGATTTCGCTAAATCAGTCCAAATCCTCACTGACCCAGCTTCAGGCACAAAGAAACCATAAAATGCCATACTTCAGTATTACACCATGCCTTTATCTGGGATTCTGTGTTTTAGTTTTCATTAGTCTCTTCCACAAGTATTTTCCGGTGAATACTTCAGTTAGAATGAACGTAATCTAAATATTAGTGACTGCCTCTGGGTTAATAATTCTGTGCCCTAAATAGTGTAGTTTCAGAACACACGTAATTTGGGCAGAAGCAATGTGTTTTCTCATGTTATAGCACTTAGCTCCTACCTTGCTTTGAAGAAGTTACCTTTACTAAAATGAGACTGCTGAGCTGGTGTTAATATTGCTACATAGTGTAGCTCTGCACACAGCAAAACTTTATGGGATGTTTATAAACTATTTAAGTGCATACATAAACAACTTAAAACTTGGATAGGATGGGAAGAAGAGTTTGTGTTTTTAAAAGAATGGACTAGATAGCAGGTATGACTGACAATAGATTGATTTTTGGCTGGGTGGTAGGGGAAAAGAACAACTGAAAATGATGTGGAAATAAAGGGAAATTTAAAGAGTTTCCATGTTCCCACGTCCCTTTCGTAGTCCTTATTTCAAAAGAGAATGAATGAGTGGTAATGTTAGTAACAGTTTGCAAAACGTGCTTTAACTAAGCTAGAAGGAGAAACCAAGATATATAAATCAAAGTACCAAATGTATAGGGAAAAAAATGATGCAAATGCAGACAAGATGGTGTAAAGAAAGAGAAACTTGGTATGTTCACATTACTATACGCTATATAGCATTGTTTTAATGAATGAAACCAAGTGTCATTTTATGCATGTGGCAAACAATGCTGAACTCTTTACTGTGTTTTCATGTAGACAGGTTAGAGCAGTGGAATTCTGCCAGCTGTCACCCAGGTTTCATTTAGTTGCCTCTTATGTGAGCTCTGTACAAAAGCCAGCTTTGCTACAGCTGATCTTTGGAGAAAAGGGTCATACTGATCTCAGATTAACTGCCATCCATTTGAAGGCAAGTACTTCTAGGCTGGCCTGTTTCTGTGCTGGAGTTTTCCGGATGAAGTGTCACAGAGATTAATAAAGATTCTTACCAACCTCATTCCTTGAAGGGTGACTTTGTTTCTGACAGATTTCCAAAACATGCAGTACTCCAAGATCATCAGAAACAGCTAAGAAATGCTGCTTTGCTGAAAGATATTTGATAAAACACATAAACAATCTAAATTCCAACAGTAACACATACCTCCACCCAAACACGAGCTTACAGAGGGTTCATTTTTGTCGTGGTCTTTTGGTTTATTGTTCACTTCAGCAAAAGGCAGCTCTATTGCCCTCTTACTTTCTTAACAAATGAAATTCCCTTTAAAGTTTATACTCTTTCAAACTTTTTAAAAAATTATATGTTTTTAGTTGCTTTATGCCATAGTAGTTAGCGTGCCTTGGATCATGGGCCATTTTGCAGCCAGGGTGGCACAGTAAAGTGCGATCAGCATGAACATACGTGAGGCAATCCAGGGGCTGATGAAAGTGATCATTGATTTGGACATGTTCTGGAAGTGAGATGGCTCGTGAGATTTCTTCAGTAAGTCCCAAATATCTATATTTCCATCATCTCTGCCAATGAAGAAGACTCCTGGTCTTGTTAAGGACCAGTGTCCTGTAGTATATCTTCCTGCCGAGCAGCTTGACTGAAGGATCGGTCCATACTTAATTTTTTTGGAAAACAAATAAAAGATAGACCCAACAATCAAACAGTACTATCCATTCACTACTTCAAATTCTTATAATTTGACAACATTCACAATTGAAATGATCCTATTACAGAAATTATACCAATGTCAAAATTGGTATCACCTTCTGCAGATAGAGAATTGTCAGGAAGTAAAAAACCCGCTACCTCACTTCCTGTCTGTTAAGGTAATCTGTCTATCTGCTGTTAAATTCTGTGGCCTTGAGATTTTGCCAGGTGCAGCAAACCTGGATTCCTACACGAGAGAAACTGTAAAAAACCCCACGTTAATTTGTCTTCACATGATGAAAAGACTATGACCTAAACAGGAGTTCTTCAGACCTGTGTATCACACATTGCCCTTATTCTTCCCTAGCAGCAGAAATAATTTGGTGAGATGCTATCGTTTTTACAAGGCTGGGATTAAATAAGGTCACTTCATTTTTTTTCTGTAAAAGGCAAGTTTACAAAGCTATTTCTAAAATGTTTTTTTCTGATGTGAAGAAAAAGGTTTTCTTATACCTAATTTATTGCTACACTATGAAGCTTTGCAACTTTCAGACATTTCTGAAAATACAGTCTCTGAGGCTATTATAGTTCTGTCTTCTATATCTATCAATTATGTTACAGCTGTGTTAAAGTAACTTACTGTAACGCCTTCTTTCCAAATGGCAAAATTCCTTCCTCCAATGCTTAGAATGATGTCTTTAAAAAATGGAGATCTCTGGAGAACATTGATAGTTTCAGTGTGGGTGATGTATTTCTCAGTGTGCTTCTGACCTAGTGGAAGGAAAGAAGCAGTTGCTTGTAACTAATGCTTTAGTGATCATCTTCACCATGGGAATTACTTGGGGGAAAATGAGAGTGCAGGATCCAGCACAGGCTTCAGAGATATTAGCCTCATTTTTTTTCTCTCACAAGGTATAGGAATTGGAATTGTTGCAAATCTAGTTACTTCCATGATTTGTGCCAATAGGTATGTAGCAGTGCGCCTGTGATACTGGAGGGGGTTTTTACTATTCTGTAATGACAGCTAAACTGCACTTTTGAGGGTGTACTGCTAAATCCTGGTGTCATCAGTTGAGATAAACTATTATAGGAGATGAGAAAGAGCCTTAAAAAGACAGAGTATTGGTGCAAATATTTTAAAGTTAGCGATACATTGAGGTTTAAAAGGGTATTGAGAAACTTGAACTTACTAACTGGTTTTGCTGAGTCACTATCAATTTCCATTTTCCAGTTAGAATAAACAATTTCTCCATCCTGTGATGCCAGAAAAATCAAGTAAATGGTAGTGTTAGAGCTTGGTGACTTTTATCAAAGTGACTTGTTTTTAAGCTGTGACTTTAATTATAACCATCATTAAATATGTTCTGAGTAAATTAAAACCTGAATTTGCAGCCAATGACTGAAAAAAACCACTAACCTTTTGGATCACCATTTTTCAGTTATATATCACCAAAACAGTTTTACTTACCATGATATATAGAATCATAGAATCATTCAGGTTGGAAAAGACCCTTGGGATCATTGAGTCCAACCATCAGCCCTACTCCACAAAGTTATCCCCTACACCACATCCCCCAACATCTCATCTAAAGGACCCTTAAACACATCCAGGGATGGTGACTCCACCACCTCTCTGGGCAGCCTATTCCACTGTAAGCAGTAGCATGTAAGCATGTAGGCAGTCCTTCCTGCAGAATTAGGTGCTTGGTTTTTACTGTTCATGCTTTTGCTCCAGTATTTGGGGAAAAGGTGACTAGGAGCAAAACGGTAGCTAGAGGCCAGATTTTCACTTCCATATGAACTCGAAACTGGGAAAGATTATGGAATTTTAGATACATAGGGTAGGTAGAGGGCTAGGAATAGCTGGGACTTCCTACAGTAGAAATAAGTTGTGAGGGAAACTAATACAAATGTTTTCACTGGACATTTGGGGAAACACTGAAAAAATACTACTAATCTTATGGGTTCTGGTATAAGGAAATACTGTTTGGTTCCTGCTAGCAGGTAGTTAAATTCAACATATTTTAGAAATGTCTTCTAATTCTGCCCTTGAAGTAAGGGTACATATTGTGGGTTTATTATTATTTTAAGCATGTAGTTAAATGTATTAAAATGGGAGTAAAATGTGGCATGTCTGGAAAGATCTTTTTAGTTAACACCTGAAGAAAACATGCACGTCCATACATTTGTGAAAACTGTGTTATTTAATCGTTCAGTCTTACAGATATCTGGGATTAACATTTTCATTAATAATCTCTTATTTTCACTTACTTCAGTTCCAACAAAAACATCAGTGGAGATGCTCTCTAGCAGTTTCAGATTTTTGCTTGAAGAAGTAGTCCTCTTTGTATACAGGCTGTCTTTGGTGGGTACTTCTAGGGGGTTCAGAGATTGCACGTTCTCTGGGAAACAATATGGTTATATCTATTTATTATACACTGGAATTTATCAGACCAAGCAAATCCTTTGTCTTACAAAGGTAGTTCATGGTTAAGAGGAACTTCAAGAAGAAAGGTAAGACGCTGCCAAGTAAAGCAGCAGTTTTGCAGGTTAACTGTTTCTGGGTGGAACCTCCCCATTGCTGCAGCTGCTCTCAATCAGTGCCTCCTGTACCCAGACAGCTGCTGAGGGTGGCACCATTCTGTTCTTCATCAGTGTTGCGCAGCAGCAGTGTCTCTGTGGGAACTCCACTTAGGCATCCCCCTTAGCTGCCACAGCCAGGAGCTAACAGTGCTGCTCCGGGGAATGGCAGCCCCTGCCTCCTGCAGTCTGTGGAGTGACAGTGGGCGCCGGAGCAGCTGCGCCACAGCAGCTCAACTGCCAGAAAGGCATTTTCTGGCATTGTTTGCAGGTACTCTCTCAGGTAGTCCAATGCTTGGGCTACCTCTGTGTCAGTCTGACAGCTTTACAGAGGGATTAGTAGTGTGTCCCTGCCACAAAGTACCATAGTAAGAACTGATCTACTACAGCATGTGAAGTGCTAACTTCACGCTCTCTAGTGAAGAGTGACTCCTCTATCCAAAGAGCTACAGAAATACCTACAATATATACTGTTACTCCAGGATTATTTTTACAAAAATAGTATTCTGTAAGGGCTGAAAAGGACATACTGTTTCGGGGATAAAGAGCCTGGGTGGGGGACTTGTGTGGACTATTAAGTGAAACCTGGCAGAGTTACCATGGATATGGAACTACTCTTCAATACATGTATGTGTCTTTGTAGTCAATACATGTATGTCACGCTTTGAATACCAGTATATTTAAGAAACCCTTTTCTCCAGATGTATTAAGCTATACCACATTTTGTTGCTTAGCTTTCATGACATATATACTGAAATCTAAACTTATTAAAAACATTTTCCCCAGTAAGTGTAATAAAAATATTACCTGAGGTTTTGCAATGATAATGCAGTTCCCTTAAACTAATTCTGACAGGACCATACTCTGTGTTAGGATCGCTTTCACGCAGGTGTATCTGTTCAGAAAAAATGCATTTGCTAACTCATTTTGTCAGTTTTTTGAGGTACAAGACTTAACTTTCCACTGTAATGGAACAGGTCTATTCAGTTTGCAATGTGTTTGTAATGTTCCATGAACAGTATGTGCTGCCTCATGCACAAGCACAGAGAAAATGCAAACCTGTGGTTTCTCTTGTGTTATCCTTTCCCTGTAAGGATTTTGCCATGTTTCTAGCAAAAAAACAGCTCCAGTGGTCATACTTGTTCAATGACTGTACTAGCTTGTAGCTATTCTAAGCAGCACAGATCAACAAGTCCAATTTTTTTTTCCTAACATTATTTTCAGCCTCACTTTTTTCACAAAGTGCTATGAACATTTTCATCAGACTGATTGTTGGGTGAACAGTATTTATGATTCGCTTGACAATGACCGTGTCGCTCAGTTTGGAACCCACTGAGATAAGACAGTGCTGTGGTTGAAAAGGCTGACAAGAACAACTACTTTTGCACCTACTGCAGTTTTTAAGAGGCAGTCATTGTGTTTCTTGTGAGTTAGCTTTTCAAATGGCATTTTACTGAAGTTTCAGAGGAATGTTGAAACCCTTCATTTCATAATTGGAAGGAAATTCACAAGGAACTCACAATTTGCTGGAAAAATTAAAGAGCTGGGAAGCAAAAGAATACATTCCTATGGAGTTCTGGCTGTATCTACAGTTTGACTTGATCCTTCAATTCTATACTTGTGTACAGTACCTTTATGAGAGGTTTCCAGCAAAGATCTAGATTCTTAGAAGTATCTGGAACATCAGAGGGCATATAAAAAATGTCCTTCTCTCTTACTTTCTCAGATGAAGGTTGTTCAGGAAGTTTGGTGGCTGGAATACCCCAAAATAGTACTGAGCTGCAAAATGATTGTATAATGTTATTCCCTGGTTTTGTTTCAGTCAGATGCAGTTCTCTGCACATTTTAAAGTTGCTTTTATTTTTTTAGCCTTTCATCTTCAAACTTCACATAGCAAGAGACCCTGAAAGCAGACAGATACTAGATACTTAATTACTTCTTTTGTAAATGATGGCATATATTCCTTTATTTACCATTTCATCAGTTGTTAGCTATGCTAGAGCAGCTAGATAGCATACATACAGTTGGCTTATGGAGAGTTACTGGGTGAAGTTACTGGCACTACCTGAGTGAAATTCCTGGAGGCTGAGAGAACTGGACAGAACTCTGTAGCAGGTAATCTGAATGGAACCTCATTCCCAATTCCTGTGTGTGTCAGTTTATTTGCTGACATTCAAGGCAAACGGTCCCACTCACTTGAATCTGTTCTCATTGGAGCGTTCAGCCCTCTGATTGTTCCTGTTGCTCTACTCCGGACATTCATTCACAGATACGATATAGACAATGATGATTTTCCTCATGGCTGACATCTCTTTCCCTTTTCTATCAGGAATTGCTTGGGGGCCTGTGCTCTTCAAGGATGACATTACATCCTTGTGACTTCTCTGTTTTTGTTTTAGGAGACTACTTCTAATTTTGAGCCCTGATGTGAGTGTAGTTTAAATTTTATCTTTCATGTACATTACTTGCATTACACTGCAAAATTATTAACAACTGTATCTGTGATTGTTCTTCTACCTTAATTCTTTGAAGTATTCTCTGTATTTGATTAGGGGAAAAAGTTTGTATCATTACCAAATTTTGCTCTCTCTGACCCTCCTTTTGATATAACTAGCCAATATATGATTAAGCCCAGGCACGCAGCATTGAAGCCTTAAGCTCTTTACCATCATGAAAGCTAACCTTTATTTCTACTTTTTGCATTCTGCCCCCTTGCCAGTCTTTCACACAGGATATTTGGTCATAACCATCATGATTATTCAGTCCACAAAAGCAGAGATTCATACAGTATAATTTTGCAGTCTAAGTCTCCAAGCTTAAATACAGTTTACAGTATTTCCGTGGCCTCAAAATCTTTAACAGCTTTTTGTGCAAGTCGCATAATCGATGTAAGTGTGGGGGTGTGGCACTCTAGGCCCAAGCACATGTGATCAGCACTCTTCTTAAGGTGCACACAGAATATAAACCTATACATGTAAGGTTTTTCAGTTAATGAACCCTTAATACCGTCACTGTAAAGGGCTTAACTGGCCAAGAACTTGATGTGGTTCTCTTCTGCATACAGAATTTCAGCCATTCAGGATAGGCTGATAGAAATCCAGAAGTGTGCTAGCCAAATCATGGAGTGTGCTCCTTAAAGCTTTCTAAAAGAAAGTGGAAGACATCTTGTAGGATATATATTGTGTATACCAATCAGAGGAGCAGGTTACAAGCTGCACACAAATTTCAGCTCTGTTTTCAAAAGTAGCATCGATTCGGTTGTCCTAAAAATAACAGTAACAATAATTATTACAAGGGGAGAAGGTGATGCAAGACAAAAATGATACTCTGCTAAGTAAGTACTTCAACGCATAAAATGGGCTTCTAGAAACGAAGTCACTGTTTCTGCATTGGTAAAGTTTGAAAATCAGGACTGCGAGTGAAGTGATACCAGCTTTGCCTGCTAAATATGTAAAATTCTGAATTAAGTCAGCAGGATAAATACTTGCTGGCATCACTGCAAGTCAGGCCTTCCTTAGATTTCCATGTTTGTAACTTTTTTTTATACAGCTTAACCAAAGAACAAATCATTGAGAAATTTATCTCAAACAGTTAAGTGTAGTGGCAGTGATACCTCTTTGCCAAGGTTATGCCATGGGTCATCTCTCTCTTAAATTATCGCTTGGCTAGACCATACTATGAGATGGTAGTGGTACCTTCAAATGCTAATTATTAATAGTTTTCTTTGTGGATGTGGAGTTCTGCAGGTTTTATAGCACTTACTTACCAACTGGTCATTGTTTTATACCAAATTTATTTTAATTTATTCAGAAAAATATAGGAAAGGTATCAGGTGCAACAAGTGATTATAGGCTATGTCCTGATCAAATACAATTTCCACTATATGCAAAACATATATTTTGACTAAAACTGCTCATCAACTATCTGGCAAAGTTTCAGCTACACTTTTTTTTTTTTTCTTTAGGCCAAATCATACTTTTTTTTTTTCATTCATGAGTTGTCTACCTGGAGTCAGAATGGCAGTCTCAACCATGCAAAGCTGAATTAGGTTCTGGATATACCTTTGAATATTTCTTCACTGATATGTAATAATAAACTGCTGATTTTAGGAACTGTGCCATAAAAACTGCAATGATGTGCAAAGGCTGACACACATTCCATGTTTATATAATAGAAAGTATGTCCCAGTACATATTGCTAAGTATTGACAAAGTGATTCCTTTGTTAGTGTTTTTTATCAAGCATGGGTGTCCTGTATCTGTTATCCCTGATGAACATGAAAACCCCTTTTTGAGCCTAAACCTTGGAAAAAAAACCCCACGCAAACAACAGAGACCACAACAGCATTCTGCTATCCAACCCCTTTCTTCATGTCTTACATCTGGTACCAGTTAGTATCCATGGGTACTACTGTAGCATAATTTAATAATGAACAGTTGTATCAGCTTTCTTTTTTGATAGATGTGCATCCTTTTCCTCACTTTTCTGGTATTGTTGCTAAAGACTGCAGTATCTTGTTTGCAAAAATTACTACTATATTAATTTGTATAAACCTTTTAAAGATCTCAGTTTTCTTCCTCTTGACCTGCTTTTCCACTGTCATTATTTTGCATTTGACATTTCAAATTAGTTTGGGCAACGATTTGCAGTAAATGAGCATCCAATACTCCTGTAATAGTGTTGGACCTTTTAGCTATATAGACCCTAAGTATGATGAAGCTTTAAAACCGTCATAGAAAACGTAAGTTCTGAGTACACAGACAGCACCTAGAAGAATTAAGGTAATTACAGTAACATCGTTCTTGGCTGCCTGGATATTTAGGTAATTGAAATTATTTCTCTGAATTCTTGGTGGCAGGCTAGATTGCACATAGTAGAAATTCAATATATTTTGGATATGGAAGGCTTATTATGATTTGGAATTACAATTTTCAGTGAAGCTACAGAATTTTTTCTACTATGAGCAGATTCATATCAGATCAAGAGCACAGCACAGTTGTAAAGCACAATGAACAAAACAAGTGGCACCAAGTTATTTAATATTTAGAAAATGCAGTGAGAAATAATGAAGGCTATTACAAGTAATTTAATTTTTTATATTTTATCTTGAGTTTAAACTGATTTCTGAGGTAGTAGATTAGGAAAACAACAAAAAGAAGAAAAGTGAATTTTTAAACTCACCTTAAAACAATCTGGGAGCCAATGTATATCTGTTACTGGTTTTATATGACTATACTGTATGGAAGAGACTGTACAGTGGCTCACGAGAGGCGGTTCTGTGCTACTCTGCTGCACTTGCATAAGTGATGGCTAGAAATGTTTTAAAAAGAGATTATTTAAGAAGAGATTTAGTGTATTTCCAAAATGCAATAGCAGACCTGTCAAAGAAAAAAGGTTACTTTACATACTCTTAATGCTTCTTCACATATTTCAGATCAGTTTATAAAACTTTATAGAGGTCTAATACCTTCCCTTCAGAAAAAAAAAAAAAAAAAAAGCAGCGCATTAAAACAGGCCTTTGGATATGAAGCTCTAAAAAGAATTCCAACACGCCTCCACAGGCACACACGTGTACACTTCTGTTATTAGTTCCTCCTCTGTTCTTAGGCTCTCTGCAGCTTATCCCCTTTTTAGTCTTCTTCCATTGAAATCTGCTTCTTTTCTTCCAAGCTACCTTTCTTCTGTCCATAAACTTCCAGAATAATTTTCAGTATTTCATTCAGCAGCAAGTGCTACATGTATTTGATAGGCTTCATCAGGCAAGAGTTGAGTACGTGTTGGTGCCCATTAAAGAACAGCCTTATTGAAGATAGTGTCTGCACAAAATGCAGTAAAGATTTTAAGATGGACTAGTCAGGTAGAAATTATATTGTGATAATGGGTTTGTTTCATGAACTCATCAGGTTTCTTAATCTTTGCAATGAGAAACCAGAAAGGATATCTAGTCTGTTTTGAATCAGGATACCTTCACCTGTTTTTCCCCACAGACATATATATGTACTGCAATGTATTTAGAATGAAAGCATCTACCATATTAACAGATGTTACCTTGATTCCATCAGCATCAGTTTGTGCATTTTGCAGCTTTTCTTCATGTTGAGAAATATCCCACAATACAAT